>NW_009270000.1:3037949-3057003 GCF_000687185.1 Egretta garzetta | reverse complement strand
CTCCCCAGTGGGGGCTGAGCACACTGCCCTGGGGAGGGTCAGACCTTTGAAACCAGTTGACTTTCCAGTGCTGCCAGAGAGAGACGGTAAGGCTTAACAGCAGACAAACTTCTCTGTGGCATATGCTAATTCTCCCTACTTTTCCTCTCTTTAAAAGTTCTCCAATTAAGCCACACATTATTTTCACGCAGTAGTTACTGAAGAGTGAAATATCTGAAAACCCACAATACCGGATGATGCTTTGAAGGAAATATGGAGACCTTTAAAGTTGTTGTAAATGCTACCAAACATAATGATTTTTATCTCTAATCTTCTCCTTACTAAAATACACATTTGAACAACTGAAAATACGAAAAGCAAAGCTGTAGGACTAAGCATTGGTGTTACCAGCTGGAACTGACAACAGCAAAAGCAGCTGTTGGCTCTTTGAGCTTTCACATAGTATAGAGTATTTTCACAAGCTATATTTCTCCTATTTTGTATTTTTCACCGTGGGTTTTCATACACTGTAGGAACAGTTCAGTCATAAGAGCAAGTCAAGTTAGCATCGCCAGGAACGAACAATGGGTTTGATTCACGTCTGCTGTTTGTGGCACTACCGCGGCAGAAAGTCTGCCTGAGCCCAGGGGAGGTCAGAGCGGTGCAAGGTTCACAGCCCTTGCTGACTCCCTAAATGAGTACAGCTGATCTGGAAAAATGCCGTCACCAGAGCAGAGAAGGGTGTTCTCATTCTCCTTAGCCCCTGAGCAGTTTCCAAATCACTAACGAGGCATTCGCAGTACCAGGACATGATTTAAAGCTCCCGTCCACAGGGCCAGTCATCTAATGAGCATCTGCCCCATTTGGTTCAAGAGCGAATCAAGTCCATCACGTCTGTTGTCTAAAAAGTCATGGATAAATAGTCCAATAACAAACAGTATGAAGTAATTTCCTGCACAAACTTCCTGCACCCTGGTCTTTACCACAAGCTCAAATTTCTTGTGTGGGCTCAGATTTTAGCAAAGAATTACGGTATATTGCTTTCCATGAGAAGAATTTCCCACTTAATGGATCTCAGGACTCTATTAGACCCCTGGCTAATGGAAAACCATAAACCATCCCAGAGCTTTCTAGAACTCCATGGAGAGCTGAAAGTGCAGATATTTAGCCTCTTCAAGGGCCAGGGACTGACAGAGGACTCCGTAAAGGAATGCCAAGCTAATAGAAGTTCCAAACAGTTTCGTTTCAAACAATTTCCAAAGGAAGAGATGACTATATTAACATGAATATGATTTAATAGCAGTATTAACTCTTCTTCAGTGGTGTTCCCTTCTGTTTCTCTGCTTGGTCATATCTGCCACCAAACTCAGGGTTCTGGGTTGTTGGTTTTTTTTTTTTTTCTGGGCACGTTCCTTTTTTTTATGCTACCTCTTTGTGGCTAGGTCTGTTTGGCTGCTAACGTCGACTGGCTCAGTTGCAAAGCTGTGCACCTTGTTGAACGTGGTCCCGAAGGTGTGCAAAGCAGCTGGACCCAGATGTGCTCCGGCCACCCCTGATCTTGTCCTTGTCCCACCCTCTGCACTATAAACATCGAGAGCTGGCTCAGACCCGTCAGACTCTTTCTCTGCCACCTGGGAACTCTCCAGTCACTGGCTCCGCACGCTTCTGCGCTGGCGCTGTGTCAGGGCAAACTCCTATCAGCTAATAACATTTCTGCACCTCGTCCGCAGTCAAAGTATAGTGGAGAAATGGGTCCTACAACTGCTACAGTGTCTCAGCAGGCATATCCCACGTATTTCAATTCACCATAGGCACTGCAGACGTATGCATCATTTTTCACTTTAGCATATATATGCCACTTAATGTTGAAGAGGCCCTGTCTATTGGTAACTGGTGCTTTTTTGAATGGCTGCTCGTGAGTCTTTTTTATTTTAATATTTCTTAACTCATCCCCTCCTAAAACAAACTCAGATTCATTCATTAAAATTAAGGCACTAAGATTCCATAGAGACAAACCCCGGAGAGGGCTGATAAATTACACAAATAAGCTGTATTTATAATACCTCTGATGCCTCCAAATAGGCATTTTATAGAAGAGAAGCTCCAGCAAACTGATAAATCTGTTCTCTGATACTGCAGCTAAGCTGCACTTCGATACCTGAAACCATCTGTTTGATACAAGCATACACTTAGCATAATATGAATACCTTAGCGCACAGGTACCTTAGCATAGCACATCCCTTCATTTTCTCATAACCAGCAATTATAGCCCAGGCAGAGAGGAGCGTGTGGTGGGCTGAGAAGGAGGGAGGAGGAGAAACATAAAGAAGATGGATTTTTTTTTTCCTTAATCTGTGCGAGTCTGACAGAGCATGTGAAGATCATTAAGCCACAGAGTGCCAGTGAGACAGAGAGAGAGACAAAATTATTTCCTTTGCTGGGTCTTGCAGTTTGGAGTAGTGGCTGCCTTATTCGCAGGACTTTTTTTCCCCAGACGCCCACCCAAGAACCATTCAGCTACATTTATTATTCTGTCAAATACAATGTGCAATAAAGAGCCAGTCTCCCCAATGATGGGTACCTGTGTTCATAGCTCCACAGTGAAACACATAAATCACATGTGAAGGGCAATGCACATGTGCTTTTTGTTTCTTGTATCACCTTTTATTATCTTAGGACTGAAAAGTTAATAACCCAGTGGGTAATCACGCCATTATCAGTTTACATTGTAGTAAAGCCCATTCAAATGATGATTACATATGTTAATGAGTGTCGTTATAATGCACTACACAGTACATTACCTTCAATAAATATAATTGTTTATGCACTTTAATGAGGGGATATAATGCCCCCAAAACTAATGGCATGGACTGAATTGTGATTTATTGCTGGAAAACTTTGCCATTAAGAAAGGAAATCTCACAAACCCTTTCATGTTTATCTAACTTTTTTCCTTCTTTAAAAGCTGCCACTCATCTCTCCCTCCTTCTGCTTGCAAGGGGAAAATAGCTGTAAGACGCTTCAGCAGTGTTCCTTGTCAATGCCTTCCTCCACCTGAAGAAGCAGGAGGTGGGTTCATTTAGAAGGTTTAATGAAGATCATTATGTTTACCCCTTAGTAAGGCTTAATGCGTTATCTGGCAACAAAACTGATAACACGTCAGAATTTTGGCTGCAAATCAAGCAACGGGAAGTAAAAATGTTGGTTGTTAAACTGCAGACTAGGAATAGAAAATAAGGTTAAAGATGACATTTTGGCCAATGGTCCTTCATCTAGCTATAGAATAGTCAGAGAATAGTTGGCTGCGCGGAGCATTCAAA
Organism: Egretta garzetta; assembly: GCF_000687185.1. Classification (NCBI taxonomy): domain Eukaryota; kingdom Metazoa; phylum Chordata; class Aves; order Pelecaniformes; family Ardeidae; genus Egretta; species Egretta garzetta. The sequence goes on along the minus strand of NW_009270000.1, from coordinate 3,053,704 downwards.
GCTCTCCAGCTGGGAATGAAGAAAACTAGAGGTGAAATGCCACCTGATCTCTTCAATCTCTAGGTGCTTTCTTTTCCGGAGGAGTGAGATAAAACCTTTCTTTGTGGACTCAATAAGAAAGGACAAAGAGGCAGAGAATGCTAAACCAGGCAGCCCTGTGTAACCGGCTGAGGGTGCAGTAGGCTGAGCGAGATGAGCTATCAGCAACTAAACTGCACAAGACTGGAGTTTCCTCTTTAATTTTCCTCCACTTGGTTTCCTTCCTGAATGGCACCGCTGTGACATTTCCATTACCGGTGAAAAGTAGCGTGCTTTGTACAGTAGTTTCTTCTCCTATTGAAGTCAGTGGCAAAAACTCCCATTGATTTCAACAGCAGAAGCAGCGATCTAGCTGCGGGGGCACGGTCGCTTCTGTGGAGAATTTGCATGCAGTATGTCCTAATTTTGCTCTCTCATCAGTGTCGGAAATTTAAAAAAAATGAAAGTTTCCTCAAGCCTTAAAGAATAAATAAAATGCTGAAATTTAGAACAAATAATAACAGGAATCCCTCTACATGCTATTAAAATTCAGGTGGAACGGCAGGGAACACGAGAAAGCTGTATGTGAAGGACTGGTATGAACTAAAGTTGTTTCTTAAGGTATATTCCCAAATACGTGTACACACAGTAATTACTCGAGAAACTTTCCAAGGATCACAGTCATGTTCCAACTAGTTTGAAAGTCAGTAGTGTAAAAAAACTTTGACATTGAGATGCAATTTGTGGTAAGATCTAATTAATTTTTTTGCTCCTAAGAATAATTTATTATTTACACTTCTTATTATATATGTATTTTAGCTTCATTAGTCTGCAATGCTGGAAAAAATTATACCTTCAAGTCCTATTTATCAAATTAATGGCGCAATTTCATAGTGACACATTCCACATTCATTAAACCAAGTACAGTAAAAATGCATTTAAATTAGATTAGTGTGATGTAATAACGATTCCAGTGTAGGGGGTGATATTCTAGCAGTAAAGAAACACCCGGATGGAGTTGAAAGCAACTTTGAGATAATTTTTCAAAATTGATTTTGGCACTGGTTTAAGTGAAAGAATAAGGACTAATGTCTCCCTCCCCATAGCTCACTCCGTGTGGGGGTGCAGGGCCCTGGGTGGAATCACGGGAAACGAGTGGAAGGCACGTGTGCTCTGCAAAAGGCAGCTTTGTCATCCTCAAAAAACGCTGGAGAGGGACACCTGCCCGAATTTGCCTTTTACCAGACCTGACCTCACACGCTGCCACAGAAGTTGCTGCCAGCCCCTCAAAATCCTGACTCTCCAGGCTGTTTTATTTCCCACAGAGGCAGGCAAAGGCTCACACACCTGTGCATGCATCCAGACGCACGAGCGGGCACTGCTGCCTGGATGCGGGACCTCTCAGAGGTACCACCCGTGCCCTTTTGCCACCTGGATTACTGCTCTCGGGCAGCGTGTGAGCGCTCTCCAGGCCAGAGGGGCTGGGTGAATATCGGTCCATTTCCATCAACATCATCCATCCCAGGGATTCCGACCGCAGAGCAAAACAGAAACTCTAGGTGGGTGCCAAATTCACTGTCCACGAGGGGCCTATAAAACCTTAAGCCCTTCTGCCTCCCTGTGCCACATGCACCACCTGCTTCAATGACCCTGCTGTGAAAGAGGCAGAAACTCCCGTCACCTTGCCATCATGTCCTTTAACACCAGGCTTTACTCTAGTGCATTCCCTGTAGCTTTAACTTTCCTGGCTCGGGCTGATGAGTGAGAGTCCCCAGTAAGCAGCAGGTTGATGGAGGTTGCTGGTCAAGGAGTAAATCACCAGGAATCCACATCCTAAAGCTCTGATCGAGTCAGACGGGGGGCTGCACGTTCCCTCTCTCCGCACGCCGACACTCCTCTTGCAGTCTTTGCAGCCCAGCAGAGGAGTGTTTTCAGCTGGCTGACACTCAACCCCACACAGCTCCAATATCACATTAAAGAAGCAAATTAAATCAGAATAGCTCCTTAATAAAAAAAAATCTTTCTTCTGAGTATCCATCGGGAGTTGTGTATTGTGTGTATCTGTCTTTCAGACTGTAAGCCTTCAGGGCAGTGACTATCTTTATTTCTGAAACACAAACAGTATTAAAACACTATTGGCACTTAATAAATCAGCAAAACTACAATCGTTATATAGGCCTCTCGGTGAGCCATCAGCTACCTTAACACATTAACAAAAGCATGCCCTTTGCATTTTGGTGTGTGGCTTCTGAGGGAGGTGTGATGTGGTGGGAGACTGAGAACCCCAGATTCTGAAGGATGCTATTTGCTCACCGAGGAAGCCTTGGACCATTGCAGGCATCGCTGCGGAGACCTCCCCAGACGTTTCTGTCCTGACCCAGAGATATGGTCCCACTGGGGGGTATAAGTTCATTCTCCATCTGGTATCTCTTGAGCTGAGGTGCAAAAAAAGGTGGGAAGGATTGATGTAAGACTACTAGGACTGGTAGTTTGCAGGATTTCATGTCAGCAAGAGTTATTGAATACTTGCACTGTGGCGGCACAGGGTTGTGCCAGCCAGGGCTGGTACGGTCCTGACATAAAAGGCAGTGCCCCGTGGTCCCTTCTGAGAGGTTTGAACTTGTAGAGGCTATAGAAAAGAGCTGGAGTTGAGCTACACTGGTTTTAAATCGATGAACAGGGGCATGGCAATCGGGTAGAAAATTAAAACTCTTCTGGGTTGAGCTGGATGTGCATTAATAGCAAGGTAACTGCTGCATTTCCAAAGGGCTACATCAACCCTTTATAAAGCCAAATGTAATTTACAGACTTAGGCCTAGAGATATCCTTGCCAAAAAAGGTTTAAAAAATTTGCCTTTAAAGATCTGCTAAAAAGGTGAGTTGAATCTCTGTGCACAAATTCATGTATTAATATAAACAATTAAGCTTGATTAAAAAGAAATCAGTTTTGCCTCTGGCCTGACTGACCTCAAATTTCCAAGGGCTGTTTTTCCAGTCTAAGGGCCTGAGCTATGTGTCCTTTTGACTTCAGCTTCTCAGCCTGTTATCCCCAGGCATATCCTTTCTTCCACCCTTCCTCATCCCCTTCTTCCAGTGGATATAGGCTTATTTAAACGATTAAAGCTGTATGCCCCTACAGCCTTCTCCAGAAAGCAAGGGGCAAGATACAACCAAGTCAGCCTGAGCAGTCAGAGGCAAGGAGCCAAATCAAATAAAACGATTGCTAAAAAAATAATTAAAAAAAAAAAATCAAACCTAAGCTGAAATTTGCATTTGCTCATCTATCTCAATTGAAGCTTTCTGCTACCATGCACCATATGGTGCTGTGTGAGGCTATAAATATGCTGCTCTCCCGGACCCATTTCTAATGGCATTTCCCATCAGTAAACAGGTGCTCCTGGCTTCTCCTGTGCCTCTGAGCTCAGAAAACTTGAGTGGGAACCTTTGTGCACCTACAGGAAGCAAATGCAACTCGTCAATGGGCATATTTACCTTGCATCAGAGAGAAGCTGTAGTCCCATGATGTGTGCAGGATGGTGGAGCACACCCACGTTACAATGAGCATCTGTGGCAGCTTTCTTCCTCCATGCTTTTCCCTAACGTCTTCGTGCCCATCAGCAAGGCTGAGCCAGTACCTAGGGGCTCCTCCTGCGTGGATCCTTTGCTATGGCTTTGCAGTGTCAAGCACCATGGGATCTCTCTGGCAGGACTGAGTAGGTGCTTGCTCCTGCCTGCTCTTCTGCTATTCTCTGTAGGGCTAAGGAAAAGGGAGAAGCCAATGCATCCCCACATGGCAAGGTTGGCTTTGGGGCAAAGCTAAGAAATCAGTCAAGAAGCATGAATGCCACCTTGAAAGGTCTTGCAAAGGTCTTGCTTAACAAGGTCTCTGGGCTTTACCAATTTCAGTAGCAAACTTCTGTGCTGTTCTACTGTAGGAACCTAAGCACAGTGATAGAGCACTATGCCAGACTGCAGTCTGGTACAGCCTGGAGCCTTCATGCCCTCTCTGCGTTTATTTAATGGGCTGGGGCTTGGTTAGTGCTTCCCACACACCAAGAAGGAGAAAAGGCAAGTGCCGTCGGTAGTACCAGGGTGTACATTAAGAGGCTAATCTGAATATCGCCTTACAAAGGTACTATCAGCCCACTGCCTTAGACTGGGGACAAGAGCTCGGGCTATTCACATCAGGTGACCACATTTTCAAATCCATTGCAATGGTACAAAAGTATCCAAAAGGTCAATATATTGTTTATACCACATCAGTGATGCTAGGGGGAATAACAACCTTCAGTAAATCCTATTATTTTCACAACTATACTAATAACATGAGAAACTATAGATATAATAAAAGTTTATATCTATAGTTGCTCTGCAGACACCTCCTCTGGTATGGTATAAATATAATATATGAGACTTGGTGGTGTAATACAGTTTTTATTTCAATTTTTTAGGGATGGCCATGCACATCCATAACTCATGAAAATAAAAAGTGTATTACACTGCCAACTGTTACATATTCCCTAGTAAAGCAAAAATGGCAAGATAAATTTTATTTTTCTCTTCTCTCCACCAACAAAGTGTCTAGCTGATATGGTCATGATGAAGTGTTAGAATAAATATTATTTATCCAAACACTTTCTGTGCCATAACCACGTCTGTCCTGTCTATTTGTCAGTCCTGTCTATCTGTCAAATGCTAGATGCTTTCTTTTTTTCCTTTATGTTGGCTTTGGTTTTAATTTTATGATTCTGTACTTGCTGCTATTCTCCTTAGGAGTGAAGGGGAGAGAGATTGCCTCTTCCCATGTCCTGCTCTTGAATTTTCTCAGACACATTCTCTTTGGGTCTTAAGAGCTCTAACATCTGCGTGGGACATGTGTGTTGGCTTGGTAGTATAGGCAGCACTTCTTAAAGACGTGCAAAATAGTGTAAATGAAGAAGTAGCCCAGCTGCATGTTATGCGTAAGTGGAGCAAGAGGTGAAAAATACGATGATTCATAGGTAGGGATGGGGAAAGAATTAGAAACTCGAGTGCAGCAGGCTAAGACTCCTATACCTAAGAGAAATGGAACAAATATGTCACTCCCATACTATAAAAAGGGAAAAAGCAATAAAACCCTGTTTTATAAAGATGGTATTATATTACAGTCAGCTCTTGAGTATTCACACAGCAATGAATCAGGTGGCAGATTAACTGTGCTGGGCTTGTAGGGACACCCTGTGTGGTGCTGCGTGCAGTAAGAGCAGACCCAGGACCACTGGGGACTGGGTTGGGGACACCTCTGCATGCGGCAGTGGGGACAGGCAGGGTCCAGCCAAGTCGAGAGCTGTCTGCGTGCTGCGCTGCTGCCGACGAAGCCAAGCCACCTCCCGGAAAGCTCGCTCGGGTGGCTCTGCCCTCTCTGCTCCGGGAACTTCAGTTTGGGGTGAGGGAGGCTTATTCAATTTTTGACAAGCCAGCCCTGTATTAGAGGGCATGTAATGCCTGACCGGCGGCTCCTCAGTCCATGGGGCAGTTACTAACCTCCTCGAGGCTGGAACGGGAGCAAGAAACCTTAATCCCTGGGAAAGTCCCCTCGGTGACACTGGTGCCAACCACCATTTTCTCTCAGCATGTCTAATTGATTAACATAATTAAATTAAACTCAGACACATGTTCCCAATGTGCATTTAGCTTGAAGTTTGCTGCTTCTGTGTTGGATGTGAAGTAACCTGACACTCGTAGGCTTTTCTTAAGGGTGTCGGTTGATGTCACAAACTTGTTACTTCCTCTTGAAAATGTTGCATCTTTGATTTCCCTTTCTTTTTTCTCTTTTTTTCTCTTTTTCCTTTTCTTTCTTTTTATCTTTTTTATTTTCTCTTTTTTTCTCTTTTTTTCCTTTTCTCTTCTCTTTTCTCTTCCCTTCCCTCCCCTTCCCCTCCCTTCCTTTTCCTTTCCTTTCCTTTCCTTTCGTTTCCTTTCCTTTCCTTTCCTTTCCTTTCCTTTCCTTTCCTTTCCTTTCCTTTCCTTTCCTTTCCTTTCCTTTCCTTTCCTTTCCTTTCCTTTCCTTTCCTCCCCACCCCCTTTTCCCCTCCCTCCTTTTATATCTCTCTCTCCCTCCTCTCCCTCTCCACCTCCCCACCCCCCATCCTGTGTCTGTGTAAAGAGATACCAGGAGACCTGGGGTCAAAGACCAAGGGATGCTGTGTCAACTGCCACATGAAAGAAACTGAAATTTGAGCTTCCCTTCTCTGCAGACAGCCAGAGTTCTCAGCCTGCATGGAAATCTGCCTGGAGCGTCAGTGCCTTGTGCTTCTCTCCTGCATAACACACATCCACTGCCTCCTCACCTGGAATCCTAACCTGGAGTTGGGATGGAAAAAAGGAGTTCACATTGTACAAATGCAGAAAAAATAACTTCCTAGCTTTGTAGAGATACCATGCACACACACAATGATCAATAACAACCATCTGATTCCCTTCAAAACACGTGTGTAAGATACAAATGCACAGACCAATGCCCAGGCAAGGAGAGAAGCATGCATGAGAGAAGGAAAACGCAAGGTTTGACCCAGCCCAGCCGATGATACAGTTTTCATTACAGCCCCAGCATAGTAATAGCAGATCACTGCACAGGTGGGAGGGAGGTGCTTGAGGGGCAGTGAACACGGAATTTTATCAGTGTGTCACAATTACAGAAACACCTGTGCTAAATAACTTTGAGCGTTGATCCACTGTGAAGAGTCAGTGCTCAGTAGCCCTCAAAATTTCTCATTTCTTACCTGCAGTGGGGTGGTCTTGTAGCTGAGCAGTGGTTGTACAGAACTTCCTAAATGTTTTTCTTTCTTCTCCCTTAGAATGCCTGTCACACAGACGCACAGTCCCTAAATTGCCACCTTCCTCTCTCTGCATTTTCCTTTCCATTTCTCCTCTTCTTGTGCAGTGAAAGATGTTAGGGATGGAGTGATAAAAACACGTGATCAAACAGCATCACTGGGGAGATCTGCACCTTGGAAATACAGGGACAAAGTCTGCACTCAAGCAAACTTTCCGTCGATGACGGTGGATTATGCCTCATGACGAAAGGCAAAGGAGTCCTTAAAACTGTACTTGCCTAATTAAGATCCTGGCTCAGCTAGAGCGCCTAATTTAAAACAGATGACTCAGTCTTGATGGTGCTGTACTTTAAATTGGGTACCTGCCTAAGTACTTGGCTGAATGGAGGCCCAAGCAATGTATCTTTAAATGAAATAGCAGTGGAATACAATGGCCATTCTAACCACTATATATAATTGACCGAAAAAATCAAATCACTGAAAAAGGTGCTGCACTTACAGTGAAAAATAATAAATAAATGACTTACAGATTGCCAGCATGACAGTCTGCAGCAGAGCAGAACTCAGAGAATTCAGCTCCCATTTGAATTCATGGGAAAGCAGGGACTTTTGAAACTGCTAAGTTAACCAAAAATATATATTGTTAAAGCCAACGAATTTATTTTTCTGTTTGAAAGTCCCTGTTTTGCTATACAGAGGAATAGGATCTGAATTCTCTGACTCTTCAGCATCATAAAATCTGGAGTGCCTGCTTGGGGAGGTGTCAGGAAAATATTGGTTCCCATTCTAGGCTTACATTATATTTACACTGTGGCTCACTGAAATACTAAAGCAGTAAGAGATATTATAATTAACCTCTTCAATTTTTCCCTTAAGAAGTATCTGGTTCAATGAACTGTCAATCAGCTCTCCCACTCCCTATTAGAGCGGGGGCTAATATGCAGGACCGATAAATTAGTCCAGTGCAAGAGGAGAGGCAACACACGACTATGAATAGTATAGGATGGTAAATATCAAGTATTTTTTATGTAATGACAAATTTTCAAATGCTCTGTGGCTGCTTTTCAGCTACATTGGTCCTCTCTTTCTGTGTCCCTACTTCTAAGGGCACACCCGATTATTGGTGCAATTGGCTGCCCACCCCTGCTTCGTAGGAGCAGCCTAGGTGACCGGAATCGATTTGCAGGCATGTAAACCTGACGCTCAAAGGGATGCAGGCATGTAACTGTCATTGATGTCACTGGGTGTTAGGCTCCTAAAAACAAGATGGGTGACCAAATACCTTTACTAAATGTTAAAATGGTCTGAACTGTGCAATAATACAAAGTGTCACAGCTCAGCGTTTGAAACATTATCCTTTTATCTTAGAATTTCAACTTTTATAAATGTAGGTCTATCCACAGTCCCCAGTGTGCAACTGACTGCATTATTTATTATTTATCATTATTAATTATCACAATGTATTATTTATGCCATGCAATAGGTATGCACGGTATTTTGCCAAGAAACATCTCTCACTCTCACATTTATTAATTTCCAGAATATTGTTATGCTGTTTGATTTGGAAGCAAATCAAAACATACCTAGATATTAAAGAGTGACAATGAAAAGCTTCAAAAGGTCTCCTGTCTTCAGCTGTGAGAATCAGGCAGCAGTCTGGGGTCCTCTTCCAGGTCGCTGCTCTCCTTTGCAAACCTTGACACTCATCCACCAGAAAGAGATGGCTGGCCTTTGGGCTCAGCCTTGATCCCTAAGAGCACTTCCCTGATCCCTCTGAAGCCAGATCCCATAAAAAACAATGTCTGGGTTGCAGCTAAGGGTCCCAGGTGGAACTGAATTATCTGATTGTGGGCATCCACTTACGGGTATTACGATTTCCCTCAGGTCTATTGTTTGCTAAATTGTGCCCAGTGTTTCTCAACAAGAAGATCGCCCACTACTATGCTGGTCTCTGTGCATACATAGTAAGAATAACGTGCCCCAAAAGGGTGTACAATATTTGTAAAGATTAGTATTGAAAGAAGTAGAAACAAACCAAGCAAACAAAAGCCTCCAATAAGTCAGGATTTTCAAAACTGCCCTGGTTCTGAGATATGCCTGTATTTCTAAAGCAGTTTTGGTAGTTTCATATTACAACTCAAATAACTTACAAGTAACAAGGTTTTGTCTTAGACTTATGGCAATGGGTGCGGTCTCAGACAATTTAACATCATGAGCTGAACACAGGTTGAGAGGAAAGCCCTGGAGGTCCAAGGCCTCCAAAGCCTGCCTTTATTATTTGTTATTATATCACAACTGTGCTACTTAATGGATCCTTTTTTAAATAAGTGAAACACAGCTGTAAATAACACAAGAGCTCCTGTTCCAGGGAGCTCCCCACGCACAAAGATGTAGCAGGCTGGTGAAAGAAGTGAGAGGAGAAGATTGAGCACACCTACAGAAATCAACATCACTATCAGAAATGAATGTACTGAAGAACAGAGGAATGTTTTTAAAGTTCGCTTATATGTATATTCAATAAACAGAATCCAAAGAGGCAGGAGATTTTTCTCCTGTTAATGTTTAATAAAGGTTTATTGGCATAACCTTCCAGCTAAAGCACCTTTTAATTATAATAATGATCATTCATGAGCCAACGGGAGAGCCTTCAGGCTTTTGTGAACTGGTTCATCCAAGCTCTACTCCAAGACACGAGGCTAAGGATGAATTTCTAAATGACCCACCTGAGGACTGCAGCCTCTGCAACCCACTTAGCAGCACTGTACACTGCCCGTCAGGGCTGCGAAGGTCAGGAGACGGCAGCATGAGCTGCTGCCTTAATGCTGAGCATCGCACGGCGCGCTCTTTGCTAGGTGCCCGTATGGTCCAGGCCCGCACCCAGTCAGGAGTGAGGTAATTCCTCCTGGAGTGAGTGGAGAGGTACAAACTGGTGAGGGCAGGCAGGAGCATTTGATGTTGACAGCTGATTCCACAGGAATGTTCTTGCCTCCTCTGCTACTATGGTTTTGTGTCACCACCTTCTGAAAAAAATAAAACAGCACTGAAAGTTATTACTGGGCTTCAATTTCCATAAAAGCAGGGTGACAAAGTGCCCCCTTCCTATACCCTGGTGGACATCAGGGGTGGTTCTGCTGAGATCATCAGTGTTAGAGAGATGTAAAACTGGTTAAAGTAAGGGACCAGCTCAGCCACAACGCAATCTCTCTGTGAGCTTGGCAGTTCGTTCTCGAGCTCCAATAATGAAAACACGGAGACGTGATAAAGCAGCAGGGGTCCTTAAACTTCTTTGTCATCTGGGATCACATCTTAATAGAAGGACTGACTGATGAACACCTCCCTTCCCATTCTCCCATCTAAAAAGATCACCTCCTCTTCCACTTCCTATCGTATATCCTCCCTGTGGCAAAGCAATAGCAATTACGGGAATATTAGGGAAGTAATTAATGTATTTTAGCTGTCTTTTAATGAAATTCAGCAGCTGAAAAAAAGGGAGAAGAGCCAATAAAGTGTAAACTGTTATCTCTACTGCATGCTACAGTTCGGAAATTTGTGTATTGGAAGTCAGAAAAACATTTGCACCCATTTAACACTATTAGGTTAACCTGCCCCGTGAATTGCCGGATGGGTAATACCACATAGAAGGTTCACGCTTGTAAAATGAAGCTGTTTTTTTGATTAAGCGATCTAATGAGAGAGATGGAGTGATTTCTGTTAACATTACAGCCGCATGGACTTATGTTGATTTCCTGGAGCCTCCTTCAAATTCTTCTCTCTTGCAGCTTCTTCTGTGCAGGTCCTGTTGGAAGTCGTCGAGGCTCATTTACCTGTCTGCAGAGGTCTTGCCTTATAATGCCCTGCCAAAAAGTGAACAGAAGATGGTCAGGTAGGCGAATAGCTGACCTCACTCTCCTTCCCTCAAGAGTGTGCCAGAGCAGGCTTCTGACTGCACCGATGGTAACACTTCCAGCTTTGATAACTCAGACATTGCTCTCAGCACACGGTAATGGAGCAGGACTTCTTTCCAATGATTTCTTTGAGTTTGTCTCTAAGTGTCCGCATCATCCCAGGGTTGTTGATCTGTCCTCTGCTAATCTTAGTGGCTGTATGGGAGCATCTTTGTGGTGTTGCTGCTTCCTTCTGCAGAAACTCAATCAGAGTCAATGGGATCCTGTGCTTTCACATTTTCCAAGGGCTTCACTTGGTGGTCTAACTTCATGTTGCCCTCAAGCTGCTGATGTCTGAGAAATGTGTCCCTATCAGCTGCTAGAACGCTGGCTTTGGCCATGCCTCCTCTCTCAAGTGCATTTTGGTGTTGTGCTGTAATTAAACCTATGCCCTGCTCTACCAGTGACCCAGCAGTAGGTGACCTCCTTCCCCTTCCCCCCAGCATCTCATCTGAAAAAGTCAAGTGGTAATGGCTCACGTTTGTTGATTTCTCTTCAGCAATGAGCATTTCCCAGTGATGTCAAAATGGTTTAGACTGTATGTTCCCAGCACTTGGTCATATTCTTCTGCCTAATATCATGATTTATCAATGCTGTTGGAAATATCTTGCAGCTTTTATACAATCCAGTTCGGATGTAATTGGTCATCAGTCTAATAGCATAGCTGCAAATGGCTGGTTTCTTTCTTCTGCCATGCTTGGTAATTGAATCTCCAAATCTGTCAACAGCCTGTTGGTAGACAGCCTTTTCTCCACTGGGCAGCTCCATGCCCTTAGACTCTGTAAACATTGCTATTTTTTCCCTTTCTGGAAGTTGACACATTCAAATATTACATGATTATTTATTCCCTTCTTGCTGTTCATAGGCTGAGGGTTTTTTTTCCTGGTTTGAGTACTGCCTGTCACAATGTTTATGCTGGACCATGAGGGCAATATTTGGTTGGTGTCTGTCCTCTCCTCTAGGAGCTAGGAACAACAGGAGCTAGGAACACTGAAGGCATCACCAGTACCATTCCGTCCAGCCTTTCCCAAGAGCAGGCACCCACCCTTGCAATCGGCAGCTCACCCACAAGGATCAACAGAACATCTGCTTCACTCAGGCTGAGTTTTTCACCACCTTGCAGCATATCATAAATATAATAGCAGAAGACCCCAAAAACTGTAATGTGCCACGGAGAGAGGGAGAGTACAGGAGATCACGGATGTCATCACGGTCTGCTAAATAGCAGGGGGGTCATTAGAACGATGCCAAGATAATTCTAGAGAGTGGATTGTACAGCTCTTTTGATCCTCTTCCAGGTTATTGTGCTTAGCAATTAATCACATTGCCTTGTGTCCTGTGGATCTCACTGGCATCATATTCATGTACCATATGGATTCCACGTCGGTAGGAATAAACCTTCTCTTTATTAACAGTATTGTTTATTGTACAGCCACATCTGTAGCATCCTCACAGCAGACATATAGGCTGATATAATGGTTTCTCTTCCCAAGTCTTCCCTCCCACAACCCACACATGTTTTTCTAAATTACACAGGGGCTGGTACATGCATTGCTGGAGTGAGACTCCTTTGTTCAGCTTTAGATATTTGCAGTCTCAACATCTAGATCTGAACTAGATGTCTAGACCCACTTTGCAAGAAGAAAAAAAAATCAAAATTGCAATTCCTAAGGTGGAGGTCAAAAACAGGGGCAATGAGCTATACTATTGAAAAACCTATTTCCTTCCCTTGACTCCAAGGGGTGCCTACATAACCAGAGGTACATGTCTACAACATAAGTGCTGAGAGTCAAGTGGGGTGAATACCACTGTTCATGGAATACCTGAGGGAATAAAGACTCCTTCAGACCTTCTCCACCAAGAAAGAGTTTGTCTTCGTGGCCTCTCATCTTTAAGTTTCCATTGTGTCATACTGATACCTGCTCACATTGCCACATCTGTACTAAAACAGACTAAAAAATTGAAGGAAGAATATTGAATTTGCTTTGATCTAGCAAATTCCTGTGTGAAGCTGACTAGACCAGAAGTTGTGTGAACATGGCTTTCTCTTTTTCATTCCTAGCTGAGTGTAGTAAAGAAAGTGTCTAAGACCCAGTGAAATAAAGTCTCTTTTTTACACGGAAATGTCAAAACGGATTAGCAGATGGGACCTGTTCCAAAGATACCTGTGGTCAAAATAGGCAAGACAAAGATAGTTGGGAGGAAAAAAAGGAAAATGTGGTTTAGCAACGGTATTTTCCTCCACAGCTCAGTAAGACTAAATTTTAAGTATTTCATACATTGTCTTCCTCTTTCTCAATAGCCCTAAATAAAAACAGTCCAGAGCACAAGCTAAGAAATGGGAGTGTTTGAAGAGGCAGTGCTTTAAGGGCCACTGCTGGCGTTAGTCCGTCAGACTGTTGCTCAATAACAGTCACGCAGCTGCACCGTGCACCGGTACCCTCGCCAGGGAGGGACAGATTTCCCTTGGCCTGCTGTCCTGCACCAAGCTCCCTTCGGACATGCTGCTGTGCAGTTCACAGTGTCTTTGCCCTGACAGATCAGGTGTTCTTTCCAAAGGAAAAGTTTGTCCTCCAGACTCTGACCTTTACAGATATTCGACACTCTGAAAGTGTTAAACAGAAATTTCTAGGTGTGTGTTCTGCTGTCTTCTACAGTTTGCCTGTCCAGTCTGCTCTGAAACCTCCCTCTAAGACTGGCACTGCGGTGTGAGCGCTTTTAATACAGACTTCATAATACAGAGCTCACATCCAGCCGCTACAGGCAAGAACAAATTTTCACCTGTGCTCCAGTGTGAGAGCAAATTGCCTTATCTGCATGGGAGCTCGGAAAGGAGCTCCAGGAAGAAATGCTACATCCCCGTTCTCATGTTCATGGCGTTGAATTAGGCTTTGTAATGGGTCAGTGATTATTTTTCCAGCCTTAAATCTGTGCATAGTTGCAATCTATGCATAGGCTGTTCATAGTTTAACCTTCTTAGCTTGACGTCTAAATGCAAACTAAGGCAACAGTGAAGTTATAAGGTTTCTCCTAAGGGTCTCCACAAAGACAGATATTTTCAGTGAGCAGCTCCCAAAAAGGAGAACAACAATTTTTAAGCAGTTGAAGGGCTACTTTCAGAGACTCTCGCCACATCGTAGACAATTAGCATAGAGCTGAAATGGGAATGAAAGTGTTATAATTTGTTGTTTTTCAAACTTATCCTTTATGTCTTCTAATATAGAAGACCATTCGCGACCTAAAACTCTGTATGCGAGGCCATGCCTATAAATATCAATAACCCTTCTTGAAAAGGCACTTATGGTAGCAACAAACCTGGAGGTATCTGTGATAACAAGTGCCTTAATACCCAGCACACATAGCTATCATTGCAGCCGTAGCAATCCCAGCATCTCCCTCCTAAAACTTCAAGCAACTGTCAGGGACTGGGGGAGAGAATATGAAAGGCGTTGTGAACGCCAGTCTAGTCCAAGGACAGACACGGCAATCCTGCGCCGCTTCCCTCCCGCCGCTCGTGCCCGCTGTCCCCACTGCACGGGTTGGGGCTGCAGCCTGCGCGCTGGTACCGTAGAGACTATGGAGGCAACACTCGTATTTTACCGTCACAAGTTGCTGACTACAAGGGCTGCCTGCTTTAAATGTATAACAATGCTGCTCTCGTTGTAAATCATACTTTCTTGGTGAGCTACAAGGAAGACAAAATCCTCTTGTCTCTGATGCACACTTTTTTCGTACTGGATCACCGAGATATTTATAGGGACAAGCTGTGTACTGGGTTATAAAACAACAGACCCATTTCATGAAAGGGACATTGAAAGTGAAGTCAATATCATTTCCCTATTTCTTATTTATTTTGCAGTTTTAAACAGCAGTCATAAGGCTACCTTACCATATTTGGGATGCAGTCAGACCTGTACTCATCCTACTCTGCCTGAAGAGCCACATGTCTTCTGGGGAGCTGATCAGTGATTCAGAATATAAGAGCAGTATGTTGGCGTAAAACCTGGAAACTCTTTAGAAAAAGGTCCCAGGGAAGGCATGTCTTCTTGGGAGCAAAGCCAAATACCCGGCAGGACCAACTCTTCCACCCACAAACAACTTGAGGTCAGAGATGTGCCCTAGAAAACCCATCTCTGGGGGAGGAAGGAACATCAGGGACTCTTCATAACCAGCTGCCATCCGCAGAAAGAGATAAAGTACCGAGGTGACAGAAGGAGACTCTGTGAGCCACAGCAGAGCAGAGAGGCAGGAGCTGCCTGAGAGACAGCCGTGAAGCCTGTGGGGAGTGGGAAGGAGAGGCTGGTGGAGTGGGGTGACTGATGGCCTCTGAGGAAGCACCCAGCGGAGACCCGGCCATTAAAGCTCCAGGGATCCAGACAAGGGCAGGAAGAAGCCATCCCAGTGCCGTACGAGGAAGAGAAGGAGCTAAAAATAGAAGGACCCATCCTCTTCTCCAGGCATAGATGAATACCAGGCAGAGGCTGAAGGAGCAGGGAGAGCCCTGCGAGGCAGCTTGCTATGAAAAGTGTGTGGGCAGTCACGGCAGGAAAGCCCTTCCCATGCCACACCTGCAGGAGAAGGAGCAGAAGTATATTCTGCCCCTCCAGTTCAGCTTTTCATGCCACTCCTGAAAGATGCACTGGCAGAGCACCCTTCTTACCTCTCAGAGACCCAGCTCCTCCGTTCAGGGGGACTTGTGATGTCTAGAGCCCAGTCCCACCTTCAGCCATCTCTGAAAGGTCGCTATGCTGAGCAAGTACTTTGTTTCTAATACAGTGCTTACATCCAGCTGTCAGAAAACAGCAGAAAGCCCTTAGTCACTGAGCTAGATGCTAACATGTAGAAAGAAGACAATTTAGGCAGATGAGTAATGCATGAAAATCTAGGAAATGAATACACAGCATATTGTTTCTCAGGAGTATGTGCAAGGGGTTTTGTAATAGGCCCACTTATACATATTGAATATTCCCTTTCCCTA
>NW_009270000.1:3019416-3037930 GCF_000687185.1 Egretta garzetta | reverse complement strand
GTTTAACTTTTGTAAAAGCAAAGTGTAGGCTTGTCTTGAGGAGAGGCTTGAAGGAGAGAGTAGAAACTTCGTCAATCCATCAGAAAGTTGTCCCAAGTTTAAGAGACGAAATGAAAGAGAAGCTAATAAATGTTGGTGCCATGCAGCACTGCAGATTCAACATGAAGCTCAGAAAAGTTTGTCTATGTAAATGTTCTTGATGTGTACTCTCTCAGACCTGGAGCTGATTTGAATCAAAACTTAAAAGTGCAATTCCAAATTTTTTCAAACATCAGCCCTGAAGTCTGATTCAGATAGGATTCTGATCAAAACTCTTCTTAAACAGAAAGTGCCAGGTCACTCCAGCTCCAAATGCCTCTTCAAATTCCTTTGGACAGTTTACCATTACTTTATCTCATGCTCATCCCTTTGTCAAACCAAGCTTTGGTACACATCTGCTAGCAATAAGATAGAGATCTCAGCGATTGGGTCCCAGCACCTTGACTTCCAAGTAGTTTCAGAAAGGACCCTTCATGTCCCATGATTCTCTTTCTGAAGCATCGGCTGCTCTGCTTATCTCTTTTCCAATAGCTTCACATAAGAACAGCAAACAACTTCTTTAGAGATTTAGCCACTTTCCTAGATACACTCATTTACTCTGCAGATACCACATGAGAGCTACTATGGAGTTGGCCAAAATGATAAGCAGATGCTGCTCAGCCCTGGCATCTGGCTCTGCATCACTCCTGAAGGGGAGGAGAGGAAGGATTCCTTCCTTATCTGATGGCCCCTGCTTCCTTCCAACAGCCTAAGTATAAAGCAGTGGTATCATTCTTTTCCTGTGGGGAAGCACTCTCATCCTCCAAAGACAGAAGGTGGCTTTTGCTCCCTTGGTGGACGGTGTTTTGTACTAACCTGAGAGTCAAAGGACCAGGTCTGTAAGCCTTTCCCTCTTCCATAATTTCTGAGGAATGTATAAAAAGAGCTTATAATACAAAGGGTGCTAGATATAGGTTATAAACCTTGTTTCTGTCTGCCTAAACATCTCTCTGATTGTCTGTGGTAAAACTTGTGTCTGGTATTTCTCAGTTTTGACAGGCAACGTTCTTCTGCCCCATAGGACTTCTGTGGTGAGAGCCCTGGTTCCTCTGTATATAGTTCAGAAACTAAAATGGGTATTAGGACTTTTCTGGGTAATATAGAAAGCATACCTACTGTTGCCATTCAGGGCTAGACTGCAACCTGCTGGTTAGAGCAGACACTTGCCCCACGGGCAGCATTCACGTGTGGAGTGGCTTTCAGGAGCGTCTGTTCATCACTGGAAGCAGACTCTGTCCATGCTAGCCTGGGCATCCCTCTTTTGGGGCACACTCTTGCAAAACATGCTTTCCCTGAGAATTTTTCATCACTGGTATTTAACCTCCAGTTTCCTTTGCCAAAGGGTCATTCTCATCCATGTGGGTCCCTGCAATGCAGAGTGCCAGTCAGGGAGGAGATGGGCCCCTTTCACAGGCTGGTCCCTCCTCGGCACAGCTATTCTCCTGAAGTGACAACACTTCAGAGTCTGAGGGAAAAAAAAAGACAGCACAGCACTTTTAAGCTGTCATGAGGGAAGAAAGGCTCCTTTCATTTTATGTTTTGTTATATAGCAGAAAAAATCTGTCACTTTGCAGGATGCTTGCAACAAACAGCTTTAAAAACTGATTAAGTGGTTCAGATTTACTTAGCTTTTAATCACTCAGCAGCTGTTTACTCCACAATTCACAGGTATATTTATGTTCCCCTTAAGTTGAGGTTGTCAGTTATCTTCCTTTCTAGCCCCTAATCCCCAGCTGAGTGGAAGGGCATGTCCCTCTGTGGATGGGACCCAGGCATGGGAATCAGATCAATTGCAAATGCAGCACAGCTATTCCCAGCCCAGCAATCAGGGCAGGTACCCCAGACCTAGCAACAGATTACTGGGTCTTTGGTTCAATGGCTAGCCCCTTCCGATGTGAAAAATGGGCATGGTCGGGTAGGAACGTGGAGATATCTTTTTTAATCTGACAGTAATGGTCATCCTGTAGTGCCTCTGTTTAGCTCAAGAGTAAGTTGCTATTTCACTGTTGGTTGAAAATATGGGACTTGTAAGGATTCAGGGTTTGCAGGACCTGTAAGGTGCGATGAATCTCTGCAGAGCCAGAAGGAGGTGTCTTCTTGTACCAAGGCTGGCTTTACTGCAGAAGCTTTCACCTGTGAGTGGGTCTCTTAAAACAAGATTCACAGATGTGTTCCAGTAATAAGTAATGTGACTTTATCAATGGGCTGCGTCCTATTTTGTCCTGTGGGAGAACAACCCAATGAACCGCCATGGTTAACGGTGTTTCTTCCTCTCTGTCATATTCTGAGGAATGACTTGGCCTTAAAAATACACCAGAACCCCCAAAGGGAAAGAAAACCCAAGAGCTGACATTTTGGAGAATGAAAAGAGTCCAAATGGGTGCTAATATTCCACGAGGGAAGCTTTCAAATGAATGAAATACATCTTGGATATTAATAGTGAAGTCTGTGATTATTACTGTGAAGATTTGCTTTGCCAATATTTTAAATGGAGAATGAAAGCATGTGCAGATTTTAGGGACTTTTTTTCCCTTTTTATTAAAAAAAACACACTGCACATGCAAATTAAAACTGCATTCACCATACAAGACTATAACATTTTTGGCACATGTACTCAGCATGCATAAATGTTGGCTGTATTTAAGTTCTCCTAGACATATATAATTAATGAAATACATTTGTGTATAGCCTCATTTTGTGAGCAGCCTAAATTTAGACTGCCTATCCGTTTGCAATGTAAATCTTCATTTTGGTTGGTATATTAAATGTTAATGCTTGTGCTAATTTTTAGTCTCTAACCTTAAGGCAGGTCACATATTGCTTTATTAAAATAAAAGAAAGAAAGACGATTAATTTAGTCACTGGAGTCAACAATTAAAAGTACATGGGAGTTTGGACAAAAAAGTAAGGAAATGATAACTTAATGGCAAAAGGCATGTCCTCCAACAGCTAGGCACCATGGTGTGATCCTTATTTACTTTTATAGCGCACCCCATTGTGCCTATGTGTTGGAAGACATATGTCATGTTTCATCCTCAAGGGCCTAAGTGTGAATTTCCTGTTATTTTTTTCACAACTTTAAAAGTTGTTTCAATGAAGTTTTTGTTGGAAGAACTTTAGTAAAATGTGTTTTATATACTGTCTGTGGCTAACCAGGAAAAATTGCAGCCCCAGAGGAAAATAACGAAGAAAGGCTACAGCCCGAAGGAAAGGAAGGAGAGGGCTGGGAGTGGAACGGAGCTGTTAGCTGGGTTGGGAGCAGGGACGGCGGTCCTCGCCCCCCGACAGCTCCTCCAGCGTGTGCAGGCTGGGCGGCTGGCAGGGACCTGCAGCCCCCACCAGCCTTGTGGAGCTGTGCATCCTTTTCCACTTATCCCCAAAAGAAGGATGCTTTGAATATCCATGGTCACACTCACACATGGCTGGTTTTGTTGTCCTTCTTGCTCATGAGCTCTCCAGAGTGGATGTGCACACGGTGCCTGTGGGCTTCCCTGGAGGAGGCTGCAGGAAGCCCCTCACGGGTGGACTCCTCCGATCCCTGCAGAGCAGCAGTCCACCTGGAAACATCTAAGTCTTTTTCAAGTAGGAAAGGGGGAGACTCTGTAAAACACCCCTTTTTTTTTTGCCTCACTGAGAGCTAATTAGTGCCCTGATTTAGTGTAAAAGCAAATGTGAATAAGCGTTTTAAGCTACCAGATACTTTTTTTTTAATAGGGTTTTTATTGGAAATTTCTTAATTTTCAGGAAATACTTTCCCCACCATTTCTAAGGCCTTTGAAATCCCCATCTGGTGCCTTAAAACAGAATCTCTGATATACATTTTTTCCTCCAGTTATGCCAAATATAGCAAGGAAATGCACGGAAGTGGAGCGTACTCAAATTTAAGGCCTCTGCTTTGCAAAAATTACCTAGCTAACTTCAGTGAACAAAACTTCACCAACAAAGCTTTTCAGCACCAAAATTCTGTACAAATGCCTTTTAAATGTTTCAAATTTTCTAGAATTAGGCTGTCACTTTTGCAAATGTTCTGTGAAATTTTAGCAGCAATTACTACTAAGCAAAACGTTTCTAAAAAAGGAACAAAGATAAAAAGAAATAATCTTGCAACACTAGCTTGGGAGTCAAAACTCTCTTGAAGTGGAAATTAAGCCCGATCCTGCGCACGAGAAGCTGTGTGGTATAGCGGAGCAGACGCAGGAGCACTGGGTCTCCCCGTGGGGTCTGACCCATGCGACCCTGCAAAGCCCATTGACTTCGCTGCTTCCTGAGCCTTCCTTTCCCATCCGTTACATAGGGGACCAGCCGCGTGTGGATGCGCTGCTTGCTGGGTCAAAACTCTCTCTGTCCATGTTTTTATAGGTTCTTTCTCATGGTGTGATATTCTCTCATTTGGGTTTCCGGGCGTTACTATATTTATAGGAATGAATGAATAAGAACATACCCTCAGTGAAAGTAAAAATGGGATACCCAGTAAATGTGATGTGAAATCTGCACGTCCTCCGTTTTACAACACGGAAACCACTGGTCAACACTGATCTTGTCTCCTCCATTTCAGGGTTCGTTCTTCCAAGAGAGATCATGCTCCAGGAGCACGTGTTGGTTCCTAAGTAACTTACGCAAGCAAAACATTCAGTCTCAACACAAATACGCGTAAAGAATCAGAGAATCATAAAATGTTTTGGGTTGGAAGAGACCCCTAGAGGTCATCTAGTCCTGCCTCTGCATCAGACTTGCTCATCCCTTGGCTAATCAAAAGCTTTCTAAACAAATGTTTCATTCTGCTGGCTCCAAAATAACAGTGGCACTTACAGCTTTGACTTGGTGGCATAAACTATAAACAGCAGCAGCAGACACTGTGAAAATAAAAAGAATTGTATATGAAAGACATAGAAGAAAAAGTCCAGCGTCTTCCTTGTGAAATGCCAGCTCCAATCTGTATCGAGCCAGTGGTAAATTACCCACCTGTTTTCACTTACTTAACATTAAAAAACACTTATACATCATTACACTTTTGTATCATATTAGTGAAAATGAATGCTAGAGCAATATGAGGTAAACATTGCTAATGTGGGAGAAGGTTGTTTATATCTTCTAATGATAGGATTAACTATGGCAGTGATAGATACACCGTGCTCCTTTGAACCCCGGCTCACCACCCAAAAAGCCATGTGGTAGTACAGAGACCTGCTAGGCCAAACCAGGCTTTTCTCCTGCTTTTTGAGACCATTGCACAAAACAGGTTCGCTGACTTAAAATGGACTGTCACTACCCTGAGTGGCATCCTGGGGACCCGGAGGGTTGTGTGCATTTGATTGACTTTAATATTGTTTTCTGTCACCTATAAATCTTTTTCTTTTTAACACAACTTGAAAGTAAGATAAGGAAGTGGCTCATGTAATAAATATTTCGTTAGTGCATTTCTTACAGCAATTCATAGGCACTCAGTTAAGTTTTCCAGCACTTCCATCTCTGAAGTTTGAAAATGTCAGCGTCTGACTTAGAGCAGACCATGGGGGGCCTGATCCAAAGCCCACCAGTGTCAGCAGAAAGGCTCCTGCTGACTGCGTGAGGTGTTTTATTGGCCCCACCTGCCCATAAAACACAGAGCAGCAGAGAGAGCAGCCATGAAACGGATGGCATCTGGGACATGGTGCCTCTGGGAATTGCTGCTCCAAGCCCTGAACTTTGGGATAAGATTGCACAAGCCGTTCTGACGACGCAACCCACGCCATCCTTAGCAGCCGCGCATGCTTTGCTTTCCACCCACGATGAGTTTCAGGGCTCAGACACTGTGTGGTGCTTGGAAGGGATGATGTTCCTGTCCTGAGGGCAGGGTTGCTTTCAGTTTATTCCCACCCAAGGTACGTAAATAAAATGGCACCAGGACCATGCATTTAATAGTCCACTAAACCACGTGTGCTCAGCGCTGGCTTTCCATGGGTGAGCGTTGCAGAGTGTATCTTCTCAGATGCCTGCCTCCTCGTCCCAAAAAAAGGGGCAGGATGGCAGCAGAGCCTGAACACCCATTTCTTTCCATTAAACCCAGGCAAATTTGTCTTCTGCAGGTTGCTCATGAAGCTCTTCCACCTCCACATCCCCATCCCTTCCTGACAGGTCTCCGGAGACGTCCAAGGGGTCAGAAGTGATGTGAAAGCTGACCGCGGGCTGATGCTGCTCCCCCCTACAAGAGGCAGCACACCTCCACAGGGCACCGGGGCACTTCGCTGCAAGGGCTCTGGAAGGTTCAGGTTAATCTTCAAGGGGAAAAAAAAAAAGCCTATCTGAAAAATGAAGACGAGATAATAACACTTGTGGCTGTACAAGCGAAGATAACGGCAAAAATAATCAAATCTCATGCTCCTGGGAGGAAACTAATTGCACACAGGGGTCAGGAAGACATTTTCATCCACTGTAGAACATTGCACAGTTGGCTGCTGAGTTGTTATTATGAAAGAGGGAAGTGGAAGGAGGAGTTTGCTCGTTTGTTTTTTTCCCCCCCCCCGAAGAGATGGAGGGAAAGGCAAGAGTCGCTCTTGTTTGCCCTTAAGCACCAAGCACTGGCTGGCATCAGAGGCATAATATTGGGCTGGATGGATACAGTGTGACAACAGTGATGTGTCCAATGGATTGGGAAAGTGGGATGCATCTCTCCATGCGCACACATCTGCTATCCCTCACTTGTGAATGTTACTCCAGATGGTAATCAAGAAGGTGGTTTTATAACCCACATTAAGAGGACTGTCTGCTGACAAGTTATGTGTTTTCTTCCCTTGAGTACATGCTGTTAAGATGGATAAGTGCAAATGGTTGAAATTTGGTTGTTAACTCTGAATAATAATAATACTTTGCATTTCTATTGCATCTTCCATCCTTGGATCTCAAAGCACTTTGAAAACACTAATTAACTGAATCTTACCACACTGCTGTGAAGCAGGTAATTATTATTGCCATTTTTTACAGAAAAAGAAGCTTTGTCATAGTGAAAGAGAGTTTCCCTGGGTCACCAAAGAACCAAAAATAGTCAAGAAATGATGATGACTTCTCAAAGTAAATTAGAAGCATTGCATTAATTTCCTGGAAATTAATTTGGGGTTGTTTTTCTCCCAATAAATAAATTAAGCTAGGCTTCATACATTTTCAACTTTTGAAAACCTCCTTTTTGGGACTAAAACACTAAAAAGAAACTACAGACCTTGCAGTTTTCACTTTCTTGCTGAACAACCAGAAAAATATCAATCAAGAATGAAAATGGGCTATGGAAAGCTGAGTTAGTTGAAGAAATAGTTTGATGATTGCAATTAATTAGTAATAAGAATATGGTGCAAACCCATGTCGGCTTCAGTGCCAATTCCCATTCCTTTTGGCCTCATCGGACAGTTTGTTACTCTCTTTCCTCCCCCCTCCCCATAAAAAAAAAAAAAAGCAAACTGTTTGTGAGGACTACAAAGGCTTGTTTTTATTCTGCGTCTCTATTTTTTTTCCCTGTCATCTGTTTAAAAACACCCTCTAAATGTGCTGCTGAAGGCTGAGACTTCATAGACAATAGGCTCATAAGCTTGCGTAAATGAGAAAAAGAGAGCAAGACCAAGCTTCAGTGTTGATTTTTGCCCGTTACATAATATTAGTTATTTGATTTCCAGACCCAGAATCCGTCCTTAAATTAGAGGAGGATGTTGTGGTCCCATCAAAGAATTGAAGACAAATTCTGCTAATCCTTCTGAGAGGTGAGACGATGGTAATGGGGGGTAAGGAATGACGTCTGGGTGGGCAATATTGCCTGTTCATTTCCTCGGCTTAGCTACTGATTGTCACTCTTGTGCCTTTGAGATGCCCATAAGCTTCCAGGGAGACTACACGAAGGTAGAGCAGCTTAATTATGTAGGCTGCTATTTACTAGGTTTCAGCTGAATCCATCACACTAACTTTGCTTTAACCTGAGCCAGATTTGATTATGAAGCCAATTTATTGACTGGTTTCTCCTTTGGCAGTACATCCTTTGATTTAGATACAGATACTTACCTACTTGAAAAGTAGTGGTGTTATGACACAATTTATATTTTAAAAAGCAATATTACACAGAACGTAATTTTAAAAAACCAACAAACAAACAACAACAACAAAAAGCCCTTTGAATCTAGAATAATGGCTACCTGTAAGGCAGTAGCTCACTTGAGAGATTTTGCTCAAGTAACTTATAACTATCAGCAGAACCCCCTAGGGAATTACCGCTGTTTTTGCAGAAGCTGTTTGCAGTGGAATAAACAGACAAGTGCTCTATATATCATTTTAAGTAAGACAAATAAAGTTCTGCTTCCTCCTTACAACGATGTCATTGTCACTTATATAAGAATAATTCTGTGTGACTTTTTATGAATCTTTCCCCTGTGCAGAAGTACAATGGCCTAATTTCCTACGCCGCGTATTATAAATAAACGTCCTTCTTCAGCAATCTATAGCCAAGCTGAAATGATCTCACCACAAACAGAGCGGTCCAGAAATGTTAAGGTGCGTTCGAGCACCAGCAATGGGTGGAGGGAAACCCCACCACCCCAAAAGAGGATATGTCCATACCTGCTCCTTCCCTGGGAGGATTTCTCACGACCCTCCCACCTTGCTCTCACCCTGGGATCAGCCGATGGGAAGGCCTAGGAAAGCCACTCCTTTTGTCATAGATTCCCCTCACGACTCATGGCATAGCTGGGAGACATTTTCATTTATTTTGGATTCTCAGAGAGGCAACATCAAATGTGTGGTACTTGTGAGCGTGGAGGAGAAAAGAGCACAACCCCCTGGTTTCCCCTCCGACCGCCCACTACTATTGCTATGAAGAAACTCTCAGATGGTAGAAACACCTTAAAAAATTAATAAAAAAAGCTAGAAAGTGTTATTCAAAATGTAATTTTAACACATTGTGAAGGGCTTTTAAGGGGAAATCTGTGTGGGGAGGGCTCTTATCTCTCTAAGGCTCCAGCTAATGTAGCTGGCTGCCCAGGGGAATGCCGGAGGGAGAGAAAAAAGGGAGAAATGATATTAAAATGGTGGGAACGTTATTTTATAACTTAAAAAAAAAATATTTGTTTTCCCCAGAGTCTTTCAGGTTGGTTTGCTCTTCTGGCTGCGTTTGATCTGCCAATAGCAAAGCCCATCTCTGCAGTGATTGTGGAGTTCTGTCTGATATTCCCTGCGTGCCATGAGCATGGGGATTTCATTTCATACATCATTTCCAGCGAATACCCTCAATACAAAGCACAGAAGAAATTTCTCTCATACACACATGCACACACTCGCATCTATGTGCGCACGCATACATGTGTATGTGTCCAGATGAATCAAATCACACTTGGCAGAGAGATACCCTCTAGCTCTGGTTAAATTCAGGTGATAAATTGTATTTATCCTGTGTCTTTCAGCATCTCACCTGCACTATCCTGCCTGCTAATCTCTCTGCCTGGATTTGTTCTGATGTTCTGAAGCTCTGAGAGTAGCTTCAAAAAGGTTGCCATTAAAACAACCAAAAAAAAAAAAAAAAAGCAACTAGCAGAGTAACATTTCTTTTTCTCCTTCTTAAGTGGAAGCTGCCGTGTTCCTTCTCACCTCCTCCAAAAAAATACAACCAGCTCAAGTCCCAGGACTAACAGCATAGACAGAATAACCCATTTAGGGTCCCAGTATTTTACAACCCATCAGGGTTAGAGAGGGCTGCCAAAAGATGTAACTAGAAATGGAAGATTTCTAATGGGGCACAGTCAAGCTTTAACGTCTAAGGTATCAGATCTTAATATGATACTGGTTTGTACTTGCCAGAGGTTTCTACAACAGCAGAAGTTTCTTTCTTCAGCCTTTCAAGTTCTATTTATCTAGACCTGTGAAAACTAAAGGGAGACTCTCTTGGTGAGTGCATAGACATCAATATAAGGACACAAAAAATCTAGAAAAGCCCTTCAGAATTTGTTTGTAGGGAATCAAAAATGGCACACAGCAGCAGGAAAAATCTGCATCTCCTCTTGAGATTATTTACCTGTTCTTTCACTACTTGGAACTAATCCTAAACTCACAGTGAAGATGTCCTCAAACATAATCTGTCAAGACTTTCCTATACTATTTTAAGGTACTTTGAAATCCCTACATGAGAAATTTCAATATAGGCGCCACATGCAAGTCTTCATTTTGCTGGGTCTTTTTTTATCCATTCCTCCTGGTGTTTCATCGCTTTATTGCATCACAGAGTGAAGTAATATAACCTCAGTCTTTATATATTAAGAAAGATATCTAATTTATAGACAATTGGGAACCAAGGACAAAGAACTGGAAGAAAACTCCTGAGTCATCTAAATCCTCAGAAATGTGTGCCTCTGCCCCACCTGACAAGAACAGAGGCTGTAGGAGCTGCTGGTGAGCCAGTGTCATATTATCATAAAACCATTGAGGTTGGAAAAGACCTTTAAGCTCACCAAGTCCAACTGTTAACCTAACCCTGCCATCCCACCACTAAACCATGTCCCTAAGCACCTCGTCTGCCCGTCTTGTAAATACCTCCAGGGATGGGGACTCAACTACTTCCCTGGGCAGCCTGTTCCAATGCTTAACAAACCTTTTGGTGGAGAAATTTTTCCCAATGTCCAATCTAAACTTCTCCTGGTGCAACCTGAGG
This sequence comes from Egretta garzetta, assembly GCF_000687185.1. Taxonomy (NCBI): domain Eukaryota; kingdom Metazoa; phylum Chordata; class Aves; order Pelecaniformes; family Ardeidae; genus Egretta; species Egretta garzetta. Next base: position 3,027,201 of record NW_009270000.1, on the reverse strand, counting down.
CCATTTCCCCTTGTTCTATTGCCCGTTACCTGGGAGAAGAGACCGACCCCCACCTCACTACAGCCTCCTGTCAGGCAGTTGTAGAGGGCGATAAGGTCTCCCCTCAGCCTCCTCTTCTCCACACTAAACAACCCCAGTTCCCTCAGCCGCTCCTCATAAGACTTGTGCTCCAGACCCCTCGCCAGCTTCGTTGCTCTCCTCTGGACATGTTCCAGCAATGCAACGTCTTTCCTGTAGTGAAACTACAAACTGAACACAGTATTTGAGGTGCAACCTCACCAGTGCCGAGTACAGGGGCACGATCACTTCCCTGCGCCTGCTGGCCACACTATTCCTGATACAAGCCAGGATGCTGTTGGCCTTCTTGGCCACCTGGGCACACTGCTGGCTCATATTCAGCCAGCTGTCAGCCAGCACCCCCAGGTCCTTTTCTGCTTTTTCTGTCATGTCACCCCTCTCCTGCAAGCAGCTGCCAGTGTCCTCACACTATGGGTGGCCAAGGGGCACAGCACGTGTGCCACTGCTCTCCACTGTTTTCAGAGGTGGCTTACTGGTTTAGGAGAGTTGACAGGGCTCAAACTGATACTTCCACCTTGTGTGGCTGTGCCACCCCCTCTCATGTGAAGTTTTATCCACTCTTGCTCATATCCTAAGAAGATAACCTGTCTCTGGTCAGCCTTATTTTAATATCCAGCTTGTCTGTTTTAAGGAATAAAATCATGGTATCTAACCTAAACTTTTTCTTCCTTTGTCTGAGGCTGCTGCTTCTTGTTCTACCTTCTTGTACTAATGTGAAGAATTCCCTTACTTCATTAAACGCACTTCTACATAATGGTAATGTCCCCAGTGAGTGATCTCTGTATAAATTCTGTTCCTCTGATATTTTCCCATATGTTTTATACTCTGATCTCTGTATCACTTTGGTGGATAATCTCTGTATGTTTTCCAGTGTGGTACCTACACACTAGGAGGACCATAAAGTGTTTTGGGTGACATCATCCTAGATTTACATAGTTGCCACATCAGTCTTCTACTTCTATATGAGATTTCTTTTTAATTGCATACAAGAATACCGCTGCTGTAGTTTCCTTGGGTTACAGCACAAATTTAAGTTTCATAGAGTAGCTAGAATAATAGTCTCAAGATCTGTCACTTACTGGTTTCTAGATAGCTACTTTTTGGCTAAATTTCTATCTTTTATTAACATTCCCAGAATATTATATTTGTTGAAATCCCTATTCAAAGTGCCTATGGACATAATCTTGCTGTATTTTGTGAGTTATCTCTTTTTTGGTCACCGGACTTGTACATGCAGCATTTCTGAGATGTTATGAAATATAAACCTGCAAAACAAGAGCACGGTTATAAGACAAGTGACCCTGATTGAAAGGGTGGCTGTGAAAACTGATTACACAGCAAATTACCCATCTGCACAGACTTGGAATAAGAACATTTCAAAGCTCATTTGTGGGCTGATGTTGCTGTTTAATGCAGTTTCCAACAAATCATTCAAAAAATTAATGGCCACAACTATGGCTTGTTTCTCTCAAGCTCTTCTGTGAAAAATACTTCTTCCATTTATTCAGGATGATATGTAAAGGAATGGGTGTAATCTGAATAAAATTGAATGAAGTAATCTTCACAGGACCACAGATACTTGGGCTACTGGTAACATACTGCGTTATAGTATAATTTTGCTCTTCACAATCCACCCATCAGTTTGTCCATTATTAATGAAGCTTTGTTCTGTAGCTTTCAAAAATGTTCCTAAAGGAACCTGTCACTTGTCTCCCTGCTAAATGTCCCTGACAATGACTTGTTGGCCCTGTGGATGGTGGTTTGACAAGGGATAGCTTTGGCTCTTTCTTCAACTTCTGTGCTTCCCATCATGGGCCCAGAATATCTTTTTATATCCTCTCAAAAAATAGGACTTCACAGTTCATGCAGCCTATGTCCCAGGAGTAGAAGTGCCACTTCTAATTTCCCATACCCCACATACCTCCTTTTCCAGAACTCCAATTTTGTGGGACTCTGGATTAGAAATTAACCTCTTCAGTGGGTAGTAGAATTGCACAGAGACTTTGCAAAAGGTTTCATGAAGCAATTACTATTTACTTTGACTAACACGCAAAGTGTTCAATTCTAATGAAACAAATAATGTCTACTGTTTGTTTCCTGATACCTCTGGGTGTCTTTCCAGCTTAGGCTAGATGTCATTTAAGACCAATTTTTTCTCTTTTCTTTTGGGTGGGTACCCTTCCAAGTCATAGAAATCTATCATCTCCCTCCTTAGCAAATAGCTTACTTCTCCCTGAGATAGTTTTGGAGTTTAAAACTTCTCTCCTCTGAAAGCATGTCCCTCTGGCACTTTTTCTGCCCAAGGGTCCTGTGCCTCTGCAACCTCTCCCTGAGACCCTGGGGCTGTGTAAAATATTGGTCACTGGTGTTAGCTTAACCCACACCCTTTGCCTCCAACCACCATTTCTTACTCCCCCTGAAAATGATGCCATTTTCCAGATGTCCCGGCACAACTGCTTGTGGGAGGGAGCCATGAACTGTACCAGGAAACTCACCCACCTTTTAAATCATGCAGCTGCATCCCCCTTCCCCTCATAAATAATAATACTAAAACATAGCCCCAAGACCTATGCATTTTAAAATCAAATATTAACAGTTTATATACCGTGTAGGATGGCTGCAGTACACGAGGATTCACACAGTATATGAACCAACCTGAATTTCAGAAAAAAAAATTATAGAAAGGGAGATATGTGCTAACATGGAGAAACGGCTTTGCAGAAAACTACTTTCTTGTCACTGAGATTTCAGCACTGATTCGGAATGTAACTTAATTAAGGTCACCCTACATGATTATGATCCCAGACTAATTTTACACTGGCATAATTCCATGAACTTCCATGCAATTTATATGAGTGTAATTCAAAGAAGAGTCAAATCTTGAGCACTCTGGATCACTGGATCATTGCACAGCTACCTGTACACATCATGTTGTGTACTACCCTTGTATTAGACCATCAGTGATTTCCTGTAGAAAATGGGTTACACAGGGATTCTCATTCTAGAGTAATATGCTCAGCTGCATAATAAACTCCTAAGAATCACATGCAATGAGTTAATATCTTTCTTTTTTCTTATGTTTTTCATGATGCAGTCATTTACTCCAAAATCTCTTCCAAAGGTAAAAGGAAAATATCTTTTGGGGCTCCAGACAACCCTGAAATTTGAACTGTCTTCCTGAGTCAGCAGAGAGCCTGACACAGTGGTCCTGAGGACATGGACTCCGTCAAACTATCTCAAGTCCATCACTGAATCCTCACGATAAGTTTCCTGTCAGCATCGTGATCTATTATACTAGTGTCCAAATGAAAAGGAAGGGCATGGACACAGTCCTTTTTAAATCTTATCTGCTGTCTGATTTAATCACAGAATCATAGAATGCTTTGGGTTGGAAGGGACCTTTAGAGGGCATCTAGTCCAACCTCCCTGCAGAGAGCAGAGACACCTTTAACCAGATCAGGTTGCTCAGAGCCCCGTCCAACCTGGTTTTGAATGTTTCCAGGGATGGGGCTTCCACTACCACTCTGGGCAACCCATTCCAGTGTTTCAGCACCCTCATTGTAAAGAATTTCTTCCTTAGATCCAGTCTAAACCTACCCTGGTTTAGTTTAAAACTGTTACCCCTTGTCCTGTCACAGCTGTCCCTACTAAAATGATTGTCCCCATCTTTCCTATAGGGCCCCTTTAAGTACTGAAAGGCCACAATCAGGTCTCCCTCTCCAGTCAGGGGAACCTGCACATGCAGTCACAGCTGGGACCCCCTTTGGTTTCATGAGTGGATGCGCTTAGCATATCAGCAGATCTGATGGAAATATCTGGATTTGCTTTTGCTGTGCTTTCACCTACAGTGCCAGCAAGCAAAGGGAAGGCACAGAGTCCAGTTGAGCACACAACAAAAGGAGCCAAAATCTCAAGAGACATGTGCCAAGGTAATCCCAAAAAATCAAGTTCAGTTGAAATACACACTTTGGAGAAGGTGTGTGTTGTCCAGTTAGCACAGCAAAATACTGAGATTATTCCACATCCTCACAGGGAAAATCTTAGGCAAGGAAGTTGATGGCTCTGCTAGGGAGCAACTCTGAGCAGCTTGGAAAGGTTTCCAAAGTGCATGCTCAAGCAGAGAAGAAAACCAGATCTGGTCATTTTTAGGAGACTGTATATGCAAAGCACACATGCTTGCTACAAGGAGGATGCTGCTATGACGTTATATTCTTGTGTCTGAAAGTGATTTGAAGACACCCTGGCTTTCCTCAGTTCTCCCCTTACTACTTCAGTTCCTCCCCAGCCAAGGCTGAGTTCAAAGATCACCCAAGCAGTAAAAGGAAACAGAAGAAAAATGTTTCCATCCCATTCCCCTATCTGATCAAGATAGTTTAATACCAGACAAACTTTCAAAGGGCTTTACTGCACGAGGAAGGTCTTTAGGCTCGCTACCAGGAAAGAATCGCTCAAGGTGAGCACAAGTAGATAGATAGTTTCAAACATCACTGTACGGACAACAATTTAAAGCTGCGTCAAGCTGCCTGTGAAAAGACAAGACTCCCCAAGCAACAATATCTTTGTTCTTTTCCAGCATACTGCCCCAGTGGCTGCAAAAAGCATCATTCTGGTTTTCTTCATGGTGAATATTCTACTAAAATGCTTCTCCCTTCTTACTGACTCCCCCAGTGTTTTTCTGCCAGCTCTGATAAATTAACATCCAGCTGGTCAGGTTGCTACTTTTGGGGTGGAAAGGCCAACCTTACCTTGTCAGTGCTCTCCCTAAGTGTCAGCAAATCTTTGGTTTATCACACCACCGTTCAAAGAGCGAGACTCTATAACAATGCACAGCACATGTTTTGCAATTTACTTCCCCGCTAGTTCATTTTATTTCCTTTCCTTTTGTGTTTGGAAAAGGCACTCTTCACATAATCTCCACCCTGACCTGACAGGGAGGACACTGTCTTTGAAGTCCTCTGCAGTTCTCTTTCGATGAAACAAACAGGAGGTCACAGAATTATCATTACACATGATTAATATGTTTTATACTTACATATTTATGTTGCTTCATAGTGACATCCCTTATATCGTGAAAAATTCTCATCTAATCCAGTAGGCAAACAGCTTCCCATAATGTCAGTTCACACTGATTTCTTCATCAGTGCAATATTGTGTTTTTACACAGAGGCTTCTTGGTTCAGGAAAAAACAGTTCTGGGTAAGAGGAGGGCCAAGTTTCCTGATTATCCGTATGCTTATTGACCGTACAGCATGAAACAACACACTCTGAGCGGAAGTGCAGGGTGGATATTTTTCAGCAGAGTGCAGCAGTTATTTTGTGCAAACACAGCAAGCTTCTGGTTTACCACTCTCTGATGGAAGTATTCAGAGTGGTAGTACACTAGAGAGAGAGAAAATTAATTTGGATTTTGAATGGAAGTGGATATCAATTATATGTGTTCTTAAAAAAGGTTGTTCAAACCTCATGCTCGGAAGGGAAAGTGTAACAAGTCCTGATCGGGTTTTTTTACACTTTTTTTTTTTTTGCACTCTAGCATCGTGTGTGACACTTAAGGGTTTACAGATTTAAATTCAGCTGACCTATCTTTGCATAAACAAAGGGGCTATAAACAGGGCTATAAAAATAACTTATTAGTTTTTATTTTTTCAGATTTTCTTAGGTATATTGGGGATGTTTGATTGTATTGGACTAGTTTCAGTTTTAAGAGAGGCTGGCTGCAACCGTGCATTCACTGAGGGTGCGTGGATGCTACTGACAGCACGACTTAATTCCCAGGGCAAATTCCTCCTGGATCGAATATTGCTCATGGCGTCTATGTGCCATGTCCCTGTTGTTAGTGTATATGGAAGAGCCCTCTAAATTGGTATGGTACGGTGGGAAGAGAAATGGGCCAATTAGGCAATCTCTCCAGCTCACAGTGATATAAGCTATGGGTCAGTAATCACTTTTACATCAGGCTTCATAAATATAGACATGGCACAACATTTTAGATACGAGTTTTATAGCCATGTGCAGCATAATACTACTAGAAACTGCAATGAAGAGAAAAGAAAGCTTTTTGGACCAAGAGCTTTCCATGCACTCCTACCCACACAAGTGCTTGCAATGATATCAGGTGTAACACTGAACTGAACTGCACATGCCATGGTGGATTTTTAGCTATGAGTACAGTAAGATTTACTGTGTTATGTAAAAATGCCTATTTTTGACCAAAATGTACTGTGATAGATCTTGGCACAGTAGCAGGCTTGTTAGAAAAACATATAAATGCACAGGGATAGATATTCGAATGTCACATCATGAAGCCTAAGACAGTCTTAGGTGCTTACAGCACTGAAAAAGTTCAAAGGAGTGTTGACCACTTTAGGCCAACCAAACCTTGTCTAGTTCTATTTAGGGAGAGTAAACAGATGTCCCCTGTTGTCTTTATCTTTTTCAAATTTAGGGACCACAGCAGTGAGGTCCAATGCCTCTTCTCCAAGAAATGTGCAAACTAATGTAAGATGAAACGGAATGATACAGTAGCAAACATCAGTAAGGAGTAGGTGGGTGACAAAACAGAAGAAATCTTTTTGCTCCCAAACCCAGCAATACTCTTTCCAGGAGAGCAAGGCTTGCTTCTACAGAATTCAAGGAGGCAGAGTTCAGTCAGGGCTACGAGCTAGGAACCATCTCCATTTTGAGGGATTGTAGAGTTGATGAGAAAAGCTCTTCTGTAATAGTGGCTGGAAAACGTGTTTCAAGCAAAACACAACTTAAGGTGATCAAAATTTCACCAGCATTTGGATTTATGGTGGGGCAGGAGAGAATTGAGAGTTCTAGCAACAAAATGAATGTTTGGTTCTGTCTTTCTCAGAGACACTTTTCATGAAAAAATGTATTGTGTTACCCATCTGCAATTATTATTACAATAACTTCTGTTTTGCTTTATCCTTTTGAAAGCAGACTGTCTTCATTTGAAAGCAATTTTGAAACTGGAAGGCCATTCTGAGGTGTAGCAAAATCAAATATCAACAATTTACAATCTTCTGGAAAAACAAATTTCTACTCTTTTCACAGTCCTTTCCCTTTTTCTTCCAATACAATACACATGCTTGCCTTTTATAACATAAAAACCATGAAACAATATGAATCTTTTGTAAAAAAACCCTCAAAGTAACAATCTCTGTTAAAACAAAATTCCTCATTTATGGTTCTGTTCTTTGGGAGAAGTGGAGAGAGACTGAATCATGTTTGACAGATATTGCTCACTTTGTTTACTGCACTACTGGGAGGTGCTACATTGACATACTCAGGTGATGAGGGCAGAACAAGAAAGTTAGTAAAGAAAGTAGCACGGAAAGGAGGAAAATGTAAGAACAAGCAGCAAGACCTAGCTTTGAGACCAAAGGGATGCTCACAGAAGGATGACATATCTTGAATTATGGACAAAGAGATTTTAGTAGTAGTACAAGGAAAATATTAGAGAAAACCTTTGCGGATATCCAGCTGACCAGACCTAAGGAGGTATGAAACCAAACCTAAGGAGGTGTGAATAGCCATAGTATGAGATGCTTAAACCATGTGCAAGCAATATGGCTTCCCCGAGGTTGTGCTGAGTTCATGGTTGGGCAGAATTTATATGTCTAGGTATAAGAGCTCTGAAAACCACCTTGCTCTCTGGCTGCCAGGACCAGAGTGGCAGGCAAGACGCTGTGGGGGACCAGA
>NW_009270000.1:3015656-3018833 GCF_000687185.1 Egretta garzetta | reverse complement strand
CTCTGCCAGCTAAGGCTGAGCCCCAGCCCCTGCCCCACAACAGTTCTGAAATGGGACAGGACAACCCACACGAAGCCTCGTGCCCTGCCTTGCACCAGGTCAGAGCCCATTTGCTGCACAGCGAAGGGATTGACATTTCGCGGGCAGTGTAACTGCAGTGTACCTGTGGTATACGGGGGCAAGCTTCAGAGGGCAATTATTTTGATGTGTGCAGAGAAATGTTCAGGTGTTGAGTACTGTTCCTTCACCTTCTTTTCATTTTTGCAGCCATCTAAAGAGTCAGCCCCATCTGCACAGTAACTTTCCTGAAATTACCAGGGCAAAGACCTTCCCAAATAAAATAAGTCCCCTGTCAGCTGTTCTGGTTCAGTACAGAAAGCAAAAAATACTCATACTCCCAGTCCTAAATGTACAAAGTTAGAGGAGTGTTGGAATGAAGGTATACAGTGTAGACCACGTACACATTTTCTCATGCCTGCTTTATGTTGTCCACAGGGCAAGACCATTTGTTCCACATTACAGAGGCAGTAACTGTGCTTTTGAAAAAACACATCATTCTGTATCCCATATCCAATTAAAAATACTTGCTGTACATGCCTATTTGCCATTAACAACTTCTTCTAACAGCTGGCTGAGATAGGGCTAGTGTCTTGGTTATGAAGAGGAGGGTAGAAGTTTCTATCTGATTTGAGAGCATCTAAAAGTGAAACAATATATAAGCCTTTAACAGACTTGCTGGCCAGCCTATGCAATCAGTGTCTGACCACCACGAGCTTGTTTGGATATTTTGTGCTGAGACTTGTTAGATAACTAGCTACAGTGTGCAAGACAGAGTAAAAGAAATAAGTAAGTGGTGGGGAGGAAAGGTTGAAGCTGGGAAGAGAAGGGGAAGCAAAAAGAGAAGGATTTTCTCCTTAACAAACTGGAGAGCTGCAAGGATGAAAGACTGACCTGGCAACAGCCGTAAAGTTGAGGAGCTCCCATTTCAGGGACGTGATGTTGTCATGCCCAGCCTTTTACTCGGCATGTTCGCTGTAGCTTAGGGGCATGTCACACACTTGTGAGAACTTTACCAGAGTAACCAAGTGATTTGTTTTTCCTCTGGACATTGATTGAAGAAATTCTTATTACATTTTATAGCTTGCTTGGCCTTGGTATGAGAGTCAAGACATAAATTGGGCCATAAATTGGCCTATGTCGGAATCTGCATTGAAATGACATCAAATACGTGTCATCATGCTGGTATTTCAGCTAACAGCAGGAACCTGACACTCCCTGTCAACTTGATCAAATGCTAGACCCCCTCACATCTTGCCATGTGGCACGCTTTAACAGTTATAGAGAAGGCTGTGGAGGCATCTCCTGCGATGGTACTGGAGAATGCTGCAGTAGGAAAATAAATTGTGTTTGTAGACCAAATTGATTTGCTTCGACTTATTGCAAAGTAACAATCTCCACTGTGAGCGTTGCAGGTATATGCATATAAATAAAAATTGACACTGAAAAATATATAGATATACTGAGAGGACAAGAGAGCATACATAACTGAGATATATTTATCCCACAAGCAAAGCGAGACTTGATAATTCATGAGTGGCAAAGATGCAGTTGAGTTATGGAGATCCTTCCTCTGGAGTGAAATAAATATAGCATCTCAATTGCACCCATTATATAGCATGATTAATAGAAACGAATGTTTTCAATAGGTTGGTTTTATTTTGAAACATTTAGAGGCTATATTCTGTTCTTAATTTACAAATTATCAAAAATCCCCATGGCGATTTGGATATAGAAAGCTACATTTCAGTAACAGCAATTTGGGGAGGGAGCAAATTTCTATTTACAACACTGCAAAGAGAAATCAAACTTATTTTAGTCAGAAACTGGATTTTACCTAATTGCAAGTTAATGGCTCAATCTTTGTCAGAAAGCTATAGCATAGCTTATTGTAAGATAAAATCTACAGCACACTATGAGACACCTTTTTCACCAGTTGATTTTTAGATGGGCAGCTACATCTCATTTGGGGTAAGTCAACTTTTGCCCATCGCTGTCACCATCACTGCGAGGACTGGCCCATTCCCAGCCATTTCACTCTGCATCTAGCAGCATCTTGAGACCTAAACTCATCGCCCCTCTGTCCCTAAACACTACGCACACTGCAGGCAGGAACGCAGCATCACCACAGCTGGAGCATTTTGCAATGTGCTGTTGACACAACAGGTTCACCCTGATGGCTTACACAGACTTTGCGTACTATTGTCCGTGGAGACAGACAGTGGCCAAAGGTGGAGTACCAAGCCATGGAAGGTGGCCTGGTGTTGGGTTATGACTCTCTCTCCAAGACAGTATCTTTTTCTAGTTTAGGTTTCAGCTATTACATGCCATGTAAATGTCAGCACTATTAGCTACCTGCCTATAAACGTAATAGAAAACTCTCGGTAATGTGTCTGTTCAACAGTCCTAAATCATAAGACCTTCCTGTGGGCCAAAACCCAGCAACCTCACAAAACTGCCAAAATCTTAGTTTTTCCATTGCCAACACCAACAATGCCTTGAGGTTCTTTTAGTATAAAATCGGTAACGTACAGAAAACCGAAAATGTTGAGACAGCATTGAGGAGTAACTCTATTAACTCAAGAGAGTTGTATGACTGTCAAAAAGAGAAAAGAGACAGACCTACAGAAATCTGTATAGAGATAAAAAGCAGGGGGATAATGGCATGTACTGCAGAACTAGTTTGTATTCACTTAGTTCATTAGAAAAGCTCGTTTTTAATTGAAGTCCATCAGAACATGGAAGAACATCCCAGAACTTTCCTCGCCAGAGAACTGGACCTTATCTATAGGTCTGAGAAAGGTGCCAGTGAATGATATGCCACATACATGGTTGAAATATGCCACACAGTAAACTGCTGAAAGGGGAAATGCGACTGGATATTTATGCTCCTCGAAGTTGTGCGTGACACCTCAGGAGTAAGGGACTTGTTTGTCATCTCTTTGACGAGTCAGAAGGAATTCCAGAGCAGAGAAGCACCTTGAATCCACTGTAAATCCTCCACCTTGTTATCATTCAGCGATCTACAGGGTTGCAGCAGAAGAGATGCTATCTTTGTTTTACTGTTTGCACAGCTGTAGGAATTATGTCCGTGCCCGCAAACCTAGCTCTATTTAAGGG
>NW_009270000.1:2967944-3015635 GCF_000687185.1 Egretta garzetta | reverse complement strand
AAGAGTGAAGTGACTCCTGCAAACTGTTAACGAGAAGCTTCTTGTAGAAATCTGCTCCTTGTGCCTCAGTGATAACTGATCTAAAATCTTTGCTCTAAGATGGACATTTTGAAAAACAACCCCAGATTTTTGCACCTGGCTCCCCTGCTGTGTTCCCCTCCTCTCCCTTCCTAGGCCTATTTTAAATTATTTTTGGTTTGCATGTTGCTCTACAGGACTGATCTTTTGCTGTTTGAACAGAAATAGGATCATGTAGACAGAACTATCCAGCTGTTCCACATCACCTCCTGTTATGCCTTTGCACCTGTAACAGAGAAATATATTGAAAACCCATAATTCTGACTATTCACTGAAAAATGGAAAAAGAGACAGACAAAATGTTGGCAGATTTTTTCTCAAACTTATGAAGGCCACTGTCCAAACCACCAAACAAAAAAATTGCCTCTACTTAATGTTTCTTTATATTACCTACAGCTTAAAAATTAATAAACCAGGACAGCATTTCATCGCAAGATTCACTGCAAGAATGCCTCTGATTTCTACTCAAGACACTGAGAATTCAGTACTTGCAGAAAACTGAGTAAAGGCTCGAGTATGTTCCTTTACTAATGTTTTGAAACTTGCTCTGAGTCATTTTCTCTAATGAAAGTTTGACCTAAGCCAAGAAGTCCAGACAAACAAACAAGTGAGCAGATTTTCTAGATCCACGGAGTCCACAGCAAAGAGAAGTGGTATCATCAAGCTGACTCTGGCTCCCTGGTTCTGATCCACGCAGCCTCAACCCACCTCAGAGCTGCCAGGAACCTTATGCTGAACGGACACCACCATCTGCCCAAGTTACCTTTCCTCTGGAGCACTTTGTCATGCCCCATGTCTCCCACCGCACCAGCTGATAGGCAATGCTGCAAGCAGAAAGTTTGACTGACCCAGAGCAATTCTTCAGGCGCCTGGGCTGATTTAGGTGATATCGTTTAGTTAAAATCTGAATATGCTTTGCAGTATGATCTGACTCTCACCATCGTAGCAAACCGCTTTTGTATCAAAAGGTTGGCATGAAGATCTATAAAGCATTGCAGTGATTCTGATGATTTGCCTGCAGGAAACAAATGTCTACTAAGAACTATTAAAATTATAAGGCTGGTAAATGACCAACACTTTACTTTGTAAAATTCTGTGTTGAGTTCTTTGTAAATCTGTCAAGCTTTAATGTTGTAGACCAAAATTTTCCATGGTAGCTGCCTGCTTCAAATGAACTATCAGGGACAACTTTTCTAGAAGAAATTAGCCATTTTCTGAAATATGCATAAGAAAAATACACATTCCAATTGGCGGGAATTTCTTTTAGTTTGAATATAGTGTTCCCGTTTGCTAGGAGGGTTGTGTTAAGGAAAGGAGAGAGGAGAGTGGAAAAAAATATTGCCTGGCCAGGTAATTGAAAACTGTATCATGTGCAAGCACCCACCTGTGATAGCGGAAAAAGGGTTGGACAGGCTCCCATATACTAATTTTTTAGTGCATGGTTTTGCAAGTTTAATAACATACTTTAAGTACAACTTTTGGTGTAACATATATCTTTTCACTGACCTTGGTGGTTGCTCAAGGGCTGAGTCAGAGCTCAGAGAACTTCCCATTTCTCTTCCTTTACCAAAATCCCATTGCATGGGTTGACCCTGTTGGAAAGCAGAGGTCATGCTGGGGCTATTCATATGCTTGAAGCCTGGATTAATGTGACATCATGACAATGACATCGGTTAGCAAGCTTGGTGATGGCTTCCATCTGAGAAGAACTTTTCCCAGTCTGGACAGAGTGGGATCCTTCAGAAACTGAAATGCACAGAAAATTATTCCCAAGCTCTGCAGCATACAATAAGCTCAGTAGGATGGGCATTCTGGTAAATCTCATAACTGTCTCCAGGAACATAGCAACAAATTCTACCAGTTAGGCTTAAAATGCAGCGATGAGATTAGCATTCGCTGTTAAATCCCACCTGACTTCTTCAAGGACTTCTCCACCAGAACTGCTGTTCTGGCAGACTAGGGCCAGTGTCACAGCTGCTCCATCTCCACGTGTGCTCCCAGTGGCCCTCTGCTACCTGAGCTTTCTGCAGGGAGGAGGCCTGAAGCAAATGGCATTGGAGCATTGATTTCCACAGCTCCTTTTCCAGAGCGTTTGATAATGCGACCATAATACAGCCTTCAGAGACTCAGGTGAGTGGTTCTCAAGGTACGCAAAAATTCCATTCATTCAGCACAATACAAATGAAATAATGGTTCATATGATGGCTTATTTCGAAATGAGAGATGTTAGACCTTTCTTTTTTTCTTTAATTGCCTATTAAAACCCCTCACGCATACACACAGAACTCAGGTCTTAGAAATGCAATGTGATCCACATTGGGTGAACCAAAGAAGAGTTTGAGTGAAACTCAGAGAAGCAAAGACATTTGGACCAAAGGATGAAATGAAATACAGAACATCTAGTTTTGCCCCCAGGGACCTCAGAGCAGCAGGCAATCTCATTTACCATATACTCTGTAAATTTGGGACTTAAAGATGGGACTTAAAGCAGGGACTTAAGGATGGTATCTGGGCCTTTACTGTGAGTATCCTCACTTTTGTCAGTTTAAAGCTGGAACCAGTGCATTAGCTGAAGGGATTGTGTGTGTGTGTGTGTGGTTTAATACGCATTTAATATAGCTCCTGGGAAAGCTAATGGAGTTGCCTTGGGGAGTTGAGCAACCTCCCAGTGCGCTCTGCATAAATCTTCTTTAGCTGCAGGTGAACAAAAAGTTATGTTAAGTGCAAAAGTGAAGGTAACAGCTGCTGAATCCCTTTTGCTGGCCTACAGAGAATTGGTACTGCATGTTGCCAGCTGATTGGTGATTTCTTAACCTCTACTAACCTGTAAAAATAAGAGGAAAAATTGAAGCTTTGGGGGAAGAATTTCTCTCCAAGCAGAATATTCACTTATTCACCAATGACAGTAGGTTAAAAAAATAATTTGGAAAGAATTTCAGCTAGAAAATGTCCAGGACACCACAAACACAGTTTTATAAGACTCTTTCTTCTTACTTTATTTTTTTTTTTTCCTTGAAGAAGATAACTCGGTTTTATACTTTACTGTCTTATTAACAGAATGCATTTTGGAAGTCTGCCACTGTTAACAGTATCAGAAGGATTTAGGGCTGCTGAAATACACTTGAAGATTTAATTCTGCTGACTTCAGCTCTGATCCGAAGTAAAAACTGTAACCATAGATTAAATGTTTAGCGCCAGATATTGCAATTGCTGCTTCTTGTCGTAAATCCTTGTGTCTATTGCTGTTTCAGACAGCTCTCTGCGGGCCCTTGGCAGTGCATGCAGCACAATGCTCATGTTCTATAAGGTTCTTCACCAGGGGCCAATTCCTGAAGCCCTCTCTCCATCCTTCCTCATAAAACTCCCAGTTGCCTGAGTGAGAACCTTGAGATGTAGTGGCACAAGGCTGCCCCGCAGACATAATTCCCATGCAATGCTGTGAAAACCAGGATGACCACCTGCTTTTTGTAATGCCTGATCTTTGGTTTTCAAAAAGACTTTTCCAAGGGTAGGGGGAAGAGCCTTTTCAGATTTTATTAATCTCTTAGGAAAGTCAACTAATAAAAGCAAATAATCAATACAAAATTAGATTGTCATGATGAAAATTAACTAATGTGGTCATTCATACACTAGAATATCTGGTTAAAAGTTTAAGGGCTACCTCCCTCTCTTAGTTATAATTTTATAGGTCTCTGTAGACTCCTTTTTCGGACTTCAGCAGCCATTGACATTTTAATCTTTTTAATGCGGTCATCTGATTTACACCTGGGGTTTGCTTTTTCATAGTGAGTAGTTCTCCACTCATTGCTTATTGCACTCAAATAAAGTTATAATAAGAATACATCTCAATAGTCCCTAGTCCAGAACTGGTGCCTGTCTTCCCTGACCTTGGTTAGATTTATTGCATTGTAAATCTCAGCACACAAGTTTTAATTTTTTTTCTACTAAAATTTTAATGTCAAGGGTATAACCCAAAATATTTTCAAGGCACCTCATAGTACTAATCATACTGACATGTGAGAAGATGCTGGCACCCTTATTCTTCTGATGAAAAAAAAAAAAAAAAGAATGACTCCAAGGCTAAGAAGATGGCACACACTGGAAGAAAAATAAACCCTCTGGTGTTCCCACACCAGCACTGAGGCCACATGTAGAGATTGGGATGAAAGGCATTGAGGTATAAGCCTTTGTCTGCACTCCTAGGTGGTGGCCTGATGTTGAAATTTTTATGTCTTCAAGAAGAGGAAAAACAAAAATAGGAAGAAAAAATTTAGGTCAGAATGTTGAGTGGAAGGTCAGGAGTACCATCCCAGCCCAGCTAAACCATAAATTAAGTAAAAGTTATTCACTCAGCCAGCCGGATATTTGTGTTTTACTTACAGTCTCTGGGACTGGAATATCTGGCTTATGCCCTATTCTGGTAGTAGGGAAGGGGCAACCCAGAATCTGGCAAATCTGGTTTAAACAAATTTGAATTTTAGTTTGAGCTCTTGGAGCTTTGGCATGATGGTACATGGATAACCTGCTGCTGGGTTGCCCATCCTTCTTGCACACACACATGTTCAGTTAGGTTTTTCAAGCAGTCACTTGTAGGCTTCTCATGCTTCATCTGCTGTCCTTTTAGCATTATATAAGACCTGTATAGAATAAAAGTATCAGACTTGTTTCGCATGGCCGTGCTAGTCCCAAAGCATGCAGATAAAAGAAACTGCGCAGCGATGCACTCAGCACAGCTCCAGCGCAGGAGGCAATCGTTTCCTTTGTTCCTTTCCCATGTGAGCAAACGAGTCTTTTATTAATTCTCTACCCTATCCCCATTTAGTCTTATAGAGAGTGCCAGGGAGAAGCTGGGAATATAATGCTTTCCTCCCTTTTTGCTACAGGTCATATAAAATGGATATTGCATTCAGTGCAGATGGGGCGACATTGTCATTCATCAGTTCCCCAAATTGGCTGCTTGGCAGACAGAATTATTTAAGTAAAACTGAAGTAATTTTCAAAATTGAAACTTAAGCTGTTTAGTGACATAAGCCAAGAGCAGTTTTTCTTGGACCCCCAACACTTCCTTGGCTCACATTCGCAGCTCAGCTATTTTCATTCCCGTCAATTAGTTCAATCTCCATGGATGTGAGGAAGGGCTAGAGCAGCGCGGATTCTTTGATGCAATTTCATGTATACATATGGAGCATCTGTTACTCCAGGAGTCTTGCCGTCACTTCCATTATAGGGAGAGTATTGATAGTGATAGGAGCTCAGGACCTGATGGGCCATTTTCTTCTGAGCTTCACACAGAAGTGCCTTGGCAGAAAGCCGTGTGTGAGGGAATACCCCTCCAAACAAAGGAAACATGCCATGGCAAAGCCCTGCCAAAGGGCCCAGGCAAAATAAAATGTGTAGCAGTGTGCCCCCTTCCTCCCCTGCTCCACTCCTCCTGAGCATCTGGGTATTTGACACCTTCAATGCGAACGCTGGCACAGGGTTTCCTGACAACATGCTTGGGGTGCCCAGGCTCATCCACTGGAAAATAAATGGTTCGAGGAAGGCACTTTGCCTTTAACAGCCTCTTGCTATCAGGCCACTCTTTTTTGGGGAGTAGGGGGAGCTATAAAAGGTTTTTCTTCAGTATTTCTTTTGAGACAGCATGTATTCCACTTGTATTGATGCGCCAGAGGCTATCATTACCAACAACTCAGGTAAACATCTCCAGCCAATTATTAACCTGTGATAGAAAGATAACATTTTCTCCCCTTCTTGGTACCTTTTATTTATCCTTAATACTTTCCAGGGAAATATCTGAGAGCTCTTGTTTTTCATCTTATAATTTGGTCAGGAGGATAGGTTAAGAGTCTAAGATTGCTGCCCCAAATCCCAGTACTTGGTTAAGTGTGATTTAAGTGGCAATTAAAATGTTATTCTAGGCTTCAGTATACGATGAGCTTCTGTCTCTCATTTAGCACACCCACCCATTGCCTAATTTCAGAAAGGGCCTGATGGATGGTTTCAAGGACCGTTCAAGAAACATTTGACAGGTACCTGCTCTCTATCATAGATTGCCGTTGGTTTAATAACCACTACATTTCCAGCTTGTTTGGGTACTTTAGTCTCTAAGCAACCTTCTTTGTAGAGAAATGCAGACCGTACTCATAGGCGGACAAGCTACCTGCAGTCTTCAGGAACTCTCGGGTGGTAAGAAAATGCCACCGGTTGTGAGCAGAAACCCCGTGCTCGCTGTCAGGGCACCTTGGGAACTAGGGCTTGTCATCTTAAGGGAGAAAATATTGTTTCTGCTCTGGCACGCAATGAAAATGAAAAGACCTAACGTTTCTTATAAAACAATGTTTCACAAATTGCCTTAACTGAGATGCACCATTCTGATTTGAGCTATTTTGGTAGGGAAAAATTTCAAATGGAGCAAAAAGTGCTGTGACAAAAAAAAAAAAAGAAAAAGTGACATACCATTCCAAAAAAAGTTTAATGGAATATTTCAGTTATTCTTTCCAAACCACATCTCACTGAAATCAACACACTGCTGCAAAAGTGTTTGCTTTTTATCAACTGACATTTTCCCTTCTAAAATTTTCCAGCCAAAAGTTTTCTACTCATGTATCAGTATTGCAGTAGGAATATTTGTAACTAACTGTGGTTTGAATTTATGTGAGATGCTTTTAGTCTGACTCTTCAACGTACTTAGATCGAGGCAGACTCTTGTATAATTTGAAACGTTCCACAGTGTTTATCTCTGGGTTGGTGAAATACATTAGAAGGACAGTTTTAAATTATTGCTTCATGAGTTACGTTGCTCCTATAAATTCCTGCGTTTTCTCAAAATAGGTTAATTTTTTCTTGTCACCTCTCAGATAATATTAAATTATGTGAAGCTAGTTAGTATGAAAAATGTGGGGTTTGCTTTTTCCTTGGGGTTTTAAAGATATTCATATAGTAAAGTGCAGAAAATACCAAAGAGATGCAGCCTTTACCAATATCAGTTTCCTTAGCAGACTCCCGAAGCTGGGATTTTGCATATGGAGTCACTCTAGCAAAGCTAGCATGCTATCTTTGCTATACTGAATATGTATATATGAATATATACTGAAGGCTAACTGAATATGGAGAGAGAATCTAGAAGGCAAACGGTGCCTGGCATTGATGGTGTGTTACTATGAGACCTGCTTTTTCATAAAATAAGAGTATGTATGTTTTCTATACCTGTATGCAAATTATAATTTAGTAGGTTAAGTGACTCAGAACCTGCTGTGCTCTTTGGAGACTGGAGATCTGAAGATGTGTCTAACCCATCATTACAGCACCTTTGAACCACCAGAGTAGGACTAGCATCTGCCCCAGTATGTTTAAGCATGAGCTTTATGTACAAGTGCCAGTAATCATTCATCCAGCTTCTTCTTTCCATGGACCAACACATGGAAACAGTCTTGCAGCAGCCTTTACTTCTCTTAAATTATAAGTGTCTGTTCCTGATCAGTTTTGAGAAGTACTTATAATTTTTAATCATTACCTGGGACTGATAATAACACAAGATTTGTTGGTAATTGCATTCTGTTCTTAGGTTTCATTGTTATTTTTCATTGTTTCTTTTTTTCGTTTTTGTCTCCCTGGGATTGTCCACGAGCAAAACTATCTGGGAAACAACCTCGTCGTTTGGTTATGAAGCACCAATAAACCTGAACAGCATTTTTTTTTTTTGTCTACGCTGAATAGCCTTTGCTATGTATTAGCCCAGTGCCATTACAAATTCAAACCCTATATATATATTGTTCATGGCCCTTTGTGTCATCAGGAAATTAAAGTTTGCAGCTGGCCTCTTCATCTTAGTTAATCATGCGAACATGAAATCCTTAAAGGTCCACGCAATGGTCCCTGCGGGGGCCCCACTCAACACTTCTCTGCAGCGTGACATTGTTTTTCAGCTGTGTTTTTATCTTCTCCCCTCTTCTGTTCTGAGCTCCTGCTGCTTTTAGCTTCAGTAGCAGACTGTCATGTGGCACTTTATCATGGGCTGTCTAGAGCACCACAGTAGCCGTGCCCCTTCACCACGCACCGCAACCTGCTTGAAAGTTTAGGGGGTTAGAGATGAAGCCTCTTCTGCTCTCGCTACCCTGTTTTCCTGCCTTTGGCCCTGCCTTGGTGCTGAATGGGAAAAACCTCTGAGTATACGATGTACTGTGTCTTGCACAAGGCTGCAGGGCGCTGGTTTAAGGGCTTAGTTTCTTCTGCCTGTATTTTATGCTGTGGTTGCTTGTTTTCTAAGAACTCACTTAAATTATGACAATAAATCAAAGATTTCCTTCCAGATGTCTTTTAACATCTAGCATCATTTCCTCCAGGTCCTGGATATGTCCTAGATTTTAGTTTCCTTAGGTAATTTCCTCCACTGGCCTTAGTGACCCTGACACAGGCTGACCTGTAGTTAACTTCATCTCCCTTTTTAAGATTCGGTTTGAAGAAGTCAGTCAATACCTCATTTAAAGAGGGCGGGGGGAGGTGGGAGCGAAGGAAAGCCTTCACTGGCTTCTTCGTTTTCATTTCCTGTGCCATTGTATTCTAACTTTCTCCCTGACTGATTTCCACTCTCTTGCAGGTGACGAGAAAAAATCTCTTCATATTTGTTTTCTTTCTTTTTTTTCCTTTGCTGTAGCTCCTTTAAAATTTTTATTAGCTTTTTGTTACCTCTTGATACATAACATACATGTCAAAGACTTAAAGGGCTTTTTTTTTTTTTTACCATCAGATTTCTCCGGAGTTGTTAATATTTTTCTCTTTACCATTGAGAAAGCCATTTTGTCATTTTAAAGATCCCAGCTACTTTTATAGAGCTCTAACCTTTTGGGCCCTAATCCAACAAATCTTTTAAGCATGTGCTTAACTTCAGACATGTGAGCGGTTGTATTGAACTCAATGAGCTAGTCAGGTGCTTAAAGTTAAGCAGATGATTAAGTGCTTTGTTTGGCTGGCCTTGCAGAGCACCCTCCCCCAGGAGCCCCTTCGCCAACAGCCAGCGCAGAGCTACCGGCAGGCGGGCGTTCTTGCTGCGCTCAGAAGGCACGTGTTGTAGCAGAGAGCGGAGGATCCTGCAAGCGCACCATCCTCCCCAAAGTTTTAGGAGAATATCTTTATTTTCGGTTACTGATTTTAATATAATGCATGCCTTCGCGCATGGTACCTTCTGACCTCGAGGCGTCTGCGAGTTAAGTGATACAGACATGGGCCAAGGAGGAGAGGAACCAAAACAGATGAAACAAGAAAGATGATATAAAGATAGCCACACGGGTCTGATTTCATAAGGACATGCACTGTCTTCCCCCACTGATTTCAGAGAGACCCTTGTGTGTTCAGTCCTTACCTTGAAGAATTCAGCATCTTGCATGATCAGAACCTGGTCTTATTTATGTATTTATTTATTTAGCCCACCTCTTTCAGCTGCCCATTTTCTTTGCGGTGCTGCCCAGAGATGACCCACCCTCACCAGGCGCTCGGTGCATCATTGCCTGCCCCAGTTTCTACCCACTACACCCAGAGCAAAAAGGCGTTCTTCCAACTGCTTGAGACCAAGGGGACAAAAACAGGAGACAAGTCCCCTTTGATCTGAGGCAGAGGGAGGACACTGGTATGGCAGCAGTACCCTGTCACAGATTTCTCCTGGCTGCTTCCACCTGCCTGAGAACAGAGCGGTTGCTGCAGCTGCTTTGTGGCACCAAAGGACATGCACTTACCAGGGGTTAGGTTGCCACTAGGAGTTTAGGTGCTCAGAAGTTAACCTGAACCAGGGACTGCATTCAAGCCCCTGGAAAGGCTTCTCTGGACAGATATGAACCTCTTAAAATGATGCTTTGTAAAACTGCACATGGTAAACTCCTGTATCAGCTCTAGTCATGCTCGTTTGGAGGTTGCGAATAAACTGGCTGGCGGTTCTGTGTGCTCTGTCAAGCCGGTTAATCCTTAGGACACTGCTTTCTCTGAGGCCTGGCCAGATGAAGAAACTGTCATCACTAAATAAATGGGATAGGCCTGAAATAAACTATCAGATGTTCCCCTGGACAAGCCATTTTGGTGTTCCTCACAGATATGGGCTTGAAAGTTCTTTACATAAAGGCTGTTTCACGTTGGTCTCATTCCTACCTCTCTAGAGGCTTCTCTGTTTGTCAGAGACTGCACACAGAAAATGTGTCCTTTTAAGTTAAGGGAGGAATTCCTTCAGCTGGCAGCAGTCCTTGGGTAGCAGCCAGGAGGCTCCATCCGAGACCAAGACCCAGTTGTACTGGTGCTGTACCAACATTTCCCTTCAATCATTGAAGGAAAAGCTGTTAACAGTTTCAATCCTCTTCCGGAGGTTGGCTGCTAGGAATGGGGAAAGGCTTGGGTAATACCCCTTTAAAATAATTTCTACTGACCTTGGACTTGAGAAGCCACTAAAGCATGAATGGGAACAGAATGGGGCCGATGGTGACAGCAGCAATTTTAACATTATTTTGGGAAAGATAACATGTCACTCTTCTGCACTGGTAGGCTGGCATCTCTTCTTGTCGTATGACCCTAATTAATTTATGTCGTATGCGTCATGGGGAAGACAAGATCCAGACTGAAGCCTTTGTAATGGGATTTTACCCTGTGCCAGGCAGAAGTAATTAACTATATCTATCTTTTTCAGTTTCAGTTGCTTTTCCCTAAAAGATTTATATTAGGAAGGTGAAATCATACGCAGTCACACCTTGTCTGTACAAGCTTTCTTATCTCCTGTGACAGAATTAAATGCTATACGTTGTCTCTAGCAAACAGCAATATCCCTATGACTAGCACCAAACTAAAAGTCACTCCGAGCACACTTGTTCTTGATGACATTATCATTGCTCTGATTGCTAGATAGCCTCTGCCATCCCGCATTCGCTTGCATTTCCTCTATCCATGTTTGCTTTGATTTCTACAGCTATACCCTATTGAGTTTATGGCAGATAGGGAGGGTATTTATGCATTGGATATGTGTACAGACAGCACCAAGCTCATCAGAAAAGAGCAGGGGAGGAGAGAAAGAACACAGGTGCTCTTCTAAACTAATGAAAGGACAATATGTCTTCACACAAACCATAGCAGAGCTGGGAAAATCCTTGTTGTTAAAGGTCTACAAGGATTCAAACCAAAATAAGGATTGGATTTTTACCTCCTGAGTTTGTCCTTTGAGGGTTAGGAAATAGAGCGATGTCCTCCACCCGTGGAAGACTCTGGACTGTGGCTGGTGGTGTCAGAAAAGAGTTCAGGGGCAATTTCTTTCTTCTATCCTGGTCTCAGCTGTGCTGGCCAAAGAGGATATCATCCAGGACCTTGTCACCATCTCTCTCGGGACAGCTTCTGTCCCCCTCTCCTCCAGCTCAACATGATCCTTCCCTAGCTCATTTTCATGTAGCCATCAAGACCAGTAATGAGCTGCTGTTGAAGCTCATGTGCTTCAAGACTGGATTGAGAGCAGTTGCATGAGGAGTTCATCTGGCCAGCCTGGGGCAGGAGTCAGCAAGCATCTGGGGATGGGCTGGGGGCACCCAGCACTGCAGGCAGCATGGGCCTTTTCAGGGTAGGGGGTTAGGTATGCTCCCAGAGGAGGTGGTGGTCCAGCAGCAGCATTGCCTGGAGTAACCGGTACTGCGGGGGGCATGGCAGAGCAGAGCTGCATCACTGAGCAGCCTCCTCATCCCCGGGGGCTGCATCCAGCCCTGCTGCAGGCACTGCTCCTCTTAACAGCACTGAGAGCTGTGCCTGCCATTCCCTAAGTGCAAAATGTGCAGGAAATGTATCCTATTATACCAAAATTGTGGTCATTCTCCACACCCCTGGCACCTGTATTTTGTTTCTAATGACTAGTTTGTCCTCTTTCTAGCTGGGATAAACTACACAAAAAACCTCTCACAGGCACCACTTCTCTCTATTCTGCCTGACTTCTGGCTGTCTCAAGTGGTCCTGCACCAGAAATAAAGCCTACGCTACTAATTTCAGACCACCTCACAAGCCCTAATATATTGTACCTCTTTAAAGCCTATAGCCATTCATTTCTCTTACACATCCGTGATAGATCTCACTGTAGCATTCCAGGCTACCCCTATCTCACTTAAGCCTTATATGTCTTAACTTTTGTCCTTGGCATCCAGACAATTCTTCTATTCTCAGGACGCTTTCTGCTGAACTTCCTGTCTATAAAAATGCGCTCAGGGAGTCTATCACTCTTCCAGCCTACTCCTTCCCCTTCCCAGAGCTTCCCCTTCTCTTACCATACCAAGCAATTATTCTTATTAATTATTCCAGCTAACAGTAATTATCAGCAGCATGCACCCCCAGCCACATTAATAACAGCGATCTCTAGGACACTGAGGAATTGGCTTGAAAGATTCACTTTGCTAGTTGGATTGCATAGGAAGACAAATTCCTTTTCTTCCTTGCATGTCTATTTTGAGAGGGGGTCTTACTACTCTCTTGCTTTAGGATGGACAAAAAGGGGCAGATGGAGAAGCGAGGGCTTACTGTATAGTCATTGCCTAAGAAGAGTCAAAGAATAGAGATCCAAGGTTTTGTCTGTGGATTTTGTACATGGTTTCTAAGCAGTGGCATTAATTGATTTTTTTTTTTTTTTTTTTTTTTTTTAGCTTCTGATATTTATGGGCCAAATACTGAGATTTCTGCTTGGGCTCCAATAATCTGGGGTCTGCCTCAGGGTTAGAACTTCGAATTGTTTTCATCCATTCCACAGGCACAACTACCATTCAGCAGCAAATGGAATAAAATTTAGCCATGTTTCATCATCTGTAATTTGTCAATATTTTTCATCTCACTGCTGACAAGCATTGAAGTTTTTAAAAGTTATGTTTCTTTAGTGTGAAAGAAGAACAAAGAAAAAAGGCAAAAATATTTTAAACAGAAAGACAGGGAAAAAGAAAAACCTTCTGCAAAATGAGAGAGTTAAAAAAATATTTCCCCTCCAAATTGCTTACCATTTGCCTAAGCTGCAAAGTTTTTAATGACATTCTAGTGAAAACAGAGCACTCTGGCTAAATTCCTTCAAACCCAATAAAGCAGATGACTGGGAACCATAATGGAATTGATGCTGTCAAGTGCATTTGCTTTTTTAATGCTAACATGTTTTTGGTTATTAAGAAACAAAAAAACCAAGTGGTATATGATCAACATAGCTTCTGACAGGGGCATTGGAACCCATCTGGCTTATGGATCCCCCACTTTTTTTTATTAGCCTGAGATTACGAAGTTGTAACGCTGTAGTTTAGCTTCTGGCTTCTACGACTGTAAATTGGCAAAGGGCTAACTATAAGGTGTGAGGTTCTGAAAACTAAACCACGATACTGACCCAGTGCATACCATGCGGGCCTGCAGCAGATGTACTGGATGAAGGAAATACAGTAGCGCTGTTGAAATGTTACTGATTGGTTCCAACTGAGTAGCTCTAGATAGAAACCAGCTTTCAAAAGCAACAGATGAGATAAAAATGTCAGAAACGATCATTATAAGCTGATGCCATATATTACTTAATGAAGTCACACAAGGCAAAAATATTACGAAACGTCCTCCAGCAGTAACGGGTGCACTCGATGAATGTTAGCTCCACAGTTGTCAATATCTGTGATGAAAAAAAGCCTCTCAATCTTTACAGATTTCTTTAATTTAAATAAGCCTTTTAACATAGAGAGGATTTGTTCTCTCAGTGTGCTTCATTAGTGTAGCTTACCACCACAAAACCTGGTTGTATTGAGAAAGATTGCCCCATTATCAAATAATTAGGACTGCCTTAGCAGGTGCATACACTTACCTTTGTAATTAAATCCTTGTTAAAACACCAAAATCCAGAGAATTGAAATGGTTACCTGATCCCAGAGGAGGTAGCCCAGAAAGTTATTCTATAAGGTAGACGTCATCTGGGAGCAACGATACTGAGCAGAGAATCTTTTCCTCGTGGGATGTTGATGAAGCACATCTGCACACATCATGCAGTGCAATAAAAATTGCAATGACAACACTAGACAAACACCTACCGTACAAGAAGACAGAGAAACCAAGCATAAGCCTGCACAGAATCATATGCTATGTAATGGAGCTTTCACAGCTTCACTAGTTTTAGAGTTATGAGAAAAATTAAAGATGATGATCCTAATTTTTAATAATTCTTTGAAAAATTGGCCTGATCTACTATATACGACAATGAGTCCAGGAGACTTGTTCCTGCACTTAGCTTCTGAAATCTTACCGCAGTGGAACAACAGTGGTTACACAGCTACACATACAGCTATTTTAGAAGAGCTCAGAATCCTAATGAAATCTGAAAGAATATAATTAAAGTTGCAGTAATCTCACACAGTAATAAAAATCACATTTCCAATACGTTATAGATACATTTGTACATTCCTGAGTTGTATGTTCTACACATTTACAGATCTGTAAATGTCTATATTAATAAAATATGCCAGCAAGTAGATTAGACAGTCTACTACAGCAAATTATCTCTGTTCAGTTGGCCCTCTCATTGTCCTCACCAGAACTGATCAACCAGATGTGCCATAATTAGCTACTCGCTTAGAGGTGTAGCAGTGCTTTTACCATAAAGGATACTGAGTGAGCTCTCGTTCTGCTGGCTACTTGTATTCAGCCTCCAAGTTTGGATCAGAAACCCTTACCAAACTCTAGTTTCCAAAAACCAGAGAGAAAACTGTAAGATTGGAATAGATTTGTTTTCCACCTCTCAGATGAACTCTGTTGACCAAAACAGTAGGGCCCAACACGAAAAATAATTTACAAGATCTGTGCATACTCATCTACTTCAATCTGTATTCAAAGTTGTAGATTCAGTGCTGACAAAAGCACCCTCATATTTTAGACGTGAAACGTCTATAGAACAGCCAGTTTCTGGAACGATGTTCTTAGATAAATGGCGTTAGTCCTGGAAATCAATTTAGACAAAGCTGCAGCAGTGCTGGTATTGGAATTCACCAACTCGCTACATAATTTGAATAAATGGGAAAAGAGATGACTCCTGAGAGTAGCACTGGCAGCCAAAAGAATTACACTGATGGACTGGAAAAGCAAAGCCATGCCGTGTATTGATTTATGGACTATTGCCCTTCTGGATATAGCTAAATGTGAAAGAACTCCCTTTATTCATACTAATAAAATGGACACCAATGCTCTCAGACAAAAACTGCAGTTGGAGTTGTATTGTGAATATCTGGCACGGGGGATGGTCTTCTTCCACTTGCCCATCACACATGCTCTGTGGGCTGGTGAAGTTTGAGACACACAGAACACAGGGACTTTTTCTAGAGTTGCTTCATTTCTTTTTTTGGGGTTTTTTTTCCTCTCAAAATTATTTCCTTTGTCTTTTGGGGTTTTTTGTTGTTGTTGTTGTTGTTGTTTGTTTCTAAAATCTCTTGGTGCAAATCAGAACTTAAGACAATAATATTATCACTTAACAGATGTGGTTCTATCATAGTCAACTTTCAGCATTTTGGAGAGAAGTGGGTTTTTTTCTGATTTAAAAATTCTAAGCAATACTAAAGGAGCATGAACAGAGCACAACACTAATGCCACCCCCTCTGCGACACCGTTACGTCTGTGATCTCCCTGTCCTATGCACCAAAGCTGGGCTAATGCATGCCATGCTTGATATGAGAAGACGCCTACAAACCGGCTCTCGCTCCCTCAGCCAAACCAGTGCTGTCCCTTAGGCCTTGTTTATCTTCAGAGGACACTCTGAAGATTTCCTACTCTCCACAAGTTCATCTCCATCAATATAAGTAATATGGGGAGCCCTACTGTAGCCTGGCTGCTGCCAGAATTTTTAATGCTATATTGATTAAACTGCTATGAGTGGGATGAAATTATGTGGTATTAGTTGTGCTGGCAACTGGTTTACCTCTGGGATCCTCATGTTACTAGCGCTGGTGGAGCTAAGCCAGAATTAGGAACACTGGGAAATTAAAAAGAAAAAAAAAAAGTAAGCCCTTACGTAGACATGATCTTGGTTGCTCAAACTTGATGTCACAAAATGAATAGACCTTTTGGAGTCTGGGATGCCGTCGTGCTTGATGACAGGCCCTGTCTATCTTCCCAGCAGAACGGAGCCAGCCCTACCTAGGAAGCCCTGAGTCAGAGCCAGCACCGTGCACAGCTGTGAGTCAAGAAGAAAACTGAGCTGTTTGCTTCAGCTTTTGAGAGCTAATGAGAGATAATGAGGTCAGTTCTGGGATATGAGGGCAAGTATCGGTGTAGCCTTATGCCGTTGTTATTCCCCTTCTTAAAACATTCCCCTCCCCTGGCTGCTGTCAGAGACAATGGCCCTTCGTCCACCCATGGCCCCTCTGCAGCAGGACTCCTCCCGCACCCAGGGGACTGCCCGGGAAGAAGTGAGTCAGCCCGCTCCACCAGGCCGCCTCTGGACGTGGCAAAAGGACCGCTGAGCAGCTCTGTGCTGGGAAAGAAAACTCGGTCCCTGGAAAAAGAGAGGCGAACACACTGGTCTTCTTGTGGCTGTGGTGACTAAGCCACCTGTGAAGTGCTTAAACATCACTGAGGTGCTTGTGAAGCTGAGTGTAAAGTCATAGAATCATAGAATCATAGCCCACAAAAGATTGCCTAGTCACTCCTGAAATGTTTTTACGTTCAGTTTACATACAAGGTTTATCGCTGCTATCCAGATGAACCTGAAAAAGAATTGCTACTGCTGTGGTGGACTTCATGGTGTTATAAAACCACGTGGCCACCAAGGATTGCTGGATAAGACGGCCTTCCTCCTTGAGTTGTAATGGGTACACAGCCTGTTTCAGACACTGTCCCCAGCACGTGCAAGGGAAGCACATTGCCTGAGAAAGGCTTCCCCCGGGCTCTCTGCAGATGCAGGTGACAATTTTCATTGTATACCAGACTAACTAATGTCACTAATGATATGACTTACAGCGTGTCTACTTCTGAGGCTACACTACTTGACCTGTGTGAGGACAAGTTTGTTAAAATTAAACTGAGCACAGATTAGCAACACAATTTGTAAATATTGAACAAAGTTTAAGCTTCAGTCAAGCTGAAGAAAGGCTTTACACTGAGGCTTTTATAAGTGGAAAAGAAAATCGAGAGAATCAGATGACACCATATACTTCCTACTTTACCATTTTTTTCTGTTGTGAAGTAACTTCAAAATTTCAAGATGCGCCAACTGTGCCTTATAGGTCAAAGAGAGAGAAAAAGTCCAATATTTTTAATTTCTGTCTTGACAAAGCACACCTCCAAAACATCTGGGGCTAGATGGTTCCAGAGCTTAGCATGATATTACAAAACCTGTTACGTCCAAGTCACTGGCTGAAGTTGAGCCTGGATGGCTAATGAAATGACTTAAAATTATTGTCAGCCGAGAGGTCTTCAGTGGCCTGTGACAACTGCGGTCTGTGATGTAGAACGGTGGCTGCCGTTTTAAGTACACTGACACGCTGCACTCAAGGTAGGGCACCAAAAAAAAAAGCGTTAAAAATTCATTCGGTCTGTAAGAGGGATGGATTGGAGCAGATGAAAGATGGAGGTGGGGTCAGGGCATTGGAGTTAACATCTTGCTTTCATCAAACGTGCTACAGCATTGTCACAAATGCCTCGAGAAATGAGAAGAAAAACAAGCTTTAGCAGAATGGTTCACTAGTCATTGCGAGGAGTGTTTGCCTTCTGAACCTTGTAGTGTTTTGGGTCTTTCTTAGTTGTTCTCCATGTAAAGGCTGGCCCAGCTCAGCCCTGGTACTTTGCTTATAATCTGAACTGATGACACTACAGCTTCAGGGGGAACAGTTTCAGTGAAGGTGATTGCAGAATATTTCCATCTATCAGTCCTGAAGCTCGAGTAAGCAATGGATATACTGTTGTTTCGCTTCCTGTTCACATATTGGAGGTAAATACAGGAACTTATCCTCAACATGTCTGAATATGTCTTATTTTCATGACACTGTGCATATGTGGGACTTAACAATGATAGAGCAGAATCATTACAGTGTCATCGATTCCTTACAGTGTAAGAGCTTTTGGAAGTCAGATTATCTTCAGAGCTATAAACTCAGGGTAATCATCTCTGCCACTTCCTACATCAGAGCAGTGTTGCGGGATGTTGTTTTAAAAATCACTTCACCTTCAAACCTTGTGCAAACAAAACCGCATTTTTCCCTCCTGTTTGGGGACGGTGGACAGGCTGACCCCACTACTGCCTTGTGCCACTCACACAGTGAAAATACTGCTGGCATGTGAAGCTGCAAATCCAGAGGGAATCCTCTTCCCTGGACTACTCATCTCCTTCAGTACGAGCTTTGCCGAGCTCTTATTCAGCAGATGGTGTAGGAGAGATAGCCTCCAAAACCACGGAGACAAATATTTGATTTGGACGAGTACATTAAAGATTACTCACTTCTCCCGTCAAATTATCTGTGCTGTGCAGAGAGTACAAAGGGCATGGTTTGGATCATCCCCTTTCTAATAAAAGTGGTTTCCAGCTGTTGGCGCCCAGTGCCTTCTGCAGGCCCAGCTCACTGGTATCTGATACTCTGTTCGCGGTTAGGTGAGGAAAGGACATTGGCCATGACGCCTTCCTGGGGAGTCTCTGAAGCGAAATTAACTTTCATGAAAATCGCCCACCTCCAACAGCTATCCCAAAGACAGGACCGTCAGGTTGGCACACGCTGAAACAGTAAGTTGTGCCCTGCTTTGCAGATTTCTGACTCAGGCAAAGCAGCAAACTTATTCTTCCATCCTTAAAACACTGGTAAAGGTTGTGAAAGCAGATATGAAATGCAAACAGTGGCCTGTCTAAAAAGGCACTGGTCTGCATTTGCCCTGTATCCCCTCTCCTCCCATTTTGACTGGATCTTCTATGACTCCTTCATTTCCTTCTTATCCTTGTCTGCATTAATTACTGGGTTTTGAGGCTAGGGTTTCAAGCTAGTGAAAGCCAAAACCCTGTGCCTCACAGAGAGGCAAGACAATATCAGTCAGTCAACTGTTGTTTGCAGGGACAGAGCAGAAATGAGAGCGGGCGCTGTGAGTGGGGCACTTCATCGGGTCTACCTTTGCTTCCTGGGGAGCACCGGCTCCTGCTCCGTTCCTTCAGACAGCACATCCTAAGGAGGTGTGGGGAAGTGGGGCTGATCATTTGGGAAAAAGCCTCAGAGAGGACCACCACCCACTCTGGGCACTCTGTGCATGTGCTTACACATCTGTGTGACTTCACACTGTCCTGAATTTAAGATTTATCTCAGTGCTGACAGCTCACAAATTTACTTGTCCGTTTTTCCCATGGATCTCTGCACATGTCTTTTTGGTAAATTATTGTCATTATATTAAATGCATTGCTAAAATTAAAGTGTTTCTAAGTTTTCCTCCTGCCTTTGCCTTCCGCTCTTTCTGTTGACCTCTACCACTGTTCATGCCATAACAAGACCATTTCCCAAACTTCTCTTTTATATCTCCCAGATTTTCAGCTTCTCAAAAACACTTTCAGCCACTGTCTCCAGAAATTAGGTTACTTTCTTGCGGGTTTGATAGCCTCACCCTTGCTATCTGTAACTCATAGAATCATAGAATCGTTTAGGTTGGAAAAGACCTTTAAGATCATCAAGTCCAACTGTTAACCTAACACTGCCATCCCACCACTAAACCATGTCCCTAGGCACCTCATCTGCCCGTCTTGTAAATACCTCCTGGGATGGGGACTCAACCACTTCTCTGGGCAGCCTGTTCCAATGCTTGACAACCCTTCTGGTGGAGAAATTTTTCCTAATGTCCAATCTAAACCTCCCCTGGCACAAACTTAAGGCCATTTCCTCTTCAACCCATTACCTGGAAGAAGAGACCAACTCCTTTGTTTAAGCCCTCTCTGCAGCCTGTATCCAGCTCACCCCATTCAAAACCTAGCTGCCGACATTACCTTGTTAAGCTATTGAACTATGTTAAAAGTTAAGCTTTTGAACTATGTTGCCTTCCTCCATGGTATCTTTGAGCACAACAAATTCCAGTTTCTCACGCCTGCCTTCGTTAAGTGCTCACGGCTCCGTGCAGGTCTACATTCTGTACTTCCTTTCTTAATGCTTCCCTCAGTGTAGCTTATAACCCTGCAATGTGATTTCTGTATTCATACACATCTTCTCATGCTCTGGTCTATGCAGAAGATGTGTGTTCCACATGCAAACTATGAACGTGTCTCGTTGTATTGGCTCTTCTTTTCTAGGGTCCACAAAAGCTCACTGATACCAATCCACACTCTATTTCAACATCATAAAGGAAGGAATGACATAAAATGTTGTAATAGTCTTTCCTGTGACTGCTCCAAACTCATGTGCTATTACTGGTCTTTCAAATTTCCTTGGGATAGAAGCTACCTTTATTTTTGCCATCTAGCGTTCCAAGAAAGCTTCCAGCAGTTAAACTTGGAGGATAAGTAATAAATGGAAAAAAGCATCATATTTATCTTTCCATTTTACTAACGATGCTCACACCCCTTCTGCATGCAGTGTTGAATGTAACAGGCAAGCGCTACTACTCTGACTGCATTTAACATAAGGAACGCTCTGCTCCCAAATGCAGGACCCATGAACATTAAGCTGCAAGTGCAACTGCTAATAAACTGACTGAATATTAATCCAGTATTCCCCCTGTAATCAGAAGGCTTCATCACTGTCCCATTTGCTTTACAATCATGACAAGTAGTGAATGTATTCAAGGCAAAAACCAATGAAACAGCTGTTTTGGTTTGGTTTTTTTTACTATCTGCGCTTTATCACTACTTCATTGATTTTTCAGTATTTTAGCAGATACAGCATAACTGGATTAACTAGATAAGGAACTTTTCACTCTTAGGTCATCAGTTCACGTCTGAGACAGGTTGGTACTGACCGAAGGTCGCTTTAGCATTATAATTTTAATAAAGACCATGACAGAGACAGGCCTTCAACAGGCATAAAACAATGCTTTAACTTTCTTAAGCTGCCCACAGCATACACAACTAGACCAACTTTGTTGCCTGCCAAAGTCAAACTGATAGAGAGTTAGACGGTCATCTAGTTGCCAGATGTCTGGCTGTGTAACTTTCTGGCACTAAGCATTATATAGAGACAGATCTATGGATTGGATCAATTAGCATTACACTTACCATCTGACAACTGTTTGGTCGCCTTCGCCCAGTTCCTAGAGGACAGGTGTTCACATCACAGAAATCACCATCACAATTGGTACGACTAATTGATACGGTTGTTGGCAGTCACAGCAGAGAGGACAAGGACTGAATTAGCACTGAGACCAAAGAGCTGTTTCACCCCTAGAGATGGTCTCTTCAGCTCAGGATGTCCAGGGCATTTGGAGGATGCCTTTCTGCCATTGCATGCGTTGTGCGGAGCAGAGTCTGTTCTGTTTTCAGATCCAGTAAATTTACACAGCACTAAATTCAATGATGTTTTCTGGGGTACAAGAGAAAGAAGGGAGTCGGTGAGTCTCTTTTCTTTAAATTTTGGTAAGGTGCCTTAAGAAAGACCTTCTCTGTGATTTTTTGCCATTTCCCCAGCACCTTCTGAGGTTTATTTTGCATGGGGGGGGGGGAAAAAGATAATGAGTTCAGAGATCTTAACAGTATGAGCGTGCCATGCACCATTTTGAGGGAAAAAAGGAAAAAGTACCCTTGCAGAAATACTCAAGCATTTACAGTACCTCTAGTCCTCTCTCTTTTCCTCTGTTTTACACTCTAGACAGTCATGTAAAGAGCTTCACAGGTATATTCTCTTGCGGAGCTTGTGGGTATACTTGGTGACTAGACAAATGGGGTTCTGCTTTGGCAAATGTCCATTGCTTTCCCCAGCTGACTTACAGAATATGCTATAAAATGCAAAGGAAGGCAATAAACCTCCCATCTGCAGCTGAGATTTCCACTTTGCCAAAGACCCTTTCGCTATCAGCACCTTTAACTATGACTTTCAAAGAAGAGAGAGGTGTCATTTTTTCTGTGGCAGATATTTTACGACATTCACTAGCGGTATCAACCCAACCTTATGTGAATTGATTTTGAATATTAATCTAAGAATGGAAAAGCCAATAATTGTGTAAAATATAAACAGACCTTTGGACCATTATTCTACCCAGAAGAGAAAGCAAGAATTTCAGCTGCTTTCCTATTCTCTTTGCACTCCAGAACAATACTACTTTTTAATGGTCTATATGTCAACGGCGCATTACTGATTTTTAATACTTTTAGCAGGTACAACATAATTACAGCCAATAATGCAAATACTGCAAGTGAGAAATGCAATTAGAAGACACCAAACACTTTGCAATCTGGGTCAGGAAAAAAAAGAAGAAGAAATATTTTGTTTCAGCCCTAGAATTTCCCAGTCTCGGCTTTGTATTCTTCAGAGGTTAGTGAAAACAAGAGGAATTCTGCCCTCGACTAAATTCCTATTTCCAATACTAAAGGATTAAAGAGGAGCACATATGAGTCAAAGGCATTTGCCTGAAAAAGCCCTTACATAGCAAACAGTTGCTACAACAGAGGATGTTCATTGACTGTTGCCTTAATTTGAAAGGTATTATTATCATTAATTTTGACAAGTATCCTCTCCTTGGGGAATCCAAGCCTGAGCCAGTCAGGCTTTTCCTTCAGCTCGGGTAAGTAATCCTTACCCATGTGAAGAGTCCAAATGTGTTTCCTTTCACCTAACAAGAAGATCAAAACAGCTGCTTTCAGGCTGATGACTGACTACAGAAAACAACCAGAAAAGAGCAAATAAAACCTTTGCAAAACCAAAGAAACAAGGTGCCTAGGGTGTCGCTGGCAAAATGTCTCATCCCACTGCTTCCCATCAGGTGTGCCAGGGTGCTCCCGCCTCCCACCACGCAGCACCTACAGACTTCAACCCGCTCTGTGGCCACACACGTGTTACTCATAGGAAGGGTCCCAGGAGGCTTACTCAGGTACAAAAGCCAGATTCTGATCTTTCCTTCTGCTCCTGCCTGCAAAGGATCTTTCCTGCTCATGTCAAGAGAAAAGCTAATTCAGATTCAGCAGTGCAATGGCTCTTCTTGAACAGTTCTCTGTTGTAAACATTTCTAGTTCTGGCAGCAGAGTGTCCTCTTCCCCTTTCAAATTTAATTCATTGGACTAGTTATTCCAAGAAAAAGGCCTCAATATTCCAGTTTATTTTAATCCAGTGGGTTAAACTAAATGAGACGTTCTAGTTCTGTAGCAGGGAGTTAATCACTAAGGTGGTCTGGAAAACGCCTAGGAAATTTCTTCCTGGACATTTTTTTCCTGAAGAAAAAAATCCAGCTAAACTGTGAGTTATGCATCTACCTGTTTTGAAAAGACAGTATTTATATTATAATGCACACTGTAGTTTATATCTTTTTTTTCCCCAGATAAATTATTCAGATTAGGAGAGAGGAGTTGTAGCAACCTGTGATTGCCATGTCCCCACAGCTATGCAAGTTTGCCCCCAAAGCTTTCCTTTCTACAAATTCAATACTAAGAATCTGTCCCAGATTCCAGGTACTACTCAGCCATGGATGCAAGATCAAAAGAAATAGTTCAATTTCTGACTGCCAATACTGGACCAGACCCAGAAAATGCCTGTCCCGGGGTCCCACTTCAAAATCTGAACTCCAGGGTGGCCAAACACATCCCAGGCAGCTGAGTCTGCCCTCGGAGCGCTCTCGGTGAGGACTGTGCTGCTGCCTGGGCTCTGCCCTTCCCACAACTGATTTCCATCCCTCAGCCCACAGCCAGCAAGGTGCGGGGGAAGCATCCAGCTATGCATCTGTCTTCTGAATGGCAAGGGAGTGGGTGGTGAGAGGGTTTCCTCCAGCTCCAGCTTGCTCTGGGAGCTTGCGTGCTGCCCCCATGGTGATTTCCTGGCTGGCAATCCAGAACTGCTAGACAAGGATATAACCAGGAATCACAGAGCAAACAAAAGTACTCTTTTTCCTATAGACACCTATGGGGAGAAACTTCTTGCCCCTCAGGCAAAATACTGGTAAGTACTCTCCCCACCCTCTGCTGGGATCTCTCTCTTGTCCTTATCCTTCCAGAGCAGTGCCTTCTTCCTTTTTAGCATATAATGTATTTACAGAAAAAATACTTGTTCCTTGTCAGTATCTCCTCAACCAATCAATTATTTATCCCCAAACTTTTTTTTTCCTATTCTCTGTTGCATTTTGTATGATGATAAGATACCTGTGACAGCTTTTTACTGTGAGAAAAGAAAATGAAGTTGAATGAGGGACAGACTGGCCTCAAGAAAACAGAACTCTGCCTTTGCAGAGGAAGAAAATATCTCAACCTTTTGCCATCCACATGTTCTTGGTTCTTGAGGAATCTTGAGCTTTACCATGACCAAGGGACACATCTTGTACTCCTTACTCAGGTGACCCTCGGCAATTCATATAAAAGAGGTCTATTCTCTATTTCTGCTGACATTTCAAGCCACCATGTTACCTTGCTGTTCTGTTATTTTGTTTTGACTGACTTCTCCATGTGCCCTGGGTATACAAAACACTGTGGAGCACTTTTTGCTCCTCTCCAGAACTTCCTTCCTTCAAAAAACGTCCTTCCCAGCGATGTGAGGCTTAGAAAACCAAAGTTTAACTGGGTCAACAACTTGCAAATGTATTCAGTGATGCTAACAAAGAGACAATGACAAATGACATGAGTAAGTTCTGACTAATTTCCAATCAAATCAATGTTATTGAATATATCAGAAGAACACTGTAATTTTCATCACTTTTTTTTTTTCCTTTAAAGTTTTGGAGGTATCACATGTTTAGGTCACGTAACCCTTACCAACTGTGAGTGATTTTGTGTGTGAATCAGACTGTGACAGAAGGCTGCAGGGTCCTCTCTCTGCAGCCTGTTCCTGAGTCTGAAGGTGTCCACTCTGTGGAAAAAATTGGGGGTGGCATACTCAGGCCAGGAGGTTTGGTATGTCTTGTGCAATTCCCATCCAGAAATAATCAAGAATCTACCCAAAAGTAAATACACATTGTGTGAAGTCCTCTCCATGCCTTGGCTGTATTCTGGAGCTGTACTGCCAGGACTAAGAAAGAACCGCAGGGAGTATGGGTAGCACAGAGGCTCCGGGTTTCTAGGCAGAAATGCCTGACCTCTGGCAGATCCCTTGAGATATCCTGGTTCCCAGATCCGAACCGCTTTGCCTGTTCCAAGAGGAACAGGGGGAGGCAAGAGATAAATATACACTTAATGCCTTCCTGATGGAACCGTCTGTAGAAAATTCCTTGAGGGAGTTTCCTGTCCTTTTTTGATAGTTGTTGTGAGTAGGGAATGAAGTGACCCATTGGTAGAGTTATTAGAAACTTTCTGCATCCAGAAAGCTTAAATGAACACTGTCAAGTTATTTACCGGCTGTCTCGCTGTCTTAAAATAATATTGCAAATAAAAGAGTTATTAAAATAACAATGAACCAGAAGGAGCAAGAAACAGAACTAACAGCTTGCTCTATGAACAGCAGCGTGCCTCAGACAAGGCTGAAACCTGCCTCTCGAGGTGCAGCAGATAGAGAGTCTTAGACTGACTCCATTTACTGTTTTTTCCAATACCAAGGGAAAAAAATCCCAAGCCTTCTCCTGACACATCTGAGTCCAGCATATGCCCCAATATAACTGTTGGCCTGCGCAGTGTTAGCCTGTAGGAGAGCCATAACTATTGTAGTCTTGTAACAGGAATTCTGCCTTGCTCCCCCATCACAGATGCAGACACATCAGATATTAAACCTGAGAGGATAACGCTGATGCCCTGCATTGCAGGCTTCCTTTGATGGCTCCAGGGGATATAAAGGTATTTTGCCGTTTCCTCTCCAGAGGCATCTGGTTTAGTCAGGTGGTTCACAGTGCACATGGTCGTATTTATTGTTTGGTTCATTCTCCATTGTGCTTCTTCCCCCTCCCCAGTATTTTATCTGTCCTGGCCTTTCCCAAGGACTTTTATGCAGGACTGAAATATTTGTTTATTTCTGGCATTTCCATCTGGTGTTAAGAGGATGAGAAACAGGCTCATGTCACTGACACTCCCTGATGGTCAGAAAGACTGTTACAACATCCCACAGATCTGGGGTTTTATGTGTCTCCCCACCTCTAACGCCTTATCACGCATAAGTGCTACAAGATCCTGTTCGAGTCCTGGCAAATATTCTCTTGCGAAGGCATCACTTCTTTTACGAAGGCCCACCATTTTGCAGATCATGTACACCCGTTGTCACAACAGCCAGGCTCTGCAGATCCAAGAATGTTATCAAGAAAAAAAAAAACAAAACAAGACTAAAATATAGAAGATGGTTAATGTCCTCAGCAAAACCCTACTTCTCAACTGGCTGAGCAGAGCAGAGCCACAACAGGTTTACTTTTAGGTTGCCTGAAAGCTACTTTTTTCTTCTATCTAATGGCCTTCCTGTCACCCGCTTTAGATGAATCTCTATTTCATATCTTATTCAAAATAATCTTAAGTATTTCTACCATTGTGTTTTTCACTTTCAGTAATGCCAGGTAATGGCTAAAAGACCTTCATAGTCCCCAGTTTTAGATTACACTAAGACTTAATTCAAACCTGTGATTCTAATTAGATGTCATCTGTGCTGGCCCTAGGAAACCACATTCCATAATGACTATACTTACAGGAGCCTCTGGCTGAGATGGCAGTTGCAGAGTTGTTGGCCAACAGTTTTATTCCAACACAAATTCTTTCTTGCCCTACTTGTAAAATACCATTTATCAATGGATGATTCAGGGATGCACTGGAGATATGTTGGAGATCAATTCTGTATCACTGAGCATTTGCTTCTTCAGGCTGCACAGAAAGAAGCAACTTTTAATCCCCATGTGGGTCAGATGTGGGTTACAAATGGCACTTCAGGGTCAGCACATTCACAGCCTTCTTCTACAGGACCACGCCATGATTATCAGGTTTAAATCTTCTAGGACTCCTCCACATGTGAGCATTTCCCATCCATACAGAGCTTCATCTTGCAAAAGTTTGTTTCGTTTGTCCAGCCATTTTTGGCAGTTGGTCAGGATTTACTAGAAAATCTCTGAAAGGCCTCTGAAAAGACAGTGTAAGAAAGACACCTTCTTAAGTTTTCTAGCCAACGCACAGCAAACAAACCCCTTTTTTCATGAAGAGTTGAATAGGCTAGCATGTCTTAGAGTTTTCCTTTGCCATCTCAAGATAAATAATAGGTACTTGCACAAAATAAATTAAATATATTGCGCAGCATTTTCTATAAACCAATAACTAAGTCCAGGGAGAAAGAAAACACAAAATAAAACTAAGCATGGTTGGGTGAATCAAGGATTGCCTTCTCTGTGCTACTTAAAAGAGTATTTTGTTAAATACATAGTGCCTAGGAAGATTATGTCTAGATGAATAGTCTCTGAATAGGTCTATGTACTCTCTCTGTTTCAACAGACACCCTCAGATCCTACAGAAGATGGCCTAGAAGGTCCAGCACACCCAGGAATGCTGAGATTGTTTAGAGTTAATACAGAAGTGTTAAATGATCCTTTGAAGCCAGGCTGAGGAAGAGAATGTGGATTGTTGATAAGCATGCAAGAATATCAGCCCTCGTGGCAAATCACTTCTACCGGTGAGTCACCACAGCTGGGGCTTGTTCCTTCCCGGGGGCACGTCCTTTCTACCCTTTCTCAGCCAAAGCTGAAGTGGGCTTAAGCTTCACTCCTTACAGTATTTTCTTCCATTTGCTCAAAAGGTACTTTTTCCACAAACTTTCCTGGCAACAAAAGAATTCCTTAGAATAGCAGAGGGAAATGTAACAGAAAAATGGGCAGGCACGCAGGCAAAGTTCCATCAGCTCTTAAATTCTTCCAAAATTGAATTCACACAAACAATAGTGAGTTAGTTGCCAAGCTCAGGTTCAGAATGACTGTAAATAAAAGGGATTCTATGCTGAATACAGTTACGTTGGGGATACGTGGCATTTTTTGGTTGAAATAGTAGACTACTGCACAGCCATACCGTACAGTAACTACATTTACCCTTTATCTTTACATTTCCTTCTACTAACGGAATATAGCATATACAAATTTTTCTGGGAGAAGGTGTAAAGTGACATCTCCCTTTTGCTGAGAAAAGTCTCAGCTAAGTTACACAGATCATGGTTTGATCACCAATTTAATCTTTTAACAGTAGACCTTTGTACGTGAAGACGATTGTATAGAAAGTAAAGAAAGGTGTCATTAGCTTGAGGCTACTGAATAAGTAGAACCACTAGTTGCATTATTAAAAGAAGTTGTGTCTCTAATTTTTTCCTGTGGCAGGTAAAACCAAAAGATAATTCTCAAATGTCAAAACGCCAGTGTTAGTGAATGTAGTGCAGGAGACAAAATTCCCAGTGCTGCTACAGGTAAAACAAATTTTAAGGAGGATTCTAGCACTTTTGTAATGATGGAATACAACCTTAGGCAATATAAATTCATAATCTCTCAGGACGAATGGCCTTTAAAAATGCAACAGATTACCCAATTCACCACTGAAACGGGATTTGCTCTGGCAGCCTTACAATGCCTATAATGCATACTACAGAACTTCCCATTAACATGACACTTACATTATCTTTGAATTTTTCATCCCAAACCGATAGACTGTCAATGAAATCATGATAATAATAACCCCTGCCTTAGTCTGAGCATCTGAGTCCCCGTCATTCCTTCTGCCTTCTCTTCCCCTCATGGCCCCTCCACATAGCAGGTTTGTGCAAGCCAGGCAGAGCAGGGCAGCCGGGGAGCTGCCTTGATCAGGTGCACAGGAATTTCTCTGCTGTTCCTGAGTTGCACGATGTGCAAAGCAGCGCTGCTGGCTCTGCACCCTCATCCCCCTGGTGTCTGTCCCCCCTCCTGAGGGGTTGGTGATGATGGCATGGACATGGGGAGGGGGAAATGTTTCTGCAGTGGGTTTTCGTGCTGCTCCCCAACTGAGTCGGTATTACCTCTCCACATTTCTTCACTCTGTCTTCAGCTGTAACAGGCTGATGTATCAGCCAAAAATGAAATGAAATATTTCTCCTATTTAAATCCATTTTAGCAAGAAAAGTTTGATTTCTTTTTATTATTATTATTTAAGTGCTGGAACATGTCCAGAGAAGGGCAACAAAGCCGTTGAGGGGATTGGAGCACAAGTCTTACAAGGAGCAGCTGAGGGAACTGGGGTTTTAGCCTGGAGAAGAGGAGGCTGAGGGGAGACCTTATTGCCCTCTACACCTACCTGAAAGGAGGTTGTAGTGAGGTGGGTGTTGGTCTCTTCTCCCAGGCAACGGGCAATAGGACAAGGGGAAATGGCATCAAGTTGAGCCAGGGGAGGTTTAGGTTGAACATTAGAAAAAATTTCTCCACCAGAAGGGTTGCCAAGCATTGGAACGGGCTGCCCAGAGAAGTGGTTGAGTTCCCACCCCTGGAGGTATTTACAAGATGGGTAGACGAGGTGCTTAGGGATATGGTTTAGTGGTGGGATGGCAGGGTTAGGTTAACAGTTGGACTTGATGATCTTAAAGGTCTTTTCCAACTTAAACTATTCTATGATTCTAAGTAAAACAAATGACAAAGCTTAAAGTAGCCTGCTTAATTATGACTACAAGGCATTGCCACTGGACGGATGGCTGACAGCCTGTGTGAAATAAGTTTAATGGTTCTGCTTCAGTTATAAAAGACAAATGTTCACCTCACACCACCGCTCAAGCACACAGCACAATTAGCATTATCTTTGTAAATATCACCATTACTTTTCATTATTAAATTTACATTTTTTCTGTCTCTTGTAAAAGTGACAAAGATGGGATGAAACCCAAACCTGGTTTATTTTTTTAACTGTGTCTTTTATGAAAAGCACAGTGTACCCAAATGAAACCTTATTGCATCTGGTCTAAGTATGCTTATGCCAAAAAGCTGATGAGACTTATATAACAGCCATGA
Organism: Egretta garzetta; assembly: GCF_000687185.1. Lineage (NCBI taxonomy): Eukaryota > Metazoa > Chordata > Aves > Pelecaniformes > Ardeidae > Egretta > Egretta garzetta. The sequence goes on along the minus strand of NW_009270000.1, from coordinate 2,985,569 downwards.
TGTTAAGTCTTCAAAAAACAGTCATAAAGGAACAGATTCTTAATTGAAAGCAGGCTGCTAATAACAGTGCTCTTTCAGATAAATGTTTGCTATCAAGACTAGTGCTAAAATAATGATTTTTCTATGCATATAGATTATAAATTTGATAGGTTTACTCATGTAATGGCGATTCTGTAGATTCAGTAGTGATGAATTCATATTTCACCCTGCATAATTCTGTAACAGATGTGGCCACCAGACACTGGTTTGAAAGAGTTAAGTTTAAAACATGCAGGAGAGTAAAGCAGTTTAAGTTGTGTTCAGCCTACACAGAGCAATATGAAGTGAAACCCTAATATGCTCCTCTGTATTTTACCTTCACTCTTCTGCCTGGAACAATTTAACCAGATGCTCTGCTGATTACCTTTACCACCGTATAATGAATTTTGATCTGCTATACGTGGTGGACGTTCAAGACTTACTAAATCTTCAGAGAAAAGTCTGGGTCAAAGTCTGCGCAGTGCAGATTTAAGGTCCTTTACCTGGAGTTCTGATTAGCTTCCCTCAGATGCTCATTCACTTCTGTGAGGTTTGGACTTTAATGCCATAACTGTAAAGCACAGCTTAGCTTGCTTGTGCAGAGACAGCCATCTCCTGAGGTTTCTCTCACAACTGCTGGAAACCAATTTGCCTCGGTCACTCCAGCTCCTCAGCTCAAACTGGCAAACTGACTGGTTCACATCACAGGATGGCTTTTTATATATACATATATAGCTCGTTCATGAGAATAAAACGTTAAGTGCCCTAGGCCAACTTCATGTGTATGTGAGTGGGTAGGGTTCTTTTTTTCTTTATGCGCTCCCAGAAATGTGCAGAAAACAAAGAATTCTGACTTTGACCAGCAAAGGCATGCAAATTCAGAGAACTTCAAACCCTCCCCCTAAAATGCACCTCAGGAAGGAGCAAGCCAAAGTCATTTAGGAAAAATCACTCATGGGAAGGAGCCTTGAATTTTTTAAGAGCTTTCTCCAGTTATCTTTTACCAGTCATGCTTGCCTTAGTCCCTAATCACTGATTAGCACACACCGCTGTGTAAAAGCCCATCTTGGTGACAGCGCACACAGTGAAAACCTTTGGACTGAATTTACCATCCTTGTATTGAAATGTCCACCAATCAGCCTGTGCTAAACCCATTTATTTGAACATTTTTTTCCACTTATTTTTGAATAGAGGTAGTACCAGCACGGAAAGGTTAAAATTTCAGCATGTCTCTACCCACCTCGTTTCCTTGTGCAAGTTCTGGCTTGACGTTGGCTCATTTCAGAAACGTGTGGGGACAGGAGCTGAATCAGCCTGAACTGGGGTAGACAATCTGGGGAAGAAAAGATTAGTACAGATAAAGCAAAAGACAGAATATGATAATTCAAAATGACAAAAATGGGCACGAAGTTGCACTGCTCCAACTTTGAAACATTTGACACAAATGTTAAAAGGAGATATTTCCATGGCATCTGCATTTAGGAGAGTTATCTCCATGAATATTTCCACCCTTATTTAGTATATTTTTCATAGTAGAATGACATTATTCCCCTTGGGCCCTCAGTTTTTAATGCTGCATTGAAGGAAAAAGTAAAAGACTAAGAATCCCCTTAACACAAGTAACTTTGCATAGAGATGGCAAGAAACAAATCATCACCAAACAAGCATGTAGGTAAAACCGGGTATGTTTTTAGCAATTTTTTTTTTAATTAATGCAATGTATTTTTAAAAGAATTTCTGGATTGAGTCTGTCAAACAGTCCTAACCATAAAAATAAAATCTTAGAGCTGGGAAAATCAAACAGTGCATAGAAACAGAGAACTAGAAAAGACGTCTTTGGTCAGTAAGCCTTTTCCCCTGCTATAACATAGATGGTTATTGTTATATAAACCCCTCTCATAAATTGATCAAGTTCCCTATTGAAAGTATTCAGATAAATATTCACAACTTCAGGCAAAAGGTTGGTTTAGAAGCTCCTTTATTCTGCTTCTAATATTCAGTATGTTTTTAGAAGGTCTTTGACTGTTAGAATCTGCTTCTAATATTCAGCCTAGATTTATTCCATTTGTATACATATATTCATACTTGTGACAACATTGTCCTTTAGGTGAAATAGCCATTTTTCTTGCCTGGCCTTCACCCCTTCGATGTTTTTACAGGTAACAATTAGCTTCCCTTTAAGCCTGTGTTTTACTGGACCGCAGAGGTGATGTTTTTATGTGGCGCCGAAGTCAGACAGGTTGTCATTTTCCCTCATGCCCCGTGGCCTTTCCATGCCCCTCTCCCAGTTGGCAAGCATCCCTTCTGGATGCAGGGACCCAGAGCTACTCATTGAACTTGGAAGAGGTCCCCTCGTAGTGGTGCTGTGCCTTCATGGGAACTATTATCCATGTCGGGATCGTGGCTGTCATTTCCATCAGTCTGCCAACTTAGAGCCAGGGTGTGACCAAAAAGAACTTCTCGGTCTTCCCTCTTCCCAACACCATTTAGAGCTGATGAGCAAAATGACCTCCAAGTACACAATTCTGCACTTCCAGTGTGGTTCTGTTCTAGCTCTTTCTGCATTCACCATGTCTCCCAGGTTTTTGTGACCAGTAGTTTTACTTTTTTTTTAGCACAGCCCTACTTTTTGCACCACAGTTTCAAAATGAAGCTCACAAATAAAGGCTAGGTCCTAGTAACCTTGTAAGCCCACATGCTTGCAACAGGTAACCTCATTCCAGGACTGAATCTCCCTCTTCAACGCAAGCAGTTGGCATCTCCCTTTAGTTAGTTTCTTATCCACGTTATACTTTTTGAACTAATTCCCATCTTCTTCAGCTTAACTAATAATTTCCCATGTGGCACCTTATTACCTACTTTTCAGAAGTCCATAGAGATGAGACCTACTGCATTTCTTTAGTCAAGAAAATCTGTTATCTCGGGGAAGAAAGCTATCCAGTTACTCTGCCACAATCAGCCTTTGGCAAACGTACATTGCAGTCTGTCCCATCTTTCATTTACCTCAGTGCCTTTGTCCTAGAGGATTGAATACTGTTGAGATTATATTAAAATAGGGCACGTAGTTGCCGCAAGCACTTTCTCCCCTTTCTTAAAGTGGGTGTTATGGGTACTATATTTGCCTTTCTTCCATTATAAGGCATACAAGGGTGTAAGTTAATGCTTTCTTTGACAGATGGTGTGGGCAAGGAGCACACTGGCATCTACCCCCTCTCAGCTGATGGACAGTAACTTCTTTAGTTTACCTATTGCAATTTTCTTAAAGTAGTCCTGGGAAGTCCCTTAAAACATAAGACCAGTTAAATACCCGCTGGATGGTCAAGCTGAGAGCAAATCCAGGGAATTCCTTCTGGAAACTCTAGAAAGAGAGCTTTGGCTGAAGTTTGTGTTTTGTTATTTATTATTTGGGCTACTAATAAAGGCAAGCCCTCAGAAGGGGTAAGTTTGACCTTATAGTGTCACATTGAATATATTTGAGGCAGTGTAGAAACACCACCTGCTCACACAAAGAAATTCAAAGCCAGTCTGTCCTAAATCATGCCACTGTGTTCAGTTATTGCATATATATCCCCCAGCACAGCATGATCTTATGTATTATATATATTGCAATTAGACAAAATGGTGTGACTTAGGAATGAAGTGGCAGGCTTAATTGCTGTTTTCATTTGTTACAAAGTTGTAACTTGAACACTGAGGGTAACTTTAACTCTGGCAAGCCAGTTCAGGCAGAAAGGAGAGAAAGTGGAAGAGAACAAGGTGCCTCCTCACTCAGGCACCTTGGTGGCTTTCAGTCCTCTCAGTGGAAGGGGCACTGGTGGGGAAGGGCCTCAGTGGGGAGAGCCCACCCTCCCCACAGGCTGCTGGCAGGACCAGCATCCCCACACTCCTCCTTCCACTGACCAGCTAGATGGAGAGCTTGCTACAAGCAAAGCCAAAGCAAAAACAGGGCTTGGAAGGCTGCTGCCCCAGACCCTTGTCTGTGGAAGGCACCAAATGATGATTAACATGTGTGAAACCCGAAGTCTTTTGCAACAGTTGCTTCCATCCTGGAAAAAAAAATAGGTGCAAATTTTAGGCAATGGCAGGAAGGAGTCCAATGAGAGAGATGGGCCTGGAGGCAAAGGGGATGCTTTTCTAGGTGTAGGGAGGCCACGGAGCACCCTCCCTGTGGATCAAGGATGGACTCATAAACAGGCTTGTGGCTGCTGTGTTCGGCTTCGGGTCTCAGCTCCGGAGCAACACAGCTATGGGGTATTTTCTTTCTTAAGGGTCTGTGGCTAAGTCACTGCCAAAGCCTTTGGGCTTGTCTCAATCCTTAACCTGACTGAAGTTTGCTTGTCTAAAGACAGAGCTGAGGCGCTGGGATATGGCCCCCTGTTAATATGGTGACTGATACTGAAACTACATTTTCCCACAGAGTGCCTCACAATGAGCATGTTTCTAAAAGCTCCGCATAAAATGTAAACAAGGTAGAAAAGTCAAGTCTATAATGAGCATTCTCTCTGCAGAAAAGATGCTCACGCAGTGATGAAACTCTTCATTCATTTGAGTTCGTCTCACTTCGTGACATGTATTTCTCCTTATGGCGCAGCTGGTATAAATCCGTAGCAGTGTCACAGCACATGCACATAAGACATTAGCTGCAATTGAATCCGAATGTTGTCATTTAACAAAGAAAAGAATAAGCTTCAGATGAAAAAAATTATTTAATGGGATTAGAAAGAACTACAGATACTCTTTGTGATTTTTATGGTTGTACACTGTGTCAAGAGTTTGGTAATTTATAAAACTTCTTGATAGAAATATATGAATATACCAGTCAAAGTAATAATTAATTCCCTCGAGAAAATGCTCATTAAAAAAAAATCTGTTACAAAAAAGAAAATTCTAAGAAGCTAGGAGATCACAATGTAAGCTAGCTGCCAATTAAGCCTTCATGGGGTTGAGAAAGGAAAATGAAGGCAACAATATAGCTTTCTGACTGGGGATTTGATCTTCAAGATAACCTCTGAATTGCAATGTTTCACTTACTCAAAGCTCTGCTGAAATACATCCTAGCTGATTATGCCATAATACTGTACATTTATCCTTGCATGTAAGGAATTATTCTATTACTCATAAAAGCAGTTATTTATGAATGGTAGACAATAGCACCCTTTTCAGAAGTGAGTCTGTAAGGAAACACAGAAAAATCTCCTTTTTTTTTTTTGCTATCAGTATCCCAAGAATGCCATTTTGCTGTAAATACAGGTCTACCTTTTCTGTGCTGGGGTATCATCTGTGATACTTGGACTATGTGTCGTTAAATATTTGTAGGACAGGCAAGAAGGGTGTAATGTCTGAATACACTGCAGTAATGTCTGAATACAGTGCAGAACTTGTGCCAAGCAGAGCAGGATTACAATCAAAGACTAAACTGTCTAATAAATACACTTAGTTCGACAGGCTATTTAAAAGCATTCACTAACAGCCACTGCGCGTGGCCAAACAACAGCCACCCTGCCCGTAGAGAGCAGAAGTCTCCATGGCACAGCCCAGAAGATGCCTGTATCCCTTGTGGTATGTGGGTCACCTCCAGCATCCATGTCCATCACCACAGTTTGTACTGCTGCAAAGTGCAGGGAAAATTCCACAAAACGAGGGAACTTGTGCTAAAAATGGTGTGTTCGGAGAACTGATATAAAGTCCAGGTGGTCCAGATTTTCTGTGTATTTCTAAAAAATGAAATAAAGTAGTATTCTTTTTTTTAAAAAACGTGAAGTTCTTCACAAATTCTTCATAGACATAGACTAATATTACTTAAAAGCCCTCCTACAATAGTATCCAATTTTGCAACCTTCGCTCACATCAGATAATACCTCCTCACAGAAGATGCTCCCCTAACGTCTAATGGCTGTGACTCACGAGCCCTGCTGAATCACATCGGGGCGAGGCGGGAGGTTACCCCCAGGTCCCCTGCCCCTCTCCCCACCTGGAGGGTACCTCAGAAGTGGAGAAATGGCTGCGCTTGCCTTTCCTCAGCTGTTGCAGTTCATTGCCCAATTTACTCATTTAAACTGTTGTTGATTGAAATTTACCTTAATCTGCTGGGATGCGACTTGTGATTTAGCGGAGGCGGGTGAGAGGCTGACTAGGTGGCAGAGCAGTGCTTTTGCTGCCACTTACTCCAGTATAAATTGAAGTCAAGAGAGGCAGAGCGATGTGGAAGTGGCCTGGGCACAGCGAGAACCCGTGGTCCTTGGCTATTGAATAGGCATCTATGAAAATGCACAAAATCAAACACTGCAAATATCCCGCCAACAGTCCGGACACTTTCATATCATGGGGCAGAAACCCACAGGTTAGGCTGGCCAAGTGCAGCAGAAAGCTATTTTCCATCCTTTTTTTTTTTAACTTTGCTACCTTTCTTTGGAAGCAAAATGCATATCGCCAGTGGAATCATCTGGATACTGCTGTAGATAAAAATTTACTTAGCTTGTACAGAAGGCCACCACACCACCTTCCTCAGAGGGAAGCCCCTAAGCCGCAATGGTGCATGCCCTGTCCTACTGCCTCATGCACACATGAGACATGAGGATGTCCCCAGGCACGCTGACTTCAGGCACGTCAAAGTCGGCGGAAAGATTCTAGTTACTAAGTGTCAGGATCTGATGTTTTACTTACATACGGGATGACTTTGCCATTTTTGGTAGCCACACAGGAATTGGCAACATTTTGTTCTTCATATTTATTTATCTTTTATATGGAATTTTTTTCCCCGTTCAAAAGTAGAGCACAATTTATGGCAATGAGAGCCGAGTATGTTACACAGTAATAAAGGTAAGCACTAACAGAATAAAGCTGTCTAAGGGGTGCTATACATGTATCTCATTAATTTGTATGCAAAATATATTTTGGGCTCTGCTCAGTGCACTGCAGGTGAAGGCTGTGTGGGAGCCAGAAATGATGCTGGGTTTCCTGGGTCCCTGAAGCAGCCTTGGCCTGATCCTGGACTCAGTCTGAGCCTAAGCATCATTATAAACATTGGAGAGCCCAGTGGCTCCACTTTATATCACAGATGGCAGCTGGTGCAGAAGCATCATCACTGGCTTGAAGGAAAAGAGGAGAGAACTACAGGTTGCAGCCACTTTGCCACATCTCAGCAGCATAAATAGGCTGCCTCCCAGTAGATGATCAAGCCCTTGATTTCTTGCTCTCTTGCCCATGGCTCAACACTTTGCTGTTCCAGGCACCCCTGCGAGGTGCAGCACCCCTGGGTATTGAGGGTACAACACCATCAAGGGGAAGCAGGCTTTTTGTTAGTTACTAGGATTAAGGTCACTGATGCAGTACTACAATTAATATCCGACACTACTCAGATGTATAGCAGCATTAAAAATATCACATTACGTTAAAACCCCCTGAGATGACCAAAATATTCAGGACTCCTGTTTCTCCTCTGTGGACCTTTGAGATTGACTCATAGCCCAAAATGTTAATGAACACTTGGGAATATTTCAGTCACATCACTTAGCGGTATATCCACAACAGCAATGCTTACATTGTGCTTGAGATCGCATGTGTGAGCACTGGGCAGAGGTGAAGATGGCAGAGACAGGATCCTTCTGCTCCTGGTCTTTTTTTTTTTCCCAAAAAAATTCAAACAGGCTTTTTCCCAAGGGAAAAAAAAAGTGAAATGCTAATCCCTGTTTATGTTATGGAGCTGCTAATTTTGCTGTGAATACAAGCTACACACCTTCACACACATGCACACACACATACACATTTTAGTCTCAATCCCACAGAGGAGCTATGGCTAAGCAGTTACACAGAATCACTTGAAAGCCAGCTGAAAGTACCCATTGAGTTTGCTGAGGATTCCCCAGAGGACACCTTAGCAGTTCTGCTCTTACAGCTCAAGGAGAATTGGTCGTTCCACAGCCACGGTGTCGTTCTCCGTTCTCCCCAGACGAGGATGCCTAAGGGTGACTTATGGTTCCTGCTTCCTAACTGGAGCAATAGCATTTTTTTTCACCTTTAGCTCATACGTCAACTGGCTCACAAACCCAGACATGATATCCTGGCCTAGGTTTTCTGACATGTGTGCACATACACATACATAAAGACTGGCATGTTGTAGGCACTTCTGTATGCACACTGGGGGGAGAGGTCGCTGCACATGTGAACGCGCACAGCATACCAAAATACAGCGCTCACCACGCTAAAGGAAGCCGTGCACTCCTTTACTGAAGCCGCTAAATCAAATTCACCAGGACTAAAATGTTAGCTTAAAAACAAGAGCAGTGCAGGTTGCAGCATTTAATGCTCTGTAGCATATCAAGGAATGCAAACATGTCCCTAACCCGGAAATGATAAGTCACAGCCAAACAGTTCTCACTGTACGTAAGTTATTTTCGCTTGGTTCTTTTCTCTTCCAACACAGACATCTAAAAAAAAATCTGAGAAATGCATTAAAATGCATCTTATGTTTTTGTGAAAAAGTGTAGAGTCTTATTCTAATTATATCCAGATTATTTCATGAATATTTGAGAACTAAATCCCTAGACCTTAAATATGGACCATAAAAAAAACCCCATCATCCAGATTTGCCATCAAGACATTAGACTATGGAGCAAACTGCCCCAAAAGAAAAGACACGGTTCCAACGATTTTTACTGCTGAGTACAGGACTTTGCATGTCCTCTCCGACGGAGATGCAACTTAATGGAACACCACACAGAGGTACACCACCTCCTGCCATTTTGCTGGAAGAGGTTCACATGTTTTCGTTGTACATACATAGTAAGTCGGCCCCACATACTGTTGTTACTGACAAACTCACGGACAGGCAAGTAGGCTGATTTGAATTTGTGAATTATGGTCACATTAGGAGTTTAGGGAGTATTATGGTAAATACAGCAATGTTTTCATATCGTAAATGCACTCTAATATTTGGAATTTTCTCATTTCAGGAGAAAAGATATAGCTGAAGGGTTAAAAATAATAAGCAATGGATGAGCAGCAGCCTGACAAATCCAAGCAAAAGGAGAGGAAAAGAGCAGAAATGGCATTCATCTGTAGGTGTTTCTTCTGGGGAATTATCTCTAGTCATCGCCTAGTCATGAGACAAGTTTTTGCCATAATTACAAACCCAGGCCACTGTGGCTGGGCATAGTCCAGGGAGAAGGGCACTGGAAACAGTGGTTAAAAATTATGAAAAAAAAAAAAAAAGTGCTGAAAGACAAAAAGAAGGAGATTCATCCATGAAAATTGTTGGGGAAGCAGCTCCTTCAGGATCAGGAAAAAGAGTTCTGGAAACATAAATTATGTGTCAGTTCCTATGTTATCAGAATCAGAGTGCCTAAAATGTAGTTTTATTACAGGAAAATCTGACTAAACACACAGGCGCTGACAAAATTCCCCAGTGTAAAATCCTTAATGCCTGGTTTCTGGCAGGGAACCTGCTCAAAGCCCTGGCTGGGAACCCAGCGGGTTCTGCACTGAGGGTTTTCCTCCTCTTTGCCAGCTAGGGAGAAAGCCCCCTCTTTCATAGTCCCTACCCTCTCCCACAAAGACAACATCTTCCCGGTTATCCAGGCATCTCTCTTCTCATGTGCTTATGAAAGGGAAGTGTCAGATTCTCCAGACACCAGTACCGGGGTGCATCAGGTTACCAAGTGCTACTCATCTTACAGGGTACTGGGACAGGGAGCCGAGCCTCTGCCTGTGGCCTCCACCCACAGCTCAAAGGGACTTCAGGCACCCGCGGTGCAGCAAGGAGGCAATAAGGCATTGCTCCCGGTGAAGGCATTGCTCCTGGTGAAGGCACTGCTCCCGGTGACCTCCCTGGCTGCCGAGGGAAGGTGCTGTGCTGCTTTGCTGCCCATCACTGGCTCACAGGCACCACAGAGCTGCAGTGAGGTGGGAGAGCACCGCTTCTGCAGCCCCTGCCTGTTCACTCCACTGCTGCTCACCATCTCCATCATTGACTTTACATAACCACCCCGCACCTCCTCCTCCTCTGATGTTACCTCCCACCTCCCATAATATATACCCCTGCACCCCCTGCCTTCACCCTGTCCCACCTCCCTCCGTCCGCTGAGAACCCAGGACCCTGCTCAGCAGGGAGCCCGGGTGAATCTGCAGCTCTCCTGCCTGGTTGCTCACCCGTGGCAGCTTGGGGCACTACCTGCTGCTCCAGGCCCCACCTCAGCCACCCATTCACCCAGCTGCCTTATTACCCTCACCCCCCATTTGCCCTCATCACCCATCTTAGCCCTTATTCTGATGACGGTTTTTCCTGCCAAAGTATCACTTACCTCTGGTGTGTCCCCCACCAAGCTTGGTTTGTTCCTACAAACTTTGGTGGGATGTAGGAAACTATCCATGGCAACACTAGAAACCTGGAAGCTTAGGGTAAAAGGAATGACGGTTGCCACCCCTAAAATCTTTGAACAATGAAGGAGAGAGAGAGAGGAAAAACCAACCAAAACCAAACCCCAGTGATACAGCTGTGCCCCATTCCTCAATGATAATGGCTAACAGACAATTTTTACTACCTGCCAGGGCACACTTTCTGGCTGTTTTAGGATGCTTTCCGTTTCCAAGACCTGCTGCCCCAGCCATCAGTGCAGCACAGAAAGCAGAAAGGGAGTTTGGCTGGGATGAAACAGGGATTGGCAGCAGTTGCATCAAACAACACACTGCTGCACTGGAATGAGTAAATAATATGTGTAGATTGATAGACCGGCGAATTGGCTGGGTTAGATGATGTCAAGGTCACGCACTCTAGATGCAAAGGAGTCCTGGGTTTTCACCCTGTCAGGGTTCCCTGGTGATGGACTATCTTCCTTCCATGCCCCTGCTGACACATTTCAGGTGCTGAGTCAGTTAGAGGATTGTCATGAAGTGGTCTTTGTTGTGTGCTGGATTATGACAGGATACGTCACAACAAAGGTCAGCAAGCATGGGGAACATCCACAAATTCTGTGTGCAGAGTCTCTCCAGGTAATGATGATTCCGGGACAGATCATTCCAAGAGATGCTGCTGAGATTAATTTCTTAGAACAGACTTGCCCCATCATTAGCAATAACTCAGCCAACCCTGCAATATATATCTTTCCTTCTGCCTACAGTGTGTGGGACTACACGGACCTTCGCCACCGTGATGAAGCACTGACCAGCAGGGCAGCAACCCTCACAGATTCAAAGACAAACATGAGGCTTATACTGCCTGAATGCTAGAAGGTATGGAGGCACCAGCTGGGACAGTGCTACAAGACTAAAATGTGTGAAATGGAGATGGGTCTGGCAGATCATCAGAGTCATTTATTCACAACAGTAGGGGATTCAACATACTTCTTGGAACAGACCATGCCACTCCACTTGTACTAGGTATTGGCTAGCATGTAAACGTGGGATAGTGGTACATGTCTGGGTTATCTGTGGAAGAACTGATCACCAGGTTTCCTGGGTTTCCAGTTCAGCTAATAATACTAACACCCCAATTACACGCTGAAGGTGTGGACACTGCTTTTGTGACGCTAGTGACATGAAGCTCCACATGTGCCACATAAGGTTATCGGGTTTGCAGTGCACAACCAGAAAGCAGAACGTCACAATATTAAAGAGCCTCTGATCTTTGCTCCTGACTTTAGAGCTACTCCATTGCTCCATGGGAGCTGCAACAGTTGCTGCTGGGTGATACTTATTCTTCCTGGCTCCATCCTTGTCAAGGTGGAAGAACAAAAGAGCCTCAGCTTGGTTTGCTGTTTTCCTTCCTTCTGTTTATTTCTTTTCTTTCCCTTTTCTTTTTCTGCTCCTCTGCTCATGTCTTACCCCTCAACTGTCTTGCATAAAGGGTTGCATTGGCATCAGCTATGCATGTTCAACCAGGAGGAAGGGGAAATGCAGCTGCTGGTCTGGTGGCTCTCCTGCCCAGCCAGCTTGAGCTAAAAGTTTGGGGTTTTGCCTTCCCTTTCCCCGAATGGCTCGCATAGCATGAAGACATTCCTCCCTAAATGTTTCTTTTTTCTCTTAAGTTTCTTTCTCTCTCTCTGAGCACAATAGCACCATTAATGTCAATGGTACAAAATAGCCACTAATCCTTCGCAGCCAGTTCCAAAGTTGACAAACTTAACCTTTATAAAATCTCGAATTTAAGACAGAATCTCAGTCAGAGGTGAGCTACAAACTCAGCACCTGAAATGAGGAATCTCGATTTATCCCTTGACATAAACTATCTTGAGAGACATGTGGCTTAAAAGGTAACGAAACAAATGGGGAACTGATCCGAAAACATGTATTTTCAAACCTGAGCCTGCTAGCTAAAAGGTATTCATAGATATTTTTTTTTCATTGATTTCTTTAAAGTTTGGCATACCTGGAATCAGGATGAGCTACATTTGGATTTGGTTTTGACTGCTTCTTGCTTCTGAGGTAATTTTATGAAAAAAATAGTGTACTGTATAGATATATTTGTCCTCCAGCTATAGAGCCCAGGAAACTAGCATTTGAATTCTTGTTCTTATACACCTCAATATGAATAATATTATGCAAGAAGGATAGGGACTGCCAGCTGTTGTGATCATGGTTGCTGATATATTTTAGGGGAAAATCCTATTTTCAGTTGTAATTTCCAACCTATATCACTCCAGATAAATACTGGGCTGAAATAATATTGAATTAATTTTGGAAAACTTCTGGTGATATTATAAAGCTATAGCTGAGCCTGAGACTAGAAAATGTATGTATATTTGCATATTTGCACGTATTTGTGCATATTTTCTAATTATCCCTTGTCTCTTTTTGGAGCTCTGCTACCCCTCTGCTTTTGAGCTGTGCTGAGATTTTGGTAGAGGAAGGTGGCTTGGTGTTAGGAATGCGCTTTTTCCTGTTTTTATAGGAACTGGGGTTAATGGCTGTGGATGAAGGGAGGGAAGCTGAACAGGGTTTTGAGTCAGGGCCTGGCCGAGCAAGGAAACTAGAGCTATGAGTCAGATGGGAGGAGACTGGGGCTGGCTGGACTCAGAAACTGGGTTAGGAACCATCGGAGAGAGAAGGTGAGATCACAGGGGATGTGAGGCTGTACGGCACATCCACGTTGTCAGAGCTGGGAAGGGTTTGGGGTGTCCGTGACATGGACCCAAGCACTCCAGGGCTGGTATATGGCAGAGTTACCTTCTCCTACCATACACCTTGATATGGTCTTTAACCACATGATTTCCTACTGTTTTCTTCATCGAGTCCCTGCCTCATTCACTGCACAGAGTGGATGTTATTCATCTGCTTCATTCTCATTATTCAGTGTAATGGCCCTACATCCTATTTACTGCTCACTATTCAAACCCTGTTCCAAAGATAGAATAATTAATTTCCTCATGGGCTGTTCCTCATGGGCACTCATCATTACAGTACTTCATAAATAGTAATTCATTCATTTTCACAACACTCATGTGAGAGGTAGGTTGGTGTTATTCCCATTTTTCAAAAGGGGAACTGAGGCAGCCAGACTTTAACTAAGGCCAACGTTCACATTAATTATAGATGTCCAAGCTAAGTCACTGCACCCTGGTTTGTTGGAGCGTTCAGCATTGCGCAGCCGGGTATGTTATCAGTGCACAGCTCAGATGCAGTCGTGAACACCCAGCACTTGGGAAGGACCGCTGAATCATCAAGTCAAATGCTCTCCAAACATAGTGAGTGACCACATAGGAACAGCCCAGTCTTGGGGTTCCTGCAGCACTGCAGATGAGGAAGAAGCAAGGACAGACCCCTCTGTGTAGGACAACATTAAAATACATCAACTAGGAAGCCCTCCTTTCTCTTCCTGCATGCTTCTTCCTAATCCTTCAGCCTTGCAACATATCATGTGCCGGTCTTTCTCTGCTACTTTTCCTAACTGTTCCTAAGACAAGTCCATCCACATCATACTGAATATAAATAGCAACAGGAGGGTAAATTAGGGCTGCATAAGTAATTTTAATTATTCCTACACTGTGAATGTCTTATGGTGTGATACCAGCCTTTAAAAACTTCCTGTGTATGTGTACTATCCTGTATCTTACTTTACAAAGGCAATCTGAAAACCCTGCAGAAGTTCTATCATGGTGGGTCAGCAGCAGGACTGAAACCTTTAGAATAACAGTGCTGACCTCAGCCACTTGAGCTAGAAGAAAGCAGCTAATCTTATTCTGTATGTACACCAGTGCTTAAGGGGAATGAGACACTTGCTTTGTGGGTGGTTTCATTGGTGCATAAAGGAAGAACCCAGGTGCTTGGGGTCCATCCCAGGTCCTAGAGATGAGCAGCCAGGTGCCCACTCTCTCCCCCTCCAACCTGTGCCCTTTAATCTCCACCCCATAGGTCCCTTGGCCCAGGGTTCCCTGGTCCCATGACTGCGAATCCCAGTCACCCCTCCCTGTGCCACCAGCCAGTTTATGTTTTTCTCGCTGGGTTTCTCACCTGCAGCCTGCTTTTTTCCCCCCTCAGTCCCAGTCCCAATTTCTCATCCTCTTGCTTCTCATCCTGGTTTCAGTCCTTCTCCCATCCAACGAGGCAGTAAGTCACAAAGCTGCTCTCCCGGGCTCCTTTCCTGAGCCCCCTGTCCTGCCACACACGTCCTTCTCACCAAGCTAGGATGACCATCTTTCTTCCACACTCTCAAATAGTTGACATCTAATCTCAGGTTTCTGCCTCCACTTTCCTGCAGTCCCACATCCCATGCCTAAACATGTACAACCACAGCATTTGGGAGCAGCGAAGTGGGGCAAGTTTTGCTCAGACCCTGCAACCTGGGGGCTGGCGCATGCTTGGTACAGACAAAGCTTTTGGAGGACATTGCTGCCAAATTCCTGAGAAATATCTACTGGACTTAAGCAAAGGCTAAGGATTTGGCCAACGCTGGTCTGTTTCCACATTCTTGACATGAGGGTAGGTCCTCTTCTGTATCAAACGTAATGTCCGTGCTCCAAGGGATGGATATATTAGAGTTAATCTATTAAATGGTTGCAAAGACTTTTTTTTGATGTGGGCAAAATAATATATTTTCTATAATCTTGTTCTTGGAAACAATTTTCACTAAAATTTTAGAACAACAAATAAATCAAAGTGAGGCAGACATCCAGCATGGGGAATTTTAGTTGAACACTTAAAATCTGGCACAGTTATATGCAACTGAAAAAAGGGTTTTATAATGGGAAGTGTCAAGCATTAAGTATAGGTGGCACTTCCAACTCCGCCTATAATATAGATTGGATTAGATGCCTGGTTCTGTTCCCAGGGCATTCTGGATTAAACCAACTGACTCACGGTGGACTAGGAAGAAGTTCTTATTTTTATCAGGTTAATACATTTGTGCGGCATTTTCGTCCTCAAAAGAAAGAAAAAAAAAGCCATGTCATTTATCTAGAAGATTTATTTATTTACTGGTATTGGCGAGGAATGCATAGTTTGCTGACAATATGGAATGGATGATTATGGCAACCAATTTTATGAGAGTCTTATAAAAAGAGAGGCTTAATAATAAAATGTTAACAATTATAATTTAAAAATGAGTCAGCTACAGAGAAAATAAGACAAAGGCAAAAAGAAAAAAAGAAAAACCTTTCAGAGCAAAATGTTTTATTCCCATTTATTTCCAATGCTTTGCAGATGTGTGTGGGGCAAGTAGGAGGCTAATATATCTCACTTTAGCAGTACTAATTGTTTGCATTATCACAATAATCAAATGCAACCATATTAATCTCTGTGGTTATTAACTTGATTTTTACACATTAAGATTTAGATTTAATCCCCTGGGACCATCTATTAATGCTTTTAAAGTTGAAGGGTTTCAACAGTTTTAAGTTTTTTTTCCCCTCTTTTAGCTGCAGGCAGTAAAATTTGAACGTGTGTGGAGTTTTGTATTTTGCATTCCTGTGGGATTTTCAGAGACACTGCTGTCAAGGACCATGAATCATGTTAATACATAGCAACCTCTACAGCTATTAAAATGTCTGCAATAATGTGATTATTTTAAAACGGAAAAACTAATATCATATGTATTACTTAAAGATCAACCTTTTTTTTTAAGTCATTGGGAAGGGCTGCTTTTGGGAGGGGGGAATGGAAACGTTAGTGGGAGTCACTAAAATGCACAGTGTCTAATCCACTGAGAAGAGAAACTTCAGTTCCCTTTACAAAATACATCTTTACTGAGCTTACAGTCAATGAAGCATAAAAATGGTAAAAAAAAAAATCAAGATCAATAAGTATGAAAAGCTATTTTATTTTTGTTTAGCCAAATTGTAGTTACACCGACCTGCTGGAGCAGTGTCTGGTTTCATGCTTTCATGGTCACTGAGTGATGATACCCAAGCAGAAAACTGGGCATGGAGTTGTTTTTATGAGATGTCAATGTGGAATGTAGTGCTAGAATCGAATAATGACACGAACTGGTTAAAAACTCAGTTTTCAAGGAGGATGTACCAGCTGATAGATCATTTACAACTTGTATAAACAAGAAAATATAGTAAAGTGACCCCATGAAAGGAAATAAGAAAGTGTCTTGGAGTGTGTTACAGCTCTAGTCTTTAAATATTAACTCAAAGACAGAAATAGTAAGATGCTGGTTTTGATGAGAAAGAATACAGTTCCTCAGATCATGTATTTTGATTGTAGCTGATTGTGCATATCCACATTGGCTTTCCTCAGTAAATCCTCCCTTGGGCTCTCTGTTTTGCTGCGCAGCCTTCAGGCAGCCACCCCTCGACTTCACATCTCCAAGAGGGTGCAGAAGTATGAGAACTTCCACAGCCTCTCTGCCTTTTCCATACCTTCATTCCTATGGCCTTCTCCTCCAGCAAATGCTCTAGCACCTCAGATTGTTTAGAGGTTTGTGCTTGAAGAGGGCACCCACCACAGTGGGCAAAAAGGTCCCTGTCCCAAAGAGCAACTGAAAGACACCATGTAATCATTTTAATAGGTAGGAATCTAGCTAGTGCCAAGTGGTTGAGTGATATTTTATAAGGCGTTAAACAGGTCTGAAATACGGACCTCTGGTCTTTCAGTACACAAGCGGCCAAATATGATGAGACATATTTTACCGGGCACTCAGGAGGACACTGTCACGAAAGAAAGGGCTCAAGTGCCCTTGTTCAAGGTCACGTGGGTTCCTCAGACAAGCATTTCAGCAAGCTAGTTACTGGCACCACACCAAATAATTTTAGATCATGGAATATAGGCGCTCCATTAGCATTGTTTTAAATTGCACTTTCTGTTTTGTAAAATCAAAAAGGAAATTTCATGGGGAAAAGAAGTCTCGTATTCATGCAACATTAATGTTTAGGGAATAATGTGGTGTTTTGCCATGTTAAAAGAATTATTACAAACCCTTCATTGAGAAGCTCTAGAGATCTCATACTTTGGAAAAGAGACTTGATAATTGAATGTGCAGGAGGGGGAGGGAAATGTATGGGGAGGGTGTCACTTTTGGTGACAGCAATGAGCCTTTTTTTGTTCTAGTGAAAAAAGACCCCGATCTGGCCAAATTAGAAGCCTTTGAAAAATCTGAGAAGCGGGTAGCTGCAGGTTAGCGTGGGGCAAGTAACTGGAGCTCAAGGTAGAGTGATTCACTCCTGCACTCGCTCT
>NW_009270000.1:2957005-2967910 GCF_000687185.1 Egretta garzetta | reverse complement strand
CCTGAGCTGAAGAGAGAATATCATGAGCTCATGTACATACAGGCAAGAATGCTTGGAGGAGGCAAATTAAATTTGCACTTCCAGTGACTGCATCTTTTTACTTGCAGGGCTCTTTTTTGTGTTACCTGAACACCCCGGAAACCTTGAATAATATCGGGAAATATGGGCCAGCTCGCATCTCCCAAACCTCCGTGTGGAGGTGATCACCTCTCCCAGCGCCGCAATAGTTGTGGCGATGCTCAACCCCCCTCCTGGCTTCGCCAGCCCTCCTGCCCCTGGGAACAATGGGGCCGAGCTGCCTAGGCGCCAGGGTGAGAGGTCACGGTGTCCCACTGAGCTGCCAGATTTGGGGGCAGATCCCACGGCCTTTACCGCACTGAGCCAAAAGCAGGTCTTCTCTTGCCCCCGCGATCCTGGCAGGGAATCTCGGCAAGAGGAGCCTCAGAGGAATTCCTTCCTCAAAACTCACCTTTCACAGCCTTTTTTTTTTTTTTTTTTTTTTTTTTTTTTTTTTTTTTTTTTTTTTTCTTTTCCATGTAGAAAGGGACAAGACCGTATGGAAAATTAACGGCACTGGTTTACGGGTCACGTGTGTGAGAGGCTGTGAGCGTTTGTGCACGGGGTCATTGTTGGATTCTACAGCGGTTGCTTTTATCCTTGGAACTGAAGCTGCCACGTATTTCGAGATACCTGCTTATTTTGTAAAGCCAGAGCTCTGGGCACAGGAAAACAGAAAACATAAACATGTAAATGTGACATCTGCGATTCCACTTTACAGAGCATTTTACACGTGTGAAAATAGCTCATTGTCTTGTGAAAGTGAGAACTTCAGGGTTGAAACCGATGACAGAAATTAAGGGGACTTGAAAGGAAAAGCCCAGCTATAGAAATGAATTTAAAAGAAGGAAAAAAAAAGGCTATGCCAACATTTTCCTGAATGATAGCAGAGATGTGTGCTAAAGAATAGGTGTTGACAGAAAAGAAACACAACCCTTTAATAAAAGAGGTGGGCAGGCAGACATATGAACTGCTGAAATTTCAGCATTTCAGAGTCCTGTGGGTAGAGAACACTGGAGCACAGGAAAAACAAGTAGAAAAGATCTTAGGAAACCCTTACCTCCTAAAATTTGTGACCATTTTAGATGCCATTTCACTTGAGAAAAGAAACAATTTTGTATATATACATATATATATACAGGAATTACGAAGAAAAAAGAAAGACGGTGGAAAAAAGGAGGAAAAGACACATTAATGATTTGACTTCCCTTTCAGATCTCCCCTGCACTGTGTCATAATAAATCTTGCATCTTGCTGCTCAGCTGAGGGCTCTGCTGCAACATTCCTTGGTCGCTTTGTTTCGGAGCGCTGTTTGCATGGAATTTGGGGAGTTCTCTAAGCAGCTGCAACAACACTGCAATATTTCCTTCCTATTTCCTAGCAAAGCATGATCCAAACCCACACTTTTGGGCAGGAGGTATGGGGGAAGCGCTGCTTTGGCTAGCTGCGGGTCCCTGAGCCTGACAGCCTCCTGACAGTTACTAATATCGGCGGAGTGAACGTGTGTAGTCTTCTTGGAAGGTTTGTGATGTGTTTTTGATTTCCTGCCTCAGAAATGCATTTTGGCTAGAAAACAAGTGAGGCATATGATTCTCTTTCTTGCCATACACATATCAGGAAATTGTTACCCATGTACCCCCTTCAAATTAGGTAACTGAGCTGCTAACATTTAGGAAGAGATTCGCGTTTATTGGCTATTCAGTTGTCGTGCGAACATGAGTAAAAATTATGATTTCTTGAAGAATGTGAACTCTGTGTGATTCTGTCCTCATGTAGGCTTTCTAAAGGGTGCTAATTTCCACAAACTAGGCTTTATTTGTCTTTCTCTTAGCTACTTCTTTCAATGCCTTTATTCTCTAGGGGTCATGTCATTGTCTTTTGAAATCTTGAAAGATCTTGCTTACATGTGAAAAGTGGCTTTTTATGAAATGCACAATTTCAGAAATTAAAGCTGATCAAGGCACCTTCTTCTTCCAGGGCAGTAAATTGATTGTGATAATTTCTGTGGATTTTGCTTTTCTCAGTTTCATATATGTAAAAATAATGGAAAGAGACAACATCAAATTAAGAAAAACTATTGCTCAGTGTTCATTCTGGGGGCCTGAGATTTGAGACATCTTAATAGATGACCCAAGATTCTCATGTTTTTTACTGTGTAACATCCTTTTAAGTTGTTGAAGTCTTATTTCCATGTTAAAATTCTCTTCTGAATATGCCTTTTTCAAAATTTTGCTGACCAGGTACAAAAGATTTTAAGATAGTTGCCAGAATATTCTCCAGTAACACGAATTCTTAAGATTAAGCCCTTGATTCTGCAGCAGGATACAGGCTTTGCCTGCAGTCTCCAAGTAGACAAGGGGCTTTGCAGAGCTATGGGCATCCAACTGCCTTGCCAACCCTTGCTGGATTGGGGCCTCTATCAAAAGCAAATAGGAATTTGCGTTTATGTTGATTGAGAGTTTTACTTCTGTTGCAAGAGGGGAAGAAAAAGAGGTCACATTTTGACGAAGATGTGAGTGCTTCTGCATGGCATCATGCAGTACAAATTCACCGGAGGTAGTTTTCCTCACTTATTTTGGGGCTTGACCGTGAGAAAAATACCTGTTTCCATCGATATTGGTCAGACCGTTCATCTGAATATGGTCTGATAAATGCTACAGAATATCCTCCAAATGCCTTGTGGAAGATTGCATTTCTTATACATGGGCCCAGTCCTCCTCTTTGATGCAATGTTTACTCTCTGGCTTCTCTAGGAGCGAGCAGAATTAGCTTACAGTAAAACCTGGAAAACACACATCAGAGTTCTTTGAGACAAAAAGTTATTTTGAAACATACAGTTGATCCTGCCATCCTGACAATATGTTTCAGGGTGTAAAAAGGCACTAAAATGCATCAAAACAATGATGATGATGATTAATTTCAGTCCTAAAGAGAAATGGCTAATGGATGATACATATCACTGCCCAACTTTTAAATTCACAAACTCCGCTTCTAGATTTCTCTCTGTTCAAAGAAAAGACATTTAAGCGAGCGATTCTTCTTTTTAACATCCCAAGCCCCTAGAATATTGTCTTTACGGATACACTTCAGAGTTCAGCTAAAAGATCATATTGCTTTAAAATGGGCATAGTAAAACCAAGCATGCCTGGAGGAGAATTTGTAAGCACAATTATGTTTGCCATAGAGTTGCTAGGTCAGTGGGCGGTATACGATGCACCCATCTTTCTAGGAGCAGTAGGATTTCCTGCTGTTTTTTTCAGTAGTGACCTAGAAGGAGGTTAATGATTCCAAAGAATGACTTTTCCCTTAGGGAAAATTTAATCTTCTGACCTTTTTCTCTATCTGTCCATTCCTTTTAAGTCACAGACCCCCTTCATTTAGCTTACATCAAGCTGTTTTATTTTCTTCAAAAACATGGTTGAAGTGATTGCTTTTGCTTTCATTTAACCCTTGAACTGGATGCATTTCCAAACTAAATCGTTGCCCAGAATACGGAGTTGCTTGTAAGCATTTCTTTCAGATTTCTATATTTGTCTTAAATGTGATTTTCAACCCTCAGAATCACTTTGACAACTGACTAACTTCGAAAATGCATGCCTTTAATGTACTCTTGCAATCATCTCCGAGAGTTGCTTTAGAAAGAGAACATGACAGGAATAAAGCAGCCATTGGAGGTTTTTTTTTTTCTTTTTTTTCTTTTTTTTTCTTTTTTTTGAGTTTTATCAAAATGCTGATGGAACCAGAGTACTACAGAAGGAAACGTTATTTAAAATACATTCACCAAGACCATCATGCCATTTTGGGGATTAAATTTGAGCTCATAAAAAATGCCAGCATTGCACAGTCAAACTGTTGGAGTGTTTTGCTTTGTCTTATCTGTGCAGACACTACTGAATCAGATTTGTTGTCAGAATACTACAAAATAAAATTGTGATTACTTTATTATTCTCAAAGGTGTTGACTCTTGGGTGCAAGGAGTTCTGGAGGGTAACTGGAAACAGAAACTGCCTTGTGCTCGAAGCTGTCAACTTCCTTTTGCTCTGCAGCAGACACTGTTTTTGTCTGTATTGCATTACACGCCGTTATTGCCAACATAATAATTCATGAATATTCCTTCATTTTCAGAATTATAATTAATGCTGGATTTTGACATTATGACAAAGTAGGGCGGCTTGGCAGCAGAAACGTTCAGTCCTAAGAACAAAGGAATTGCCATATTGGAGCAGACCAGTGGTCCATCTAGCTGGGTATCTCTCTGCCTCCCATACTGGCCAATGCCTGAGGCTGCCGAGGAAGGCATAACCCCCCCTCACGCACCTAATTGCAATACTATACCGCAGAGGGAAATTTCTTTTCGACCCCAGCTGGTGATCAGCTTATGCCCTGAAGTATGAGGATTGATAGCCCTTATAATTTTTATTCTAGCTAGTGTGGCTGCAGATGCTATACTTAATCAAATAAATGTCTAATACTTTCGTAAAGCTAAGTAAGGGCTAAATACTCTCATCTCTTGGGAAAAATCCCAAGGAAGGAAAAAGTGCTGAGAAATTCCACAAGGAGAATCACATCAAGTTCCCACTGCTTTCTCCCCTCTCAGGGGAGTACAGTTTGCATGCTTGCGGAGAGGCTGGCAGGGCTGGAAAGGACGTCAAGCAGCACACTCCTAGGCTTTGTAGGGGAGTCGGGCTCCAAGTTTGGCCGCTCTTTCCTCCTCCCTCGTTCTGTCCCTTATCCTGGACTGAGAGGGCTGTTCAGACCGAGGAGTGGGAGTTAGGGAGACCTATAGCACAGCTATTTGGATTTCTGCCTGGAAAAGAAATGGTTTTAGAGGGGAAAGGGTGTTGCATAGGACGGCTGTTTCTCAGGTCTTCTTTTGCAACCCGAGATGCCCTTTCGCCAAACCTGCGCATCACTGCCCATGTGCTCTTTGTGTGGAGGAGCAGCCAAAGGGTCTCAGGGAACTGGAGGACGTGACAAAGAGTTAGTCCTCCTCTTTTCATTTGCTTTGGTTTTGTTTTCCGATCTTTTATTCCCGCCTCTTTTTTTGGTAGCAATTGCCCCAAAGCTGTTTTCCTCAGTTCTGTGCAGCAGCAATAAATCCCGCAATTTAACTACATAGTCTGATGAAAAAAGCATCTCCATATAGTCTTTTGAATGTGCTTCCCACTTATTTTTTGTGAAACGCAAGAGAACAGACAGGAACACCTGAGCTCTTCTGCATCATCTGAAATGTTATGCAGTCCTAAAACTCCTCATCCTCTTCATGTTTCTAAATTAAATGATCTCTTCTTTTAAATCTGCCTTCTAACTCGGTCCCGGCCCCCCTTTCATTAATCACGTTTACTGCATTTCTCCGTATGTTTCCTTGGTTTGCTGTGTCTTGCCTATAATCCACAGACTAAAAGGCAACAGAATGTCCAAAAATGCAGCTTTTACTCATGAAACCACATAGTAATAGTTTATGTTTAACCATCTTTTTTGTTCTTAGTGTGTCTGAGTGTCTTCCCTGCTTTTCTGTTTTCTAAGCTCCTGCAATGTGCTGGATAGCATTTTTCAGTGAATTTTGCCTAGATTTTCCCATGCTAATTAATAGCCATCCATTCTTGAAAATATTTTCCAGCACACACTCCTTGGCATTAGCCTGTTTCATTTTACATGCCATCGTGTCACCATTTTCTCTTAGTTCACTGGCTTGCTCTGGAATGTCTTCAAGTTTTGCCTAAATTCAGTTAACTTAATAAATGGCCAGAAATAGTCCCATGAATTTTCCTGTTTAGAGCAATGGGCATTGGGTCTAAATACCAGAAAGTGGGCTGCGACCATTGTAGTGAAAACAAATTTTACCATCTTTATTTCAGAAGCTTTTTTTTCAAGATTGCTAATGAATAAGTTGAACAAACCCGTCTTTATTGCCGCTATTGATCCCCGGGGCAATTCAGAGTTAAGCTCTTTCTCTGCTTCAACTGACCACTGATTCTTCTGCAGTACCTGGAGAAAGGGATGCTGTCCCATCATCTAAACGCAGCTCTGGAACCTGGGTGCTCACGAATTGAAGCCCTGGTTCTGACACAGCTTGCTTTTACAATTATAGGTAAATTACTTCATCCCAAATACAACCAGCTGATTAGGAAGTTATGGTAATCTGCCAGGGTTTATAAAATGCTTTCAGAGAGCAAAATCCTACTTGTTCTGACATTTTGGGTCTTGTTTTCCACCTTTTGTCAAGTTTTTACACCATGGCTGGACTGTAATTCTGGACCTGCTCTGCTTCTCTTGCGAGAGACCTTACCATAAGCTTTTGGAATCACTAAATAAATTGTATCTTCTGGCTCTACTTTAACGACTACTTAATTAACTCTTTTCTGTAGTTCTAGGAGGGTTGAGAGAACGTAGGTAGAAGCATTGCAGCTTTTCCTTGCTATCTGTGTGCTGAAGCATATTATTTTTACTGATTCTCCGAATAGTTTCCTAGTCCTAAAGTAAGACTTACTGGTTTATAATTCCCAGGATCATCATTAGCACCTTTTTAAGAGATGGGTACAACCTTGGCCACTCTCCAGTCCTCCGATACAGTAGCTGTTTTTAATGATAAATTACATATTTTTGTTAGCAGCTCACTTGCATTGGTCTTCGGTTCCTTCAGAGCTCTCAGATGAATACCATCTGGTCCTACTGATTGATTGCAGTTTAATTTCTCGGGTTGATCCATCACCTTTTCTGATATTCCCATTTCTGATAGCATCTCACTTTCAACAGCTAAAAAGAATAAATCCTGTGTAGCCTTGCATCCTCTTTGTTAAAGAACAGGGGGAAGAAGCTGTTTGGCTCTCTTTTTTCTTCTTGTATTTTTGTCTGTCTAATGCAGCTGAGCATAAGGAAAAAGAAATTGACAGCAAATACTCTTTTTTTTTTTTATTTTATTACAAAAAACCTAAAGATGCGTCAGAGCTTTGTTAGGGGATGATAGTGTCAGAAGCCCAGAATTTCAAGTTCATTTATATTTTCTATTAATAGTGAATCGTACTTTTCAGCATTGAGTCATTGTGGATTGCTGTGGAAAAACTGCCAAGGGAAGTATATATAACATTTTGGCGGATTTCAGTGTTATTTGCTATGGCTGAGCAGAAGAATAAAGATGTACTTATATTACCTATAGCACTGGAATCTAGAACAGAAAAAGAAATCAGAAGGCAAGCTTCTGCAATGGAGTAGCTCACTGACCAGCATGCAAGTAGATAAAAACAAAACTGTTACCATACTTACATGAAAACATAGCAAGAAAGAAAAGTATCATAATTAGTGTCAATTGGAAGAATATTTCTCAACTCTGCATATTTCTATATGCACCTCCCCACTCTTCCCACATACTTATACAAATCTCTCCTCTGCCTGCTTTTATTATTCACAGTGCTTTCTGTCTAATTTACACTGTAAGCTCCTCAGGTAGGGATTTTGTCTGTTCATATGTCCATAATGTTAAATACATGCCAGTCAAACTGTTGAAATTATGGTAACGGAGGGGGCTTTCTTTCTTTCCTTCTTTCTCTCTCTCTTTCCTTCTTTCTATCTTTATTTTTCTCTTTCTCTCTTTAACAAATGATAAGTTAAAATCAAAGGTAATAATTAGTTTAAAACAGCCCTCAGAGGCAGTCCCAGAAAAAGTGACCTTTTGAGCTACAACCGAACTAGCCAACTTTATTATGTCTTGAGGTCAAGGCTCCTATTCCACATGACTTGAGGGTCTTTACGTGCATGCTACCCTGCAGTAAACCACACAGAAAGTTATGATCGAGTAGACTTTGCATTTCAGGCATCTATGGAGGAATAGCAACAAGAATCAATTCAATCTGGGACAAAAGTAATCCAGAACCAGGCTCAGGAATGCAATGGAAAATTCCTAAAAGGTCGGAGATGAGATTAAAATACAACAAAAAAATAACCAGAAGACTGGCTAATGCAAAGCGAGAGCATTGGACTGATTTTGAGTGGGCTGGACCCTACAATTACAACTTTGTCACCACAGTTTGAAATCTATTAAAGGGATTTATGTTTTGCAGCTGACATTTAAAATTAAGGATTTATTGGACTGGGAATGAATATTTCTTCTGCAATTAGTTTTTTGGAGGTCATATTTCATAAACTGCTATTTTTCTGTTTAATCTACTGTAGCAAGATTTTGTGTTGTTAGAACGTTTGAAAAATATAAATACAGAAATCATTTTATTCACTGTAAAGGGACTCCCGTCATGAAACTGCTGTTGAGTTGCATCACGTAACGTTTTCACTAGGTACCTAATATTTCCCACTTGTATATGCTATTAGGCTGGAGCAAGCGAAAGTGAGTGACATCTGATACTATATAACTCGTGCACTGGTAAAAAATGGAGACTTTTAATTCAAGACTTCTTGCTTCTCTTATATGTGGGCTTTTTTAATTTGCTTTTTGGAAGTTTATACACGCATTGCCGCGTATTGCTAGAAGCCTAGGAAAAGCTGCATGCTTCTCCATTCTTGTGCATTTATAGAGATGGATTAAGCTTCACTGCAGCTGATTTTTTGAATTCTTGAACTGAAATTAATTACTGGGAAAAGGAAGGGTATTTTTCAAATTAGGACAGTAATTAATTTAAGACATTTGTTTTCCTTTACCACTATTCTAACCCAGTCTTCTCAAAAACAAAGAAATAAAAAGATCATATAATCATATTTACACAATTCCTATTTTAGCTGTCTTCCGTGTCAGACCATTCGTACGCAGCAGCAGGAAAGAAAATCAGGATATATAAATTAGAAGCTTGGGGTACAATTTCTTAAAGGATGGCTCTGTCGTTAAGGGATAGAGCCACAGGAATCAGACGCTGCTAGCCCCTGGAAACCTCAGGTTGTTATTTGTGCAGGTCTAACTGTGAAATGTAGCAGACCTCGTGTTGCAGGTCGTCTTTGCAAAGGCATTGCGCGTCCTCTTCAACTGCAACTTACTTCATTCTGCCCGGTTCCAACTTAAACTGTTGCACGCTTCTTCCACAGAGGGAGTGAGAAAGGATAGCTGAAGTAACCTAAAAATATTTTAAGAAGTCAGTGTATACTCTCTGCTCGGGCTGGATTTTCCTGTGTGACACAGCAATGGAAATAAAGGGGAGTTATGGATGAGAGTGGTCTGAGACGGCTCGACACAGCCTTGTTTTTGTTGCATCTGTGTGCTTCCTGAAACAAGGTAACTTCAAGGAAAGAGCGCTTCTCACTTTGGCAAAAGAGTCGACACTGAACGCTGAACTAGCGAAAAAAAAAAGAAAAAGGAAGATGCAAGTGCTTGGTTGTTTTGTGCCTCTCTGCGATGGGGAGGGGTGCAGGGGGGAGAGACAGAGGGGGGGGGGAAAGAAGACAATATAAATGCGTTTCTATTGGCCAAAGGAGGGGGGGGAAAGCCAGTATTTGAGCAAAAAGTGTAATAGGAGCGAGCCCGGTAGAGTTGTTAGAGATGTAGGCAGAACACAGATCGCTGTGCAGAAAAGTAGGGAGAGGACCGACGGTGACCACCGAGTGCTAAAAACTTCAGAAAGGCAGGCTGCTTTTCTGGTCTGCTCAAGAAGTCTGTTTTCATTCATGCAGAAGCATAGGTGTAGATTTTATCAGGACTTTGGGCTGGAGCACCCGCAGCTGTGGATTACAGATGCTTCCTGTCATGTATAAACACAATCATTATGTGAAAGCATGGCACCCACACGGCTACCTAAACAGCCATTCCTCCGGACTGAAGCGCTTTGTTCTCTTTGGAGTTATTTTTATGACTATGAGCAGGACTCTACCCAAAAGTTACTAGCAGCAGCCGTGTTTTTTTACGTCAATTAAATGGATTTTGTTACTTGTAAAATACATGTCCAAACACGACTCCATTCTTCAATCACAAAGTATGTTTTCTTAACACACGGTGATATATAGTGACACTTGTTTGACTGACAGCACAAATGTAAACCATAGTAAACACCACCTGTAACTTTGAAACTGGGGAAGCTCAGTTAGTAAAAATAAGAACATCAGAAAAAAATAAAAATCACGGGCTTTTTGCATCACACTGCTACTTTTAAATATCAGATTTCAGCGTGGAAGTGAGTTAACTCAGTGAAAGGACTTGGCTGGGCTAATGATGCTGTGTGTTAACGTCGACATGCGTACGTCTCTCTCCCTTTCTAAGTGGGGTGAGACCGCCTTGATTTCCAAGTGCAGAGCAACGCTTTCTCCTCATCGCGCTTTAGATACTGACACAGTTAATCATCCCGCTTAATTTATATTAAACCTCTATACAGCAAAATGTAGGTCCCAGCAGTTTTTAAGGTCCTCTGTTCATAGCTTCTGATGTACTGTATGTCATGTATATTCCCTCCAATCAATTAGTAAATAAATAAATACCCTTGCTCCGCCGAGTGAATCGCAGAGCTGGTTCTCGTTGGGAGGAGGGGAGTCTTAGTAAACAAAACTGTATCTGGAAAACAGTGCAATCAATTTTAGAAACAATTCTCCTGGTAATATATTATTTTGTTACGGAGAGTAGCATGTTTTCTTACCTCTCAGAAAGAGCTTTAAAAAAGAAAAGTTATTTCGGGGGTTGCCAGCCCGTGGTAATTTAAGCGGCTTAACATTTTAAAATAAAAGATGAGCGAGTTGTAAAGATACTGATTTTTCAATCATCTTGAAAAATCCTTCATCACCAGACTCAAAGAGACCTCCCCCCCCCCGCCTCGAAAACAAAACAAAACTGCCTTTAAAGTTAATCCGTAATGAGTGAGACTTGGCAGGTCGGTTGCTTTACAAACAAAACCGCATCCAGCATCTCTAGGACAACACTGCGGG
>NW_009270000.1:2955166-2955441 GCF_000687185.1 Egretta garzetta | reverse complement strand
GGGCTGAAAGCTTGGAAAGTTTTGGTCGCAGCTGCCTGGCCAAGGCGCTGAGCCCCCCAGCCAGCCGCCGGCGGAGACAGGGAGGGAGGGCAGGAGCGAGGGAGCCGCCGGAGGAGCGCAAGTCTTGCAGGGTCTCCTCGGCTATAAGGAAGTGTAGTTTCTTATAGGGCTGAAATTGAAACAACTTCAGCTGTTTGCTTTTAGGATGTCTCGCCGCAAGCAAGCTAAACCAAGATCACTCAAAGGTAAGTACTAACCCCCTCCCTTTCCTTCCC
>NW_009270000.1:2953514-2953831 GCF_000687185.1 Egretta garzetta | reverse complement strand
AACCGGCGCAGTTTCGTAGTTAGAAAGCAGGAGCGGGGTCTGCTTTTGTGGACTTGTACAGGAGGACCTGGCAAAAAAAAAAAAAAACCCTGTGCTCCCTTCGCTTGAAACAACTCTTTCCAGGAGTTCCCTTTTCAACGTCTTCCTGTTGACTTCAGTTGAGCTTTAGAGCAGGCTTTAATTCTTTTTTCTTCTCTCTTTTATTTTTATTTTTTTTTTAAACTCTCCAGATTTTTTTAAAAAAAGGAATAAAGGGTGCCTTGAATTTACTGCTTTACCTGCTGCTGCCGTCTGGGTCTAGTTTTCCCAAGTTTGTT
>NW_009270000.1:2941488-2953432 GCF_000687185.1 Egretta garzetta | reverse complement strand
CTCCTGTTGCTTGGGCGCGCACTTCTATTCCGAGCTTCCCAGGGAGGATTTATTTACGTGCGCATAAGAGTTTCAGAGCCAGTAGGAGAGCGACCAATTAGCCATATTTGCAAAAAAAGATGCTGGGAAAGTTTCACTGAAGGGTAGCCTTAGACCTCCAAGTATTCAAGTGCAAAGGAGTAAACGTTCAGGATTAATTGGCAAATAGAGGAAATTGTTCTCCTGTTAGACATCGGACGTGTTTTACTCGTGGGTATTTGTTAGATGCGGTACAGAGAGGAGGTTTGTTTCAAATATCTTCCTGTAAACATCACACTTAATTTAAAACAAAAGATACAGCTTCCATTTTATGTGGAGGTATGGGCTTTGCCTTTCCTTGTGTACCAGTAGCCTGGGAGTCCCTAAAATGAGCAAACAGCAACATTGTACGATTCAGATGGAGTAGCTTGGGTTTGCTGACAATAAACTACTGACTTAAGAAAAACGCTTAATGTTCAGGGTAGAGATGATGAGAGATTTCTTTACAGTGTCTTATTTACTATTTTTCAACTAAAACCAGGCAGTAAATCAATCATCATCTGTAATTATTGCTGCAGTAATTACCTTTGGGGAGTAGGTTATCATTCTTGGTGGCCTTTGTTCAAATATCTTTCTCATTTTCCCTGTTTTATTTTTCTTGAATCATGTCCATTTTCCAGTGGATTAATAGTATTCTGAAAGCAGTCCGGCTGTAAGGTTTCTGAAAGGGCTAACAGTGCGATTCATCTGAGAAGTTGAAAGCTGCTCGTATGGACATAGCATTTAAATTCATTGATAAGAGTCTGCCCATCGATTATTACATCCTCATTTTTAGCGAACAAACAAAAGCTGTTAAGTAATGTTGCAAGGAGAATTTCAACTCTACCTCCAATGCAGCGTTTATTTAAATTCCTTCTTTCTTAACTGTTACTGATTTAGTCAGTACAAAATACAGTTCTACAGTTTAAAAATAAACAGTATTTTAAATTGCTTCTCTGAAAAACTGTTCTTTGAATGTATGTAAATGAGTTATTTAAACTCATGAGTGCTGTTTTACATCTAAATAAAATATGGAGTTACACATTACGTTTCCAATTTGTCATGTACTTAGCAACCCTTTCTGGGGGGAAGATATAAGAGATATTTTTGATATGTCTGTCACTTTTGATAACTTAATTTGAAACTTATATCTTAGGGGAATACTGATACAAGGCAGGTAAATACATTAAAACAAAATGACAATCGAGTTTTTTTATATTGAATGCATGAAACTAACGTTCTTCTGAAATGGTGGGTGTTAAGAACTTGCTAATGACTAAATTCCTTCTATTTCTTGAAAATACACTTTTCTGAATTACCCTGCCTTCTGTTTGCATTCCTTTTCTATTTCTTTTTTTTTTTTTTTTTTTTTCCTTTTTCCTGTTTTGGTTTCTTGCCAACTTTGGTCTGACTGTCCCCCAAGTCTTGCTGATGATTGCGTCTCAGATTTGCAGACCTAGGAAAGAAAAAAGGCATGGCTAACATCAGATAAGCCTCTCACAATTTAAAAATAATAAAGTCATCTTTCCAAGGAAAACTAAGATTGAAATTATTTTCTGTGAAAAGCGCTGTCTCTTACAAACGTACTACAGCGTTGTGGCAAAAAAAAAAGTCTCAAAAGGAGAGTAAATTATTTAACTTTCTGAAAAACTGTAATTTGAGTATCTTATTTTACTCTAGGAAGGAGGAATTAAAGTTCAACTGCCAGGTTCTTCTAGGCAGAGGAAGGATCAGTTGCATCAAACTCATCAGTCCTGATGTATATTTCATTCTACTGATTAATTTATCCCATTTCTTTTGCTAGTTTCTAGAAAAAAACCCAAACCCCTATTAGGTATGATTGACCTGATCAAAGTCACCTAACGCCTTTGGTGGGGGAGGAAGGATAGCGGGAGAAAAGCAGGTGGGGAAAGAGAAGTCGGAGATACGATAACCCGTGTATAAGCCCCAAAAGAGCCACTGTGCAAATGAAGAGTTTTGAAGAAGGGCAACTGGTGTGACTCCTTAAACCCCTAACACCAAAGGGCAAAGCCATTCCTGAAGGAAACCCATGCTGGAGACCCCTGGAGCTGAGAAAGCAAGGGAGGGGGGAGAGCAGCTCACTCCTATCTTGTTTGACTTGGCCATTTGAATGGTAAACCTCTTTTTGCGACTTGGCGTGCTTTGTAGATATCACACTTAGGTTACTGACCGCCTCTCCCTCCCTTTTCTGCTTTATGGGGTTTAGTTTTGGGAGGGCTTGAGTTTTTTCTTTTGCCCTTACTACCGGCTTTTGATGAGAAACTTCGGTTAGAAGCAAAGGTACAAAAACATAGTCAGTTGCAAAGAAAACCAGGTATTCTTTACCTGAATGAAAATGTCATCCTACTAAACGTTAAACCCAGGTTTCTCTAAGCTAAAGTCAGGTAGGATTCGTTATGCTAAAGTCAGGTAGTATTCATTATGCTAAAGTCAGCCGTGAAAAATCACTGAAATTGTAGGTGTTAGGTAAGCCATCACAAGGAAACTAGAATAGCCCCACAGGTTTAACAGAAGCACTGATCTCTGAAGGTGATTTCTTTTGGAAAAAAATATAAAAATATTTTGTTATTACTTCAAAGTAAATTTTTACTTATTGTGATTTTGTATCCCACGTTTGACTGCAGAAATAAAATTACTGAATTCCTAGAAAGATGAGAAGGAAAAATTTATGGGCTGTATTTTACATATCTATGTTCTGCTTAGAGAAGGCTTGTATCTTGAAATATTTTGGCAAGCCCAGCGTGTCTCTTAAAGTTGTTCCTTCTTTTTGAGGAAACCTAGGTACTCTGTCCATCCTGACTGAACTTAACACCTGCAACTCAATTCACTCAGTGTTGGTGGATGGAGTAAATGTACCTGGGGTTTAATGTGACTTGTTTTCTCATCATAAATTTGAAGCGGAAGGATGTTTCTTGTACAGAGGTGCGGGTGGTGTGGTGTAGTACCAAGGAAGGTAGAAGAGTAGTGGATTAAACCAAAAATCATCCTTAATAGCAGCAATAGTTCAGAGAGAATTTGACATTCGGATCCCCTTCAAAGAGTAGCCTTTACGTTTCTGTGTATCTGTCAACTATTTGAGTGGTTTTTTTTCTCAGCCCCAACCCTCCCCGGCTTCTAAATTGCATGGACTAGACTCGAAAGTCATTAGATTATCTGCTGATTAGACTATAATCAATGCAGCATAAACAAAACCAGCAATTAGTATTGGCGTGATTTCTGTGAACTTGACTTAAAGTTCCAGTATTACCGGTCCAAAGAACTTTTTCTGAACTGGTGGTTTTCAGGAACTGTGTTATTTTGGCATCATCATTTTGTAGGGAGGGAACAAAAAATTCGTAAGATTCCATTTGGCCTGAAAAGCAAAAACATCTGTTTGATGCATGAGTGGATTGCTGGCTTGTATTTGGTCATCCAAAAAAGGGCAAAAATTAAGATATCGAACATAAAAGAGTACATGAAAAAAAACCAAATTACAAAGAGGCTTTAAGATTAGCATCTTTTTATAATGTGGGCTATTTATAGTGTTCTCTTTTTGACTTGCCAAAGTATGCCCCAG
This sequence comes from Egretta garzetta, assembly GCF_000687185.1. NCBI lineage: Eukaryota > Metazoa > Chordata > Aves > Pelecaniformes > Ardeidae > Egretta > Egretta garzetta. The sequence continues at coordinate 2,949,798 of NW_009270000.1, read as the reverse complement.
CTCCTTTATATATTAAAAAAATCTGTAACAACAAAAGCATCCCTAACCTTTAGTAATATTCATTGACTTTGGCAATGCGTAGTGGTATTGACGGTCTTGATTAGCTGTAGCATTGCAGTAATGCTACCCAGTCATTTTTGGGGCGAGCATGAATAACGTTGACCATCACCGTCTGCTTCTTAGGAGCAGGTACTATTAGGAGTGAACGTCTAAACAGCTGCATCTAAACAGCTACTGGTTGTACTGCTAGTTTCCATGCGGGTGAAATCTTGTGAGAAAGGTAATATTAAGCGACTTAGAAATACTGCCTGTTTGGTTTGGTTTGGTTTGATTTTGTTTTCCCCAGTTGCTGTTAACTTGGGTAACAAGGGAAGCTGTCAGTCTGGAGGCACTTACCTAATGTGTGTAGGATAACGTTATACGCCATGATCTTCAGATGTCTTGAAAGGCTTTACGTTGCTCTGTAATTCATTTGGTCTAATTTACAACTGGTTTATTAGCTCTCATTTCTTTGTTCTGAAAAACAATTTGGTATTTTGAAAGTTGCGCATTTGGGGAAAAAAAAGTCTTCCTTTTGTATAATTGTACATGAGGAAAGGCTCTAGAAGAACTGTTAACATTTTATGTAGACCATATGGATTCAGTGTTTTTTCTGGGTAAAACACTGAAAATAAGATATTTGGAGTTGGTTTTTTAGGTTGATTAAAATACAGTATAAATGCTGATATGTTAGGAGAGACCTCTTAGCATCTTTTCCCAGCTGCATTTTATGATTTCCATCGGTTCCTGTAGGGCTACCTGAGCTCAAAATCAGTCCCGGCAGGGGGTGGGGAAAATGCCCTGTTTCACTTAAATTGGAACCGTGGCATATATACGTATATATGTGTATTTTTCCCTGAAGGGACAACATACAGATCTACAAAGAATTGGCCCTGTTTTATTTGGTGCTGTGAAAATGTACATGTCCGTTTTCGAATCTGTTTTGCAGCGTGTTACTACAAAGCATTAAAGTTTTTCAGTTGCTCTCTTTACAAAAGTCGGATAGCGCAAGAGAAGCTTTTAAATACTTTCAAATCATAATGCAACGCTTGGCATAGGATTCCGACAAAAGATGAATGTGCAAAAACCAAAAGAGGTGGTGAGGTTTGTTTTTGTTTTAACTTTAATTTTAAACAACTTGGTTTCTATTTCACCTCAAGTATGAGTAATTATGCTAGTTTAGCAATTATTAGAGATGAAAGAAATTCTGTTAGATATGAGTCTCCTAAACTTCAGTAGCTTTAGTTTTAGCCAGGATAATGATCAAGGAGTAGTTAGCCATATGCCTAGGGACTACGCTGTAGCAAAAAAGAGAGGGCTGATCTTGGGGGTATCCTTATTACAACATGTTATAATTAACATTTTCATTCAGCCCTCCTACTTCCCAAAAAACCCCTGCTTTATGTTCTTCTGTGCACACATTAGTACGGCTGCACAAAATTGCCGCCTTCCAATGGATTTTTGAACCAGGACCATTGTCCTCTGTATTTACAATATTGGTTAACATGGGTCTCTTTCCCCCCCTGCTTCACATTCCTTCAGCTTCAAACACTTTTTTTTTCTCTCTATACGGCATAATTATTGAGGAAAAGATGTAGAGGATTTTTTTCCCCTCCTTTTTCAGGATTTAGTCTAGGTTATCTGTGTTCTTCTGGTGTGTGCACATTTGAGCCTTTTAGGTTTTCCTTTAGTTAGGGTGATGCTGCGCATGCCACACTGCAACTTCTCTTGGTACTGTCGAATCCGTATCATGTGTACTCAAAAGGGTTGTAGGATTGTTACTGACCAATTCTGCACGATTAATGCCAAATGAAATTTTAGATTTCAGGGGGATGTATTTTCATTGTGGTTCCCCCGCCCCACTTTTTTTTTCATGGGAACAAGAGTAAGTGATTGATCTAATACTTTCACTTTTAAAAATAGGTGCAATTAGGTGCAATTTTTCATTCTAAGGTTAGGATTTTTAGTCCGTCAAGGTTTCTTAAAGTCATTTATATATCTGCTGGTATAGTGACTTCCCCCCTTTACTTCTTTTTTAATGTGATAGGGGCTTACTATGGTTCCTTTAAAAATATAGGATCGGTAACTAGTTAGCCTTCTTACAAATTTGGAAGTACTAGTCATTAGTTAATCAGCCTCTTGGCTGAAGCAGAAATCTTTTCACCCTGAGGATGAATGGACAGGATGTTGATGGTGAGGGTATTGGTGCTTTCCCTCCTTCCTAAACCCCATTTTTGGAGAGCTTATTCTCTCAAGCAAGGAAATAACCTGAACAGGATTTTTGTCCTTACCTAACAGGAAGGGCAAAATCTCTCTTCTAGTTTCCCATACAGACGCTCGGTGTTATACATGAGCGTGGAAAAGCCGGAGCGCTTTTAAGACTGAATGTCCTGGTTAACTGCACAACAGATGGCTTTTGTATACGGTCCCTGAAACTTCTTGTGTCCTTACTATTATTAGATTGTGTTTTGCCAGGAAAATATATTTCAAACAATGAATTCTGTGGTAATTGATTTTTTCAGTTTTATTTTTTTGTTGCTCAATTCTTTTGGTAACCTATCGAGTTCAACTTCCATTATTGACTCATTAACGTCTTGAAAGGAACTTGAAAAACAAAAATAAAATACCTGCTGTGTGGCTGGAGTGGGTGATGTGATGTAGTGAGGCAGTGTCCTTGGGAAGAGTAGGCTATGCTTTCATCAACAAAACTTTCTCTAGCACTGCATTACGATGGCTGGTTGTTTTTTTTTCTCCAGACGGAGTCAAGTGAATTTCTAACTTTGACAGTGGCAGTAGGAAGGAGGAGGGGGTGGGGAAGTTAATTATTTTCCACCTCCAAAGAATACAATTGCGAGGAAGGAACTTTCTGATTCACTGGTTCCAGGACAACAGGATGTCAAGATCCATGCCTGATGTAACGTTTTCACTCTGAAGATGGGAGGAGGAAATGGGTTGCTATTGGTCTGTGCGTCCAACCACTGGGAAGGGATTGCGTTACATGACTTACAAAGAGCTAGAGCATTGGAAAAGACTTGGTTTGTGATTTCTGGTGAATCTGTTGAGCAGAAGACTTGCTTGCCGGGTACAAATGTAAATCAGTAAAGAAAGGACAGAAAGCTGTAAGGCTAGGTCCAAAAAAAAAAGGGCTTGCATGCTGCAAGACGCTAGTACTGCAATGCTTAGTTTATAGGTGCTGGTTGCCTAGTGGAATAGTCATCTTGCACCAGGCGCTTGGACTCTTTATATAATTCCTAGGTAGGTTAGGGGTTTATGAATGTTGTTGAGGAGGAACTATCTTAAGGAGACAATAGGAAACATTTGGACAAAATAGCGTGTCTTAGCTCCTCCCCTGTTCCAGATGTAGGTGTCTTAAGTGCAGTAGGATATCTCATAGCAGTCACTTACCTGATCCAGCTTTTTGGAGACAGGGGCCAGGTTGTTTCTTTCCTCCCAAGTTAGAAGGAATTGAGGGGTTGTGCCGCTGCTCTTCCTCTCCTCTTTACTAAAAAGGGAAAGTTTTTTGCTCTGCTAGGATGTGAGAGGCAGAGGTTCTGTTCTGTGCTTTGTCTAATGGTGTTTGAATCTGTCTCACAAGGAGTACACGAGTCATTACACAGCAGCATATTGTGCGTTGAGTGTGAGTTGCCCTTTTATTTTTGTCAATGACGTTTCCCTTTTCAAAAGTGCAATTAAGTATTTGTTGGACAAGAGGGTGGGAAAGAGCGCTCATACACAAGACTCATGGCTCTAATGGCTTGAGTACCAATGGAGAAAGAGGAGACCTGGGTTTTGGTCTGCCAAGCACTTCCTGCAATATTACTTCTGATGAATTATTTCATTGAAACTAGAACTGGAATCCATGTGTCCCCACTTCCCATGTGGGTGTCCTAACCACAAGGATAAGGTATCATGCTAATTTGCCTTCTTTCCAGTTCAGTGAATATTGTAGATGAGGTATGGCAGCTTCAACGGCAATGAATGAGTGCATCTCAAGTCTGAGCATAAGTCCGCTTTGTTAGGAAGCTCATGACGTGAGTAAAAATCCTTCTGATAGAGAAGAAAGTTGAGCTGGTGCCACCCACATCCTGGGTGAGTGATCTAACCAGTGGGTGTGGGCAAAAGGGGGAAAGGAAGAGGTATTTCAACCCACATATTTTCTGCCAGTATCTTGTAGCGATCAGGGAAGGGTATGTAAACTCTGAAGAACCAGCCCATAAGACTACATCCAGAGCCAGGGCAGGCAAGAGAATATTTAATCTTCTACTAAACAGCTGCGGTTGGGGTTGATTTTGGCATTGAGCTGTACAACACTGAGAAAGCCTGAGTGATAAAACTGTAGGTACTGCCTGACCTGGGTGGTATCTGAGCAGAACTTCTGGCAATTTAGATGCAGCATCCACCACTCCCTAGTTTTTCGGCTTCTAAGCTCCTTTGTGGACATAGACTAGAGTGCTGTTTTACATGATAGAAAATCATGTAGAGCAGAGCAGAGAGTTTGAGGGATCAAAAAGAAACATATAAAACCCTGGTACACAATAGATGGAGATCTCTGGTAAATCATGGGTAATCTCAACAGAAAGGAGTTGGGGTTTTTGACTTAGATAAATGTATGTCTTTAGGTAATAGAGCCAAAGCATGCAGTTCTATTTTGTTTTGCTGTTGGAATGGTGTCAGACAACCCAAACTCCTCAATTTAAGTGCCTCACTTTAGGCACGTAAATAAATTACTTAACTTTCAAAGGCAGTGATCATCTACAGTAACCTTTACTGTAGGTCCTCATAGCCCTTCCTTACATCATCTGTCTTCAGACTTGGGTAACATTGCTTAATTTGGGGTTCTGTGGTCCATGCGTCGGTTTGATTCAAATTGCTCTCTCTGGCCGAGTTTAGGCTTTTGTAGAACAGTGTTTAATGAATTTCCTGTTTTTTAAGCCCAGCTGAAAATACAGGTCTGTAGGAGTACCAGAAATTCTTAGTTATGTCCCCCCGAGAGAGTAAGAAAGCTTAGGTGATACATAGCTTCAGTATACTGAGAGGAATCACTCTGAAAGCATTCATGTTAAATGCTGGCTCTGGTAATTAGGCTTAAAATTTATCTTAGCCTCTTAACTTCTGTCTTTCCTCAAAATGGACCGGATGCCCTCAGTCACATTGTCAGGAGTGGAGGTGGAGTGCTCGCTTTGAGGCAAGTAGGAGAGCTGAAAGTCCTGACCCTGGTACTAAGAATTGACTCCCAGAGAGATTCCTTCTTGCTTTGCTAATTCTCACCATGGCCCTCAGTTTGACTCGGAGAGCCATTATAAGCTGTTACATTGCATGACAGAGAGTCTTAGGGATGTCTGGAGTTTACGTGAGGTTTATAAAAAGGTTTAAGATTCTTTGGAGGAAAGTACTTTGTAAAATATATCGTACTGTTATTAGTTTACTTTAAACAATAAAAAGATGAGACTATGTAGATGTGGCTTAAGCTTGTTAAAAGATGCACGATTAGGGAGGCAAAGTTAGCATTCTGGGAAGGATTAATTAATCTGCTACTTCAGCTATCCAGAAAAAAGATATCCCCCCCGCCCAGCTTTGGGGTTTCTGTAGAATTCTCCCTCTGCTGCAGGAAAGAGCATCTTCTGCCTTTTCTGCACACAGTGTTATGTAAAACTGGACGTCTTTAGGCTGTCACATTTGGATACTGTCATCCTTGAGATCCAGGGTTGGAAGAATGTCCAAAGGATTTCTTAAGCATAATTTCTTTCCACTTAAGTATATTTATTACTTTTATGTTTATGTGCTGCCTAGGAAAATACTGTATTTTAGCATAAGAATAATATTTTCCAACCGCTGCGTCTAATTGGGAACTCCTAATTCAGTTTTTCTACAAGAAGAACGTTAGGGGGAAAAAAAAACCCAAGCTCAGTGTTGGGATAGACAAAAGAGAGGAGTAAAAAATATTAACGCTATGAGAGGCTTTGTCTTCTGGAAAAAGCAAATGCAAGGAAAAAATGCTTTATATAACAGGAATCTTTAAAGGAAAATAATAATTTCCAAGTATCAATACAACACTGTTACAGTGTTTGGGAGGGCAGAAATAGGAAAAGGGGTATGTCACAGCACAAAGGACATCAGAAATACAAATGTTCTTGCATATGATTCACTGGATTTTTGTACAGTTGTGGCTACACACACAGAACTAATTTTCAATAGAGTTCTGGAATGTAGATTTTTGAAATTATAATATGCCATGCAATTTTTTTTTCTGACTCTTCTTACACTAAAGCCAATGGGTGCATATATATTTGGGAGTCAAAATGGTAATCAGGTTTCTAGGTACTTTCTTAGTAGTTCTGAACTTCTATGAATGCCACTTATCTTAAAGGACATTATGAAGCAGCCTGAAATGGTTATTGACTTCCAGGAGCCACCCACTGAATTGCTGCTTACATGTGGCGTAACCAGGTCTGAAGTCCTGTGCTTGCATGGGTCTGCCAGAAGAGTTTAAAAGTCTTAGAGCACCAGCAGTACCTAGGGAGAGGAGACAGCGGAGGAAGGTGTAGCCCTAGCAGGTGATGCATTGACATGTGGTCCTGCATTTAATACTGCTCTGTAACTCCTTTAATTTCAGTTCTGTATCCTGACTGAACCCTTATGGAGATGTATTTCCACAGCATATTATTGCAAAGTGCGAAACATCTTCAAAATCCATTGACTTTAATAGAGTTTAGAGGATACTCAGCACCTCCTGTAACTGGCTCTTAAATTTGCCTTCCGCTATGTGATTAATCTATCTAATCATACTTAATATCTACCTGTAGATGGTGGCAGTATGAATGTCCGCTTGGTTTTTATGTGGCCGTGAGGAGGAGGGAAAAGAAAAGTAGAGAGATACTTCCAGAAATTACAGTCATTTGGAGGTACTGAAATAATGGCACACACGCTTTATTTCTGTTCTGTCTGGGTAACTCAGTAAATTGTGTATTGATTATGCTAATACAGCTAGCGTCTCTATTACTTGTCTGCAGAAATTATTCAAACATGTAGATTGAAGATGCACTTGGCCAAGTTACCATCCTAAGAAAAAGGCTTTTGTGCAAAGATGGCTTTAAATTGAATTACTAATCATATGCTAATGGAAATTTATAGATTAAGTATTGAATTATAGGAAATGCAAAGTGCAAGTTAAAAATATGTATTCTAAACTTCCTATCTCGACAGTCTTAGTTGCTATATTAGGTTTATTTTCACATCTCTCAAGGAATATGTTTTAGGAAGGGGTAAATCAATAGCAATCTATTTTTATAGTTTATTTTGGGATATGTGGCTTCTCCTGCTTTGTTTAACAAGCTGAAAAGAGGCTCAGGCATTTGGGGCAGTTCTTTTTTTTTTTTTTTTTTTTTCTTTCTTCTTTTTTAAAATTTATTAACCCACCTAGACTAGAAGAAAATAGACTTTTTTCAATTATCTTTTGCTTTTATTTTATTATGGTTTGTAATAGCTCAGAAGCCATAAATCTTAGCCAGAGTTCTCTATAAGGCTTCCATTTCATTGAAAACGTCCTTTTTCACATTTCTAATTTTATCCATTTCTTTTCCATACAAGGTTTTTCCCAGGCATCAACCAGAAATGACTTGTGCTCTTCCTTAGGGTGCTAAATCTACAGATTAACTCTTCAGTGAAGGGGAGTCCTGGTTAGTCAGTAGAATATGAATGAGATTTTGCAAGTGAGAAAATCTGTGTATATTTTGCACTAACTTTATAAAATAATATCCTTCCCTTCTAGGCTAACCATGTGTCCCATGAAGAGACTGAGCAAAAGGGGTGAAATCCTCATTGATCAGCAGGTGTTGCTGTAGAGCAGTCAGGAGATTAATTCTATTTTTAGGATCTCTATATCAAAATTCCCACAGGTTTTCCTCATTGGCTGTCCTTGATGGTACTACTTGCTTTGTTGTTTGTTTGTTTCTTTAAAAAGGAATAGTTGGTCTTAGTGTTGACATTCAGCAGCCTAAGCATGAGAGGTGCTCTGACTGAAACCAGGGTTTGACTTGGACACTGGTGTGCCAAAGCTGAAATGTCCTACCCTTTCACATAGATACAGCTTCGGTTTAGAGATACGGTTTTTGCAGTAAAATTTAAAAAACTGGTATCTGTCCAACCCACAAGCTTTTATAATGGGAGATAGAATTGACATGCTGGAATTCTGTTTTCCTTTACTGAGATTTTTTTTTTTTTTTTTTAAATTGTTTTGAAGAAGGGGGGGGCCCCGGCTGTTGGGGGGATCTG
>NW_009270000.1:2908065-2941303 GCF_000687185.1 Egretta garzetta | reverse complement strand
TTTTTTTTTTTTTTTTTAAATTGCTCTGAAGAAGTGTGGTGCCACAGCTGTTGTGGTGATCTGGTCTTTTTTTGAAATTGTATTACTTGTGTTTCCTCTTTGTTCCATATTTTTCACAAGTTACACTGAGAAAATAATGTAGTAGTGACTTGATGGTTTGTTGTTTTAAGGAACAGATAAGTCAACTGAGAAATATTTCTATAGCTAACAAAAAGAGGTGACCTGTGGTCATAAACACATAATTGCAGGGACAAGGAATATTGTTGCTTTGTGACAACATTATTTCAAATGTATCTAGACGTTCTGTTCAGCAGTAACATCTCTTAACTCCTAGTCTGGATTCATGAGCTATTGTTCTGGTTTCCTGAGGCCTCTCCTTTTCGTAGTATTCCATTGCTTTGTTATCTAGAATCTGTTTTACCTTACGCTAGGATGTGATGTATGCTGTAATGAAGATGACATTCCTATGTGCAGTTACAGTCCTAGAGTATCGGTAATTTTGGTCGTTGAATTAATGATAGTGCATACATGCTACTGTTTTATCTGCACGTCATCCTTGTGGCTTTTTTTAGTTATGTTTCATGCCAGTGCTAGAGAATTGGTTTTGGTTAGCGAAATTTAAAGCATCTTACTATATAGGTTCTGCTTAAAGTTGCCTTCCTGTCCTGAAAGAAAACGGTACAGTTGATGGTTAAGGGAAGTTAATGTTGCCTGCACCATCATGCTGCCTTTCATAGTCAGGTGAGTTTAACATTGGTCTGAGAGCTAGAAATAGCACTGAAGTTTGCAGAATCTGGTTGTGGAAAGGCATGAAGTGCTAATTGGGAGCTTATCTGATGCTACCAGCTGTAGCTTACTTAATGTAACAAATACCCATGCTAGCTGGAGGAATGATCTAATTTAATGCAAAGGAAAATGAGGTGCTCTTTTGTAGTTGATTTGTGCTAATGCTAAGATTTCCCTAATTCTGTGGGTTTTGTGGGGTAGTTTTCTTATTCCTTTTACCCTATTTCCCCCTGAATGTGGTTTTAATTTTCCTGACAAATACACCAGTCTAGTTGAACATTATGAGCAAGACTTTGTGCCCTGGCCTGTTGTGACCTACTCGGTTCTGTTGTGGCTGAGAATCCTTAAAGAGCTTGAACAATGGTTTAGAAAGCTGCTAACCACAAAGTTACCTGCTCCGATGCTTGTTTCCTCTTTTTTAGTGTAATAAAGACATAGTGGTCAGCCTTTGTTGAAAGCAAACCTCAGCTCTTACAGAATTTTCAGATCCCTAAATAGCAGGGAAGTTTTAAACATTTTGTTTCACAAGGCACGCACTGGCATGTTTTTACATTACAAAATTGCATGCGTGAAAACAAGTTGGTACACAGTATCCATGCCTGTCTTTTCCATTTGAAGACCTAAAAGTGTTTGGTGTACCTCTCAGTGTAAAGCTGAGCACATTTCAGCATGCAGGCGCTTCTCGGTAGCAGCGAGAGATTCGGGTACTGCAGCTGGTGGCAGCAGACATTCAGTACGGAACAGCAGAAGAGGTGAACTCTGGCATTTTGGTTTCCATGCACTTAGGGGTGGAGATCCGCTTCAAACAAGCAGATCTTCTTTACTTCTTAGCAGGTAGCTGCTTTATTTTAAAGTTTCCTGCTTGGGAATCAGTTCTTGAAACGTTCGTGTTTGGCCACCTCAATTCCATCTCGAAACTTAAAAAATGGTAGAGTTTTGAAACTGCCTTTCTGGACCAGGTTGTGATGTGTATTGTGGTTGAGGGTTTCACTGGTAGGTAACAGATATCTCTACAACCTTTAATAAGGTTGATCGGTAGGTAATGGTGACCAAAATGAGTTCCTCTTGAGGGATGGAACAGTGGACTCATTTTTTAGTGTTGGAGCTTGTGCTTGAGAACATTCTCTGCAAACAGATCAACAGCTGATGGTGAGCATAAACAGGGTCAGGTTGGGCTGCTGCAGAGGCTTCACTGGGGGCTTTGTGGGGGTCACAAAAGGCATACTTTTTTTTTTTTAACTGTATACTAGTTGTATTCATTATTTTTCTTGCTTTATTAACGAGTCTTACTGATCTGTGCCGCCCTAGTGAAAAATCTTTCTGTTTAGCTTAGTTTGTGTTTGACCGCGTGTTCCCCGAAACTCAGCTTTTCACAAGCTTTTCCCATTGCGTTCTTTGTCTGACCAGTTTCCTTTAGCTGTGAGGGCTGCTGGGATGACCGCTTCAGCATAACAAAGAAAATCATACAGTACTATCACAGCTGAAGGGCTGGTAACTTCATGGCTGCAGAATACAAGTTCAGCCGAAACAGGCAGCTCATAAAATCGTGTTTTGTGAAACACTCAACTTATCCAGGGCTGGGGAAACTTTATCAGATCTCCGCTGATGAGAAAAGTGTGCTTACTAGCCACAGCTCTGGGACAGAGATAGAGATTGTTTGGAGTGCTCCAGCGATTGTACTTGACTCTTTCTAATATATGCACTGTGTTTCAAGTTTCTGGTGTCCGAAGAGTGTCCTTATGAAAACTGGTGTTTTTTTTCTAGAAACTCAGATTCTAGAAACAACCAGTTGTATGAAGCCTTGGGGTTGGCGGAGGAGGAAAAGAGGTACCTGTGGAGTGTGTATATGTATCTCTTCTTTTGAATATATGTCTAGATTTCTATGTGACCCTAAGTGTTGCACTCTCTTGTCCCAAGAACCGGGGAAAAAAAACCCCAAATCTTTGGATTTTAACGCGGTTGCATGATTATTTTTGAGGTCTGAATTCTTGGGAGTGGAAATGCTGTAAAAGTGCGGTCTTTCCCCTTTCAGCTTTTTCCCCTGTGGAGGGAGAATGAATTCTTTTCTCTCCGCTGTTCTCTAACTCAAAGAACTCGGTCTTTGGGAGAATAAAAAGGAAATGGTTCTGCCTTTTAGCTCTTCCCTTACTTTTACTTTGGGAGAGTCAATCTTACTTAGGCATCATATCAGAGCATATGAGAACAGCTCTCGCAAAGTAGCAGCAGAATGGCTCTTGTTAGGTTCACTCTCGCCCAACAAGTTTTGAATAGTGAATCTGACAAGAATTGTATTGTTTTTAGTTCTACTGCTCTGGAAAGCTGTGAGCCGAGGGAAAGATGCTGGCATGGTGTATACAGTAAAACAGCATGGGGTTAGTTCTCCTTTGCAAGGCTGTCTGCACTGCTGAGATGTTTGCTACTGAATATAGGATTATTATTATTATTTTTTTAAAGCTTATGTATGAATTAGCACACACACCTCTCCCGTCTGCCAGGAGAAGGCTTTCTCTTACCCGTGTGGAGCGAGTAGAATCTTAAAGCCCAGAATTATTCACTCATTTAGTTCCATAATCAAATACAGTAGAGTGCATTGAAGACAAATATCCCAGAGGAAATTCGATTTGGTTTTTAAGCCTTGAAACCGATTTGGTCACTCTCTTCTCAGATTTGTAGCTTCCATACAGCAACGTATTCCGTTTTGGTCTGGTCTACACTTTCGCACTTTGCAGTGCAGCTTTTCTTGCCCGTGTTGTACAAGCATTACTGGCTTTCAGAACTGAAGCTGGTGTAAAGATGCTTGAAACACTTCAGCTACCTACCTAACATCTTTTTTTTGTTTTGTTTTTGTTTTGTTTACCTTTTTCTGACAGTAGAAGAAAATGAAACAGAGGACCATCAGGCAGGTGTGGGACACACAGCCGCACAGACTGGTAATGCTGAATTCCTTCATTAGTGCTTGCTAACTGTTTGACAACAGTGGGAGAGATTTTTGTATCGAGGTGTTTTTGCAAAGCCTGCAATCTTCCTTCTCTGTTTCAGCTTAGAATGCATTCTTGGGGCTTGCGATGGAAAATAACATTCCTCTTCCCTCACCTTTCAATTCCTGAGAATTAGAAATTCTGCCTTTTGTAGGTCAGCCAATTGAAAGCGAGATGCTTCTAAAGTGCAGCATGCTTTTTTTTTTTTCTTTTTTTTTTTTTTTGTTAAAAATAATCCTTCTCTACATCCCCCACATAAAACCCCACCCTATGCCATTTCAGATGAACTTGAATTTTCATTCCACTTAAACTATTTTTGTATTTGTAAAATATGTGGATAAAGGTAATTTCTTCTAGGATTGTTTGTATAATTTCTTACCAGTCAGGGATTAATTAAGGGCTCCTTAATTTTAAGTCAGTGAGATTGGGTGGACAAAGCTGTTGTTTGAGTCAGGATCACAGGGATATGTATTGTCAATAAACCTGAAGAAATAATTGTTAATTCCCAGTAACAACAAGGGCTCTTTTATTTCCTAATATGGTTCTGAGGATGTAAGAAATACTTCGCTTCTGTCTTTGGTACTGATTCCACAGAATTTTATCTGAAGAGCAGGACTGACTCATCTGAATAGTCTCATTGAATCAGCTGAGGTCACCTTTTGGAGTGAGGGCTGCTCCTTAAGGCTATTCCTAGAAGGCTAGTCATCTCTGAGTACGTGTAGGTGATTTGTTTGAGAACAGTTAGAGTTATTCCTCTTACGAAGGTGAAGAACACAGTTAATTTTTTGTTCCGCTAGGAGACTTTATATTTCTCTTGTGTGTGTGTGTCCTGTGGGTTTGTGTTGTTGTTTGATGCCTTTTATAGGTTCTAGTGGCTCTGCGCATAAACCATATTGTTTGAAAAGAAAAAATCAAAAGTGAGAGAGTTCTCTGCTTTTTTAAATGGCAAATTTCTCAAACTCTTCTGAATGTACTTATGTCTCCATTTAGCTATCTGCAAACTGGAAAAACAGCAAACTTTTACTGCTGTAGATACATGAAGTTGAAAAATAGAGGACTGCAAAACTGGAGATCAATATGACAAGGAATGGTTGCTTTTCTGGTTTTTCCTTAAAATAATTCTCAATGGTTAAGTGTCTTGCCAGTTATTTATTTCCCATCATGTCCTGTGTTGTCCTCTGTCTGTTTCTAGGCAAGATTTAACATTCTGTTTTTCTCTATAGCAAGAATGCAGTGCTGATATTAAAAACAAAAAACCTTCTGACAGAGCAAGCAGTACAGAAGGCCCACACTGTGTACACACTGCCAGAAGTTTTTATAGTAATACTTTGTATCTAAGCTCTGGCTCTAACCATTAAATGTGCTTTTTATAGAGTACCAAGTTATAAATGTAGTGCAGCTACGGCATATTAATCTTACTGCAGAGATTTAATGAGGCAGTTGTTTTGCGATGGACACTATTGGGAGCAGAGAGCGACAGAGTTTTACTTTACCACTGAGCTGAAGAAATATTCCTTGCCTGGTAATAATTATAACCACATGATCTAAGTTTTCCTTTCTTTTGCCAGCACTTTTCCATGCAGAAGTGGCTTGGAAGGAGGTCTGCTGCAAGGCAGTGAAATGGATTGGAAAGGAGGCTGTTTTCTTGGTAGTTTGATGTTTTAGTTGTGATTAGCTATGGATCCTTGTAGCATAGGCAGAAATATGTAAGATGAGTTTCAAGAATACAGATAGTCTTTGCCAGTCCACTGAGATGGCTTTTAGATATTCATTACTTTTACTTGACTTTTATATGGGTTATAAAAAGTAAATGTGGTGAAACCTCATTTTTACATGGACGGAATAGAATTTCTGCTGGTTGGCCTTAAACCGCTCCCACACTTGAAATTAATTGAAGTCCATGGCTTTATTGCCTCCAACACTTTTAAGCCAATGCAATTTTTCATTTTCCCCAAAGTTGCAGTTTTATTAGACCAAGTTACAGCAATAACACCCCTTATGAGGAGGAGGAAGAAGGGAAGGGGAGAGCCACCTGCCAGGGAACATAGTAATGAGAAAATCATGCTTCTTTTAATTTCCATTTATAAATAATGTTAACATAATCAGTAACAGAAGACAACTGTTCTTTCACTTTTTTTTTTTTTTAAAGTGCCTTAATAGGCTGAATTTATTTCTGTTCCAAAAATGTCACCCTCCTTTCCATACTAGATAATTTTCAATGATATCTGCAGATGGAGCTGGTGTTTGTATTGTTGCTGATATATATTGAAAAATTTCAGTTAGTGCACAGCAGCCTCTGAAATGTGGCAGGGAAGCCTCTGGAAATGTGGCATTTGCAGGTGTTGGGAAAGGTAATCTTACTATAAAGACAATCTTTGTTGAGGGAATTGTGGCTGTGATTGTTGCAGATACTGGGGGGAAAAGAAATGTGGGAGATGAATGTTATTCACCCTAAAGTCCGTATGCGAGCATGAGCTTTGAACAGGAGGTTAAGGAGAAGGTATAGATGAGTGCGTATTGCATTTATAAAATACATTTTATTCTAGTCTTTCAAAAGAGCAGCTCAAATAAGGCAGCTTATCCTCAGTTTAAGTAACTATTCAAGGTTAGACCGCTTCTTGATGGAAGATATTTGGTGTTGTAAGAGAAAAGCTATCTATTCACAAAGTGTTCAAATGGTATTTTCTCTCTTTAAATATCTTTTTATTTTGGTGGTGACATCTCTTCATGGAAGCAGATCACAGTGGAAATGCATTCATTGAGAGGGGCTGAGACTGCCAGAACTCATTTCACAAAGCTGTCGTAGGCTAAACTCGAACCTAGGTCCCAGAGGGTCCCACTTAAGTGTTGACCTAAAAACAAATGTGCCAGTTGGCTAGAGCATGTATTCTAAAGTTGCAGCAGAAGGGAATAAGCTTGACTGACTTCTGTCCCCATAGAGTTTATATCTGCAAATGCAGAAGGAGAAGCAAAACATTTATTAGTCTTAAAATGATTCTAATTTTAATAACTGGTCTCTAAGTAGGAAGCTTTAAATTGGGCGATTCTTTAGGCTTTTGTGCACTAAGGGGTGCATCTGTGCCTACGTGTGTGTGTATTGCTGAATTCCTGTAAAGTGCAAGTGTTACGGAATAATAAGTCTTGAGAATTCCCTCCCCTCCCTTTTCTTTCCTTCAGCATTGTACTTAAAGCAGAGTCAGACACTACCCTTATTTTAAAACAAACAGGTCTGTAAACTTTATGTGCAGCATTTAAATACTCATGTTAAAATTCAAACCCAGTGCCCACATTTCCCTGAGTGCTGTCAGTTTTATGAGATGAAACTGGGAGCTTGAGCTGAACAACTAATAGTATGTGCTGTGCACATGCTGCCTTCCAACAAGTGTTTAATGATGTTGGGGTCAGTTTGCAACAGTTAAGACCATTATTTCTTTTTCTGAACTGCGTATAACCTGGTGATCTCCTAACTACTTTTATTAATCTTGCAAAATATCTTGGAAAATGAAGTGGCAGTGGGAGTTAGTGGATTCAGAGCATTCAACAATGGCTAAAATGCCATAAAGCCCTTTTATTTAATTTGCATCCCTTTTTGGTGTGTAAGTTTGCAGACTACTCCTCTGTTTGGAAGTAGCTGTGCAAGTTGAAATTTTCACTCTTGAAAGAACCTTGTGAATGTAATTTGTCATAAAAGGACCACACTCAGTGTATAGGCAGGGCTTTTGCACAGCAAATACATTTTTGCCTGCAGAATGTGTTTTTTATTTTTCTAAAAGTAATCTGGTTTCCCTCTGTAATGTAATTCCCTTAAAAATAAATTCCGCCCTTTACCCCTGTCAAAGAAATTCCTCGGGTTTGATCACGAGCCACATCGAATGAGGAAGACTTCCTGACATGGGTCATTTCCAGTTTCTGCTTGCGGGTCCGTCTGTGTTTGAACAGTTGAAGGGCAGGGTGCAGCAGCCTGGACCAAAGGGTGTAGAAAGATGATGAGAGCCCTGACCTTTGTTGTGGGCAGCAAGAATGCCCGCGCTTCGTGCACAGTGGCAAATACAGGGGTGGCTGTGCCCCCAATACTGTAGGGTGCTGAGAGAGGATTTAAGAGTGCTTTAAAATGGAATCACCCTCTTTCTCCTTACCCCTTCCCCATTCTAATACGAATTTAGTGTTAGCACCTTTTTGTTTCTCTCCTTTCAAGTAGTTGTGCATGATCCTAATCAATTGCAGTGCTAAATAAAGTGGGTTCACAGATGCCACCTCTGTGTTGCTGCGGGCAAGAAGCCTACTCCTGGTTAGTCACCCGCTTGGCTAGCGAGTGTAACATCTTAAAATGTACTTGCACAATCTCCTGTTATTATGTGAGTTTGTCCTTGTTTTCTAAAATTACTTGTTTCAGTCTTAGCCCTCTCAAATAAAAGGAAAGATGAGGTGGCCAAAGCAGAAAAGGGAAAAGTGGTGAAACACTTGCATTCCTTTTGCTGGAATGTACACAACCATTTTTCTTCTGCATTTCACTTGTTGTACTGTGGTTCCCAAGGAAAAACAAAGTTAAGTGCCAGCTTGCTTTATTAGGGAAGACAGACTGTTTTATTTCTGTCGTTTGAAGGAAGCTTTTAGTAAAGTGGGCAAAAAGTCAGGAGTAGTTAAAGCTACTCCGCTCCTCCTCAGAGGAGGAGAAGTTCTAGACTTTGCATTCTCTCCCTCCGCGCTGGCCATCCGCAGAACTGAGGTGGTGCAGCGAGCTGTGTGGCTTCTCTGCACATAGGGGATGGCGGTGAGACCGCACAGTTCTTCCAGTTTAGAAGCTTCAACTGGGCTCAGGGCTGCTGCTGTGAGGCTAGAGCTATCCCGCTATCCTCAAAATGCTTGTTAATATGTCAAGCAAGACAAAGCTCTCCTTGTGCACTATTTAGGTTTTACAGTGGTTAGTTTCCAGCTTTCCATGATCTGGCAAATACAGGAACTTCATCGGGTTTGTCTTAAGTCACACACAAGTTCAAAGCATGTGTAGCATTTTGACCCAGGGTATAATCTTTCCAGGGCTTTGTTTGTGTCAAGTAGTGTGGTGATGGAGTATTGGAGTGGGTGGTAAAATCAAGATTAATTTCATGTTTATGTAAATCAAATTTGTTAGTCTCTTAATTCTGGTAATTTCCTGTGAAACGCTGTAGTTAACAGTGAAAAGAAGTTCCTGCACACTCATTGATTTGATTTTTCTTTTCATTGAAAACTAATTGCATAGGTGGTTTATCCTTTCTTATAATGATCAAAGCAGCTTCAATAGCTGCGATAAAATTGACAAACCTAACACTGAAGCATGGAAGAATTGCTTGAGTGAGAAATGGAGCTGCATTTGTGGGAGTAGAAGGGAAATTCTCCTTTCATCGAGACAGAAAAAGATTAAGGAAAAAGCCTCCATTGCTTATTTAGCAATAAAATCTACAGTGTGCTGCAGGCTCGTGCCAGATATGTTTCTTCTCATCGTTACCACAAGAACCTATCTTGATTTTTTTCTTTTTCTTTTTAAAGGTTCTCTTCTTAGATGCCTGACGTCACGGTCTTGATTTTCTTTCAGACCCTAACTGTAAACTAGAAGACAAGGCAGAAGATGGAGAGGTGCTAGACTGTAAGAAAAGGCCGGACGAAGGGGAGGAGTTAGAAGAAGAAGCTGTGCACAGCTGTGACAGCTGCCTCCAGGTGTTTGAGTCACTGAGTGATATCACAGAACACAAGATTAATCAATGTCAACTGACAGGTAAAGAATACTTATTACTTTGTGGCTTCGTGCACTGTTCTATTTCTGATTCCCATCCTCTGCTTCTGATTTCCCTCCTCCTTTCTCAGTTATTTTACTCCTGCACTTGAATGCTTGAGTGAGACCTTTATAAACAGATTCTGGGACAAGATTGTACTGTAAATGGGGCACTATAAATTTCCTTCATACCAAAGGATGTATGGATAATTGCTGCATTGTCACTGTATTTAAAGTATTTGTTAGATGTCTGTGCCTGGCTGCTGCATACATTTTCTAGATTCATACTGTACAGCTTTCCGTACTTCGCTTACACATGTATTTTCCGAAGTCACTTGTGAACACAGAGGGTATTTGTAGGTGGGGTTCAAGTGCAGCCGCATAACGAATGAATTTGCACAATGGCATGTTGCAGATCTGGGCTGGATGTTGCGTTAGCCTAATCTGTTAACTACAAATGACTGTACAGTAATTAGTAACGGCGAGTTGAGAGGAATGAAGCAAACTGTTAGAGGGGAAAATAAAATCTCGGCTTTAGTCAAGGGGCAGAACTGAGTGCTGCTCCGATACTACTGAACTGAGCAGAGCTGGGTGAATGGACCTGTAGCCAACCCGGGTTCCTCTTTGGAATGAGTGTAGACAGCCCCCTCACCTAGGAAACCACATGAAATCTGCTGAAGCAGTTTTGCCCTTTAGTTTTAGTAGGTCTTTTGATAGTATGCACTGTAGGTCCAAATAGACTCAGTATTAACAGAAATTTTTTATTAGATGATACTTTAGTTTTAGCCTCTACAGTGTAAAATGTATTTATCGTTCAGTGCAGTTATGTTAAAACCCTTTCTTTATTATGACTTTGTAAACGAGGAAAGCCATCCTTCCCGTTCAGGAATGCTTTTAGAAAGTGTGCGTGTGCTCATGTCTGGAGAGCTTTCTGAGTTATTTTTGGTTCCAGTAGATCCATAGGCTAAGTCCGGGCAAGATCGTATAAAAGTCAAGCAGCAGTACTGCTCTTGAGGGCGAAGTGTGAAAAGAAGGTGAGCAGAAGAGGAATAAGAGGGCAGGAGCAGAAGGAAAGTTGAGGAAGAAATCTGAGTTTGTCAAATGGTTTTAATCCTGACTTCAAATTATGGAAGTTGAAAATTTGCTGTAGCAAGAAACATTTACTTTTATTAATATATCACTTTGCCTTTTCTTGCCCATAAAATGTTTTTCAAACTTGAGGTAGAGTCCGTTCTGCCATTCCCTAATCACTCCTACAAACTTCTAGGATGTATTTGTCTGCATTGCTCATGGTTTCTGGCAGCATGGATATTCTCTCTTGACTTTAAAAAAACTTAATGTTTCTCTCCCCTTTTCTTCCTACCTCTCCTCTTTTGCTCTTTCTATGTTGAAAAATTAGTGGCTTTAGGTTTTCTCTTCCTTCCCTTTCCCAGAAAGCATCCCCCCTGTCCCAGTCCTCTGGATCTCCCCTTTACTGCTTCAGATCCCATTTATTCATCCCTGTTTTTTCACCTTGATCTGATATGGCTGTTACTCCCTTCTGGTTAGTTAGTTGCTGACCCCCCTCCCCAGTGGTTTCTCTGCTTTAAAGCTGCAAGCAGAATGCACTGAACAGTGCTTGCGCGGTTGGGTTGAGAAACCAAAGAAAAGCAGGTGGGGGGAGCAGTAAGGAGGAAGAGTCCTAGAGCACTTCTCCTGAACACAACAGTTCTTGCTGAGTTGTGTCACTAAATGAGAGTGAAAACAAGTATGCTGGATTAATCAATCTGGGGTGCATGCAGGAATATACCTATGCTGATAGAGAATGGGGGAACGAAAATTAATCTTGAAGGAAATGGTTTAAGCTCCTAAAAACACCTTTGCTTCTCTTTCAAGGAAATCTGTGATAGTGAATGGGTAGAGGCTGTTTGAAAGCTGACAAAGTAAATAAAAACCTAAACCACACATCCTTCTGGACTACCAAGTTGACAAAAAGCCAGCTGTCCTCTGTTTCTAAATGTGAATGACCAAAATACACCCTTAAGTTGAGAGAGGAGCCTGGATGGAATGGCCAGAGTTGAGGATTTCTTCTTTCTCCAGCAAAAAAATACTAAACAGTTGGTTAGTGAGGTGAATTCAATGCAGGGTCCTAAGCTGCATGTATGGCCTAACATTAAGGATACAACATCTGTGAAAACCTCATCCTTTTAGATGGTTTTTAGTTAATCAGTGACAAACAGTTGACAGACAAGCAGCTTACCTTTCTCTTCTGAAGAACAATATATATTTGACAAAAATAAAGTTTGCTTTTAGCATTTTAGGCAAGCTTCCTGGGCTCTTGCCTTTCTCTTGGACTTCCATCAGCGCCTTTGGGTGCCATGCTCAGATTCAAAGTTTTCAAAAAAAGTATTACCATGGAGGGGGAGTTGCACCTCCCTTTCTCATCACAGTCTTCTGATGTGACAGGATGTTACGCAGTTGCTCAGGTTTTCTCCTTTTGGAGGAGTCCCAATGAAAACTAGTAGACACCCTAAGGTATTTGCCTGTCACTAAGTAGTTAATGAAAGGCAAGAGGATTACCAAAATTGAATTTCTTCTATTATATTCTGTTGTTTGAGTCAACTGCATTCTCTCTGGAAGAGGGCAGAGTGTATTGTCTATCCTGATGTATGATCTTTCCAATCTGGGCTTCATCTCAGGAACTGAAGAGTTACCCAAATTGTCCATTATGTAAAAATGCCAGGACCATCAGCCTCTGAAGTTCACCTGATTTTTCAGATGGCTGAGCCAGCTGCAGCTTGTCTGGATTTTAATGAGCTTTGGAGGTGCTCTGTGAGATGCATAGGGGGCTGCACTGCAAGAATTTATGAACTGTGCATGTTGACACAGTTGTAGGATCTTTTTCCATGCAGTTATACTGGGTAAAATCAACAATCATGTTGATGGGACAAACGGAATGGCAAAACAATGGCTTGAGACAACCCTTTAGTAAGATCCTGAGTATGAAACGTGAGAATTGAGTGTCATGGTGTCTTGACTGCCCTTAATTCTACCAATCTTGTAACGTGCTGGAGAATGGGGCTTGCCTCTGTAGGTTCTCAAATTGATACTGGGGCTTCTAGTTTTTGCATTTGAAAATGTTAGATGTGTACTTCTGAAGCTTTGACACTTCAGTGGAAGGAGTAAAATTGCTTTATTGAATCTTCATTCTGCACTCTCAGCCAAAGACAGGAATGAAGAGAAGGGAGCTGATTTATTAAACAGTGGTCCCAATCTCTCAAAGTGTCAGTCACCCCCACCTATTCAGAGGATAGTGGAAGATGAGAGTTACTTACAACTCTGCGAGATTTAGCTCTGAGGATCTTGAATTGCTGTTCTCTTGCAGATTTTTTCAAAGGAGTAGAAAAAAGTTCTCCCCAACTGGTTCCTTCCTGTAATCCGTTGTTTGAATTGAACTCATGTTCTTTTTCTAGAGGAGGGCATAGCTGCTCTTTTATCCTAATGTGTGCGCTATTGATCTTTTCAATTTGGGTCTGATCCAATATCCATTGAAGTCAATGAAAAGATTCCCATTGACTTCAATGGGAGATGGAACAGGCCCTTCATGAGCTATTTAGTAATATTTTTTGCTATCATCTGAAATTCTTGTACTGAAGCTTTCTCCGAAAAGGTGATGATTTATTTATGTTAATTGCTGACAATTCTTGTGATGTTTGTGGAATACAGATAATGGATAAATGGGGGAAAAAGTCCAAAAAAATTCTTTGCAATACTTGTAACCATGGACAGATAAGATGTTGAACTATTAATTTAGTCATTACAAAAGATTGCCAATGAAAGTATGGATTTAATAGTGTTTCTCTCTGATGTTAATGCTTTTCTCACTCTGTCCTTCCTTCAGCATTTCCATTTAATAACTCATAAACCACTTGCACATTGTCATCCTCTAAGTTGTGTATATAAGTGAAGGATCCAGTTAGCATGGCTATGAACCTGATGTCCTTCTAGTATATGTCAGTTTGGATCTCACTGTAGGAACATGCATGCAGGGTCAAATGTGGTGCACTACTGATAAACCCTCAGCTTCACTTTCTCTCCTGCGAACAGGAAAAGAAACTTAACCCTTTGCAACACTGCCATATATGCTGTTGGTGGGCCAGACTTGGTCAGACACTTTCCCTAATCTTCTTCCGCTTGACTTATAATCTCTTCTCCCTGCACAGTGCTTTGTGCTGTTTATTTCACCTTTCAGTCTTCAGGGATCATATTCTATGAGTCTCCCCTGTATTCATAAGAACTGCCCTCTCCGCTGGCTGGCTCTGTGTTCTGAGGCATTTGGCTCAAGCTTGGTTCTCTTGAAGATGCTGTAGGTTACTTTGGCATCAGAAGTCTCAGTCATAACTAGAGTAATACTAGAAAAAGGAGCATCCTGTGGTGCTGCCTTGCTTGCAGTCAGACACGCAGTGAACATGCCGGTCAGGTTGTCTGAGTTGCTGAATAACTTAACAGCAGTGGATGTGCTGGTACACAAGACTGCCATCCTCCACCTGAATGTCAGTAGACCTAGCGCATGTTACACGACTTCCTTACTAGCCCCGTTGGCATCGCAGGCTGTAAAACTTGTCTGAAAGCAGGCTAGTGAATCATATGCGGTCCTAGCTTCAAGGCTACAGGTGTTTTGAGGTAAAAAGCATGAGGTATTTCTCCATTGGGAATATTTATTTTACCTTTAGGTGATTAGGTAGACTTAGTTTCCTGCTTTGGGCTCTAGACTAGTGCTAGAGCTTTGACAGGTTGAATAAGGATTTCAGGTAAAGCTGAGAGCCATTCATGTGGTCCCCTAAGTAGTTTCTGATGTTGAAAAGGTTACTGGCAATAGCTGGGTGTCCCCTGCCAAAAAGGAGATGCAGTCCTGCTCTCTAGCCCTGCTCAGAGATTCCTCTCGCATGCCATCTGAAAACAATTCCAGCAGATATGTTGGGGACCAGTTGTTCTGAGTGCTGCTCTCCATCAGCACTGTAGTACTACTAGGCTGGGAACTTCTAGCTAAGTCAGTGTTTCTGTGTTTCCAATTATGACCAAAATTCATTTTCATGGATATCATTCTCCTGTGTGGTTGAGAAGCACCTTCTTGCATGTCTAGAAATAAAAGGTTGTGCTACCTAACAGCTTCACAGACAGCATGCACCACGAGTGATCATGGACTTACCAAATGGGAGGTAATAGAGATTCCACTGTAATGGTTTCCTTCTCTTGCCTCTTTTCTCTTCTTCCTAGTGCCCAGGAATCTTTCATCTTTCTGAATGAGTTGGTAATGCCAGGACCATCTCCTTCACTAGAAGACTTGAAAACTTTCCAGGGGATTTTGTCCCAAAGGATGTATGCTGAGCACAGTGAGACTACAAGATAAATCTTGTGAGCGCTTGACATTGTCATGCTTTGATATCCTAGCTAGAACTGCTCTTCCTGCTAGCAAAAGAATCCTAGAGCTCACCAAATACATTGCAGATCTTGCCTTTGTGTTTTTCAGTTTCCACTGTCTGTGTGGAGAAAAGATACATGGCAAGGGTCTTTGGTCATTTCTGCAGCACAGAGAAAATTTGGAGCTTAATAAAAAGTCCTGAGGACAAGGACCCTAAGAAGTTAAATCTATGATGCACCAAAAGCATATTCATCTGCCTCATTGCGGTTAGTGGCACACTGCCAAGCACTGTTTGCCAAGTACAGTTACTTCACTTGAGAGAGTCACCCTGTTTCTCTTGAGAATTCCTGCACCAAGGACTGCATATGGATTTTACATTAAATAGTTATTGAATGAAAGACAAACAGTGCTTGGACTGGGGACTTTGAGCTTAGGCCTCTCTTTTTCCTTAGAGGGCTTCCCAGTTGCTGTACGACAGAGACATGCTTCTACTTTTCCATTTGCTTTGGACCACAAACTTCTGATTTCTTTTCCACAAAATGACATTCTGTTTGACTGAGACAGTGGAAAGCAGACCCTCTCCTCCAGTTCCTTGTTCTGGCCAACACACATGGTAGTTCAATGCACTTCTTTGAGTTTTCAAGTTGTGGACTCATAGCCTTTCAGAATTACATGCTTGTCCTGCTTTCGGCTGGGATAGAGTTAATTTTCTTCATAGTAGCTAGCATAGTGCTGTGTTTTGGATTTAGTACTAGAAGAATGTACTCCAGGACCCATATCTGCAATTCTAAATCCTTGATAATTGGGGAAAAGGGGGAATAGGGTGGTAACTACAGCCTCTGTCTCCAAAGATTGTAATTTTGAATTCAGAGCAGTGTAAAGCCTGTCAGTGAACTTGGATGGAAGATTTATATGCATTACAGAATGGCCTGCTAAAATCATAGCAATTTGGAGGATCTGCCATACAGAACTTCATATGCAAAACTGCAAGCTCCTAGGGAGGATAGCTTAAGGTCTTGATAATTGCGTTCTTAGATTTTCATATCAAAATTCTGTATAAATACTTCTGTAGGTAGCTTGGTACTGCTCAGATATGGAGGGAACTTGTACATGCTGGAGCTGAGAGCTATGAAAGTAGGCTGCATAGCCCTCTTGCTGTTCTTCAAAATCCTTGTGCTTACCTTGAGAGGCAGTAGATCCATGATGAACAGCCAACATGGGCAAGGAGGCATAAACTCCTCCCCCTTTTGCTTGGATACCATTAATCTCTGCTCTTGAGATTGCTAATCAGTCATAAAACCAGTGGATCTTCACCTCCTGGGTGTTTTAAAAGCAGCCTGTTGCACTTCTTGAGTTATCTGTCAGTGACCTCTTGTAAACGAAAGCAGCTGATGTCTGTATCATGGAACTGTTATTCTTGACTTGGGGAACCCCTGTAATAAACCTGTTCATGAGCATTAATTGTAAATGCCAGAACTCTTGTTCTGTTCGGAGGCGGAGAGGAAACAAGTGGCGGTGCCTTCCAAGAAGCTTTGAGTGCTTCCTCTGTGTCTTTTATGTTTTTTTCCTCAATTTTGCTTCCTATTTTCCTCTTATTCTAGCCTGATTTTCCATCACTAAAAAAGGCAGGTGATTCTTTTAGCCCATAATGGCAAGGAGAGCTTTGGCTGGCTTATCTCCTGCATGTGCCCACCAAATACTTCACATGGTGTGAACCTGAACTCCCAAGATAATGGCAAGATACCGGATGAGAGCCGGTGTCCCTGCACCAGCGAGGAAAGCGTTGCCTCGCTGAGTACCATGGACAGAGGCACCTCCTCCCTGGCCCAGGAAGTCCTGTGCTACTCAACTGGAGACTGTAGTCCTCTCATTGGCAAAGGGGTTTGGTGTAGGCAGCCCCAGTTGCAGGGGTTACCAAGTTTAGTTCTTGGTACAACTGCCTCTCACCTGTCTTTTACATTTAAGTAATCTACCATCATGTATGGGGCTCTTAGGGCTCATCTTGCAGCAAATCATGCCGTAACTGGGCAAATGGAGTATGGCAGCAGAGTTTTGGCCAAAGTGCTATTACACACCCAAGGACACTCCTGTCTGGAACATGAATCCAGTCATCCTGGGACTTGGGCATCACACACTTGAACCATG
Organism: Egretta garzetta; assembly: GCF_000687185.1. NCBI lineage: Eukaryota > Metazoa > Chordata > Aves > Pelecaniformes > Ardeidae > Egretta > Egretta garzetta. The sequence goes on along the minus strand of NW_009270000.1, from coordinate 2,924,244 downwards.
CTTTTGATCACTTCTGCTCAAAGTTTCTCAAGTAAATACACTTTCATTGAAGGTAAAGAGTGAATACTGAGGACAACAGTACACTGTTCTGCAGGTTAAAAGACCCCATGTGCTGGTCACCCAGAGCCTGTTTTTCAGCATGTACTCAGAGGTTTATGTACACGATATACCTTACTTCAGTGTCTTCTTCCCAAGCCATGCTCAGCAGCAGGACTTACGGTCATAGTCCTAAGCTATACCAGAGGGCATTTCTGTGTGATGCTTTCTTGACACAGGACCATGAAAGCATCAATTAGGCATACCTGACGTGCCATTGTGGGTGAGTGCAATAGCATTAGGCTCTGGGAGGGGTCGCAATATAAATAGTTCCTCTTCTGGCTTTGCTATTTTGTGGTTACCAAGCTAGCCCTACGTCATCGTTCCTGTCTCCAAGCACTGACTTGCCCAGCTCCGTAGCTTTTTCAGACTTAGTTCAAGTGCGTCCCTGGCACTCTGTTGAAAATCTGCCCTAGCTAGATCCAGAACTTTGCTTTATTACGTTGACAGTCTGTTGCTCCATTTATTTATAGCCACTGCTGGGTGTTCTAAAGGTCAAGCCGTTTCCTCACAGAGCATTTCCAAATGGGCAGTACAGGGTATCTCTCTGTGTTACCGTTTGGCTACTGTGTCTTTCCCATTGAATATTAACTTTGCTCTCCCAGTGCTTGAGTGACAACTCCCGCCTGTTTCAGAAGAGGGTCCAATTTCTGAGATCTGCCAGGTGATGACATGAGGTAATCCACTGACCTTTATTGGGTATTGTGCGGAGGACGTAACTGCCAGAGCTCATTCCAGTTTTGGGAGAGCAGTACTATAATCACTATTTGATCTATGCAGCTGAAATTCTTAATTCTCCTTGTCCAAGGAAGACAGTTGCCTACAGGGGGAGAGAGAAGGGAGGGGGCAGGGGGAATCATCAACGCTGGCACATATGTGAAGAAGAAAAAATAGTCATTACTTACCCTATGATAACTATGCTGCTTCCAATTACTGCTGTAATCAATATGGATCCTGTGGCCAAGCTTGTCTTGCTTTTCACAGTCCTCAGTAATACAGACTTTGAATTGTAAAGCTGCTGCTGATACAGGGTCATAGCTGCCCTGACCTTTACCCAGTACAATGGGAATTCGTGTGTATGATTCTAATAGACACACTATTAAAAATAAAATAATGATTGTCTTGCGTGTATGCACGTATATACACCTACAGCCTGTATTGACTACAGGGTTTCAGAGAATCGGTTACTGTAGAGTAAATACCTGTTGTTTATTCTATGCTTCTATTTTACTGGAATATTTATAATATATTGTCAGTGTATTACAAAATGGGTCTTGTTGCCATGACAAATTAGTCTTTTTAAGTGGTGATTTTCCTGCACCTTCTAAAATAATTTTCTTCAAATACTTGCTGTTTTTATTATTGGTGCTTGCTTTAATTACCATTTAGAAATGAACGGAACGGGAGGTACAACAGATTATCATTACTTATATGTTCAGCAGTTAAATTCATAGCTTGAAAGCCAAATGTAACAAAATGCCCCACAGCTCTTTAACACTTTGCTTAATACAGTTGTAGAAGAACCTTAATTCATGTTTATACAATCAGATGTAGAGTGTTAAGGCTTCTGGATGAAGTGGTAGTTCACTAACACATCGCCTATATGGGCTCAGTTTATCCTCTCAAGCATCATCTGGAGGGTGTAAAAAACCCGCTTTTTGTGGAAAAAAAAAAGAATTGTTGGAGGGGAAAGGTCCTTAAAGACACTCCAGTCCCTGCCTGGTCTTGGCATAATAACCTGCCTGAGATGGTTGTAAAATCACTTCTGCTTCCATACTGTGACTCTGCTAGTGAGAGGGAATAGGGTTAAGACAAAGAGAAAGCACATCTTAATTCACCCAGGGTGTTCTGAGCTATACCTTGCGCTTTTTGAGAAAGACACTTACTGTATTGAATATGCTGTTGTGGAAATGCACTGTGATGTTCAGATAGAAATTTAGCCCTGGCACAGGGTGCTGCACCTATGGAAAACACTGGAACCTGCAGTCCCTTTTCCTAAAGCTCCTCTGTTTTTTACAAGACACCAGATATGCCATTAATTCCAACTGTTCTTCCAAGATGACTGATAGTTGAGGCAAACTCTTCCTTAATGTGAACTGTTAATATTCCTAATTTTATATCCCTCTACTTGTACTAAGAGGTCATAGTCCTTAGCTGGGGATATCATTTGGGAATGCTGTAGTGTAACTGAGATCTATGACCTCTTAATAAGCATCAGGAGAAAGAGATGGGGATCATTCTACAACATGCCCTGGGGGTACTTTCCCTTCAAGAAGGCAAGCTGGAACTGTTCAACTTTTTTCTTTCTTTCAGTTTTTTACCTTCAGGGGGAAATTGATCGATTTGGAGATGATTATTCCATAATCTCTGAATTTTTCTCTTCTACACTGCAGTGGGAACTCCTTGAAGTTTAAAGGGGTTGTGTCTCCTGTGTGCACTGTGGAATGAACCCAAAGAGTTTATGGAGACAGCAGTTCTCTTACCACAGCTAGTGGTATAGTAGGCAAGTTTGAAACTAAAATACCAGGAGGGTCTGTGGACAGAAAAGGGTAAATTTGTTATTAAATTTGGCTGACTAAGCATGATCACTTCTCTCAATGGATTTGGGATTTATTTTGGGGGAGAGGAAAGTGGGGCTTTCTCAAAAATGCGGATGTATTAAAGACAAGGTAGAACTGCGAGTTAACTTGGTGAATTGAAGCAAACTAGAAAAGGTGAACTGGCAGTTGCTTTCTAAAAAACTCAAACGTGACAAAAAGTACCTGACATGGATTTAATAATGACAGGAAATACTGGAACTTTATCTGTGACATTTGGGGTTAAATCTACTCTTAATGTTATCAAAATCATGTAAAGTTTATACATGTGCAACTAAAGTGATTTAATATTTTTGTCTGTAATATTTCTGAAGCACATAAAATGCAGTACATTATTTTGCCTGTATGTAAACAAGGAGAGCGTGCTTTCAGCACAGGGAATGAACTGAAGTGCTTCAAAATGTCTTTTGAAATAGCACTCTGTGTAAGACAGTGCCATGGATTGGCACTTGGTCGATACATATAATATGTGGGAATTCAGTTTAAATTTCATAAAACTACCTGTCACTGGTTTATTACCTCCCACACCGTGACCAGAACTGGTGTCTCTCGTTTGTTTTACTGCTGGATCCCAGCAGGAAGTGCAGTCTAATGACCGAAGGAAGGTTGGGTGACTCATGCGGGGGAGGCTGGAGAAGGGTCAAGTTTTTCAAGTACTTTGCAAACCTTCTACCAGCTGTAAAAGCAAAGCATAGGGAAATGAAACAGCAGTTGCTAATTTACCTTTCTCTGACAAATGCAGACTTCAGCATGAGTGCATATCACATCAGTTTTACTGTTAACACATTAATTAACATCAATAATTTTTCATATGTATGCGTTTATTTCTTATTGCTACTATCGGACTTCAGTACATGGGCAGAAGTGATGCTCGGATTTTTGCAAAACAGTGAGCATGTTTGATCTTCCCTGTAAATTCAGTTTCTAAGCAACACATCCTTTGTCCTGAACTATTTTAATATGTCAATAACCATAGGTTTCTGTTTGATTCTAATTATTCTTCTAAACTGCATTTGAAATACTTAAAACAGTTTTAATATTTGCTTTTTCTGTCATGATTAGAATATTTTGCATTACAGGTCAATCATTCCTCCATCTGTGTAGCCTGACTGGAGAATGTTTTTCAATTTATGTCCATCAGGCTGTAATCTTTGCTTCACTGAAACCAATGGAAATGTTGTTATTATGTTCTTTGAGGGCAGGATTTCTACTAGTGAGTTCAACTTCTCATTCGATCGTATTATTGCTCTCAGGATTCTTCACTGTGGCACTCAGACCTCTCCACCTTTCCAACACTCTTTTATCATTTCAGAATAGTCAGCACTTAACAAACTTACTTCCAAATAGCATTTCCCAAACGACTGACAGGCTGTGGTATTAACCCCATAGTTGCAAGCAGTTTCCCATGGCAGGTTAGTTTGAAAGTAGAAAAGCTTCCCCTGTCTGCCATGATAACAGGTGCTCTCAAAACCAAAGGCTGAGAAAATGGAAGAATGCAGTTTATCTCATTAAAATTAGATTCTACCTCTTTTGTGACCCTTTCCACCTGTCACTGTCTTTGATTTTCTCTAATTTGGTATGCCTGCTCATGCTACTGAGGCTCTTCTTTTCTGTCCTTGTTATCTTTATACTTTCCATTCTCTTACTGAGTGTTTCTGGAGGTGTGCTTTTATTTCTGTTTCCTTTTCCATTATCAGCAGGTCAGGGATCCCTGCAGTTCTCCCTTTGGATGAGAAGGGTGGAGATGGTTTTCTGTAGTGCTGAAGTATCCCACTGCTGGTCTCCTTGCCTTCTCCTTTTTCACTCTTTACTTTTCTGCTGTTTGTCTGTGTTCGCTTTTTGCTTCTAGGGTCTCCAGAATAGTGCTCAGGAAGAACAGCAGACTGAAACTCACTCAGTATACTTAGTTTCATTCTACAGCCTCTGCTGGACTTGATGATGCTTTTTACAGGACCCAAGAACATAGAAGCAATCTGAGGTCTACAGCCCATCTTGTTATTTGCACAGTCATCCATTGCAACAGTCTCATTCTTGATTTGGTCACTTCTTGATCATTCTTAGAAATGCTCCAGCTTTTGTGTAATGTTTCTTTAGGACTATACTGTAGTGGATACCATTGAAAATATCTCAAGAAGGTCCCAAGGAGTAGGAACATTTACCCCTCATAGCATGGGGCAAAAGAGTGTTTGGTATTCCACAGAACATATATTTTTTTGTCATAGAATCATAGAATCATTTAGGTTGGAGAAGACCTCTAAGATCATCAAGTCCAAGTGTTAAGCTAACACTGTCAAGTCCACCACTAAACTGTGTCCCTAAGCACCACATCTACATGTCTTTTAAACACCTCCAGGGATAGGGACTCAACCACTTCCCTGGCCAGCCTGTTCCAATGCTTGACAACCCTTTTGGTAATGAATTTTTTCCTAGTATCCAGTCTAAACTTCCCCTGCGCAACATGAGGCCATTTCTTCTTGTCCTATCTCTTGTCACTTGGCAGAAGAGATAGACACCCACCTTGCTACAACCTCCTTTCAGGCAGTTGTAGAGGGTGATAAGGTCTACTCTCAGCCTTCTTTTCTCCAGGCTAAACCACCCCAGTTCCCTCAGCTGATCCTCGTAAGACTTGTGCTCCAGATCCTTCACTAGCTTCATAGCCCTTCTTTGGACATGCTTCAGCACCTCAATGTCTTTCTTGCAGTGAGGGGCCCAAAACTGAACACAGTATTTGAGGTATGGCCTCACTAGTGCCGCGTACAGGGGGATGATCACTTCCCTGGTCCTGATGGCCACCCTGTTCCTGATACAAGCCAGGATGTTGTTGGCCTTCTTGGCCACTTGGGCACACTGCCGGCTCATATTCAGTCAGCTATCAACCAACACCCCCAGGTCCTTTTCTGCTGGGCAGCTTTCCAGCCACTCTTCCCCAAGCCTGTAGCATTGCATGGGGTCATTGTGACCCAAGTGCAGGACCTGGCACTTGGCCTTGTTGAACCTCATACAGTTGGCCTTGGCCCATCGATCCAGCCTGTCCAGATCCCTCTGCAGAGCCTTCCTACCCTCAAGCAGATCAACACTCCCACACAACTTGGTGTCATCTGCAAACTTGCTGAGCGTGCACTCAATCCCCTTGTCCAGACCATTGATAAAGATCTTAAAAAGAACTAGCCCCAGAACTGAGCCCTGGGGAACACCACTTGTGACCAGCCGCCAACTGGATTTAACTCCATTCACCACAACTCCATTTTTTTACCCAGCGAAGAGTATGCCCATCCAAGCTGTGAGCAGCCACTTTCTCCAGGAGAATGCTGTGGGATATGGTGTCAAAGGCTTTACTAAAGTCTAGGTAGACAACATCCACCATCATGTCTCAATGCTGGCATAGCTGGTCCTGATTTATTGTTGAGGGTGAGTTCGCGTATACTGAATTGGTTTCATGAAAGGCTATTGCCTTTTCTGTTGCATTTTGGTTATTGGAGAGTGCCTAAAGTGCTTAAAAATTACGTGTGTAGTTCTCCTCTATGGCCATGGAAAGAGGCCCAATACAAATTAAAGGCTAAATTCTACCTGTTGCAAAATTCATAGGCTTGGATATGAAATCAAAGCGAATCTCTGTATGCTATGAGTCCCACAGATTTTTTCATACAATGTTTTTGAACCTGCACCTCAGTTAGTGGATCTGATGCTGTGAGGGTGGTGAAAGGGGGCTAGCAGATGTAACTGATTAATAAATACATGTCCAGTATGTCAGTATTGTTCTTTGCATGTGGGGCAAACCTTATATTTGATATGCCTGTAAGTATTGCACAATGCCTTTCATTCTCTATGCTTCAAATCTTTTTGGCAACTGTTTATCTACAATAGCATGAAATGTAGCCAGCTTTGCAGAAGACAGCAGCTAAGACCCATGAGACATAGTAGGGGGAGACAGGAAACTCTGGCCAAGAATAATGTGGCAAACCTCCTGCTCTTGTGAAAGATGCCACAGGATCTCTGCTGTCCACAAAAAGCAGATTGCAGTGCAACTTTTAAGATGCGAATGGGTGGATTATTCCACATGTGCATTGCCCCAAAATGGCTGATGCTTCATTTTTCAGGTGAGTAGTACTCATGGGAGTTTAAAAATGGTATGATGACTCTCTGTCACTCCTTAGTTCCAGAGGTAACTGACAGCAGAAGCTCTTTTACCATTACACAGAGGGAGGCTGGCCCGATAACCCAGCCATAGCTGTAGAAAGTGTTATGCATGCAAGGGCTGTCAGTCCCACATGATTCCGAATCATGGGGTCGAGGAAGCGGCTCAGGGTAGTGTTTAACCCTAAAGTCGTATCCTGGCCCTCCCTTTTCTCCTTACCTCTAGTTCTCTGGGAGCTCTAGCACAATATTTTGACTTGTGAGCCCAGAGGGTTGACTGTGTGGCAGACACTTAAGGTAATTATGGGCTTACTTATACATTTTACTGTCAAATTACGTAATTTTCGATAGAGGGCATAATGTATGCTTTCTCATACACACTCGTTGAGGCTCGGGGTTCTGCCTCTTATTAGATAGCTTAAAAATCAAACCACGTGTTGTAACAGACCTCAGTACAATTGCTATAGAATGCGTGCAGCATTCCTCCCTTTCCTTCCATAACATTCTAGGATGTATAAATACAGAATGCCCTGCGGAAGAAAAGTTTGGATTTGAAATCTTTTACTGTAATATATGGAATGTGCTTACTAAACTGTGGAAGCTATTAGGGGTACAGGAAATGTTGTGTATTTAGGTAGTCGGTATGCTCTTAGTGAATTGAGACATGGAATAATCATTCTTCCATCAGCCAAGTATAGTAAATGTGGCTTGCAATCCAAATGTTATTCGCATCGTTTATAGGCTTGCCAGCTATTCTCTTAACACTGAAGTATATCGTTTTATCAGAACTACATGCCTACTTCTGAGGAGGGGGAACGGGAAGAGCAGAGAATGACATCTTTTACAAACAGATGAAAAAGAAAATTAATTATTTTGCTGTTGACTAACAGTAAGTTTTGATTACACATTGCAATTGCATTTGTTGACACTGGAACTGAAGAAATTCTACTTTGAGTGTAAGAATGGTTCTTAACATTTCCTCTACTCCTATAGAAGTGTCTTTTTTTGGATGGAAGAGACACGTTTTTCAGCAAGCATCGTTTTCTGTAAAAAGATGTTGCAAGTTTTGACTGTCTTTAAGTTGTTCATTATAGTATCCTCTTTCTCCTTCTTTCTTATACATTGCTTAAAATGCTGGATAAAAGATTCTTCTTTCTTACTGCTTCTCAATAAGCAGTTAAATCAGATTGAAAGAAGAGTCATTGTGAGCTAATTAGATTGCATATTAGCTTTAGGGATGTGGCTCCAATATAGCACTCTTTAGTTGTCTTTTGTATAATAGAATTTGCCCATAAAGGTGTTGTATGTTAAAATTCCAGTATAATTATTTTCTGTGTTTCAATTAAAAATATGCTTTGCAATTAGCATTTTTGCTAGCCTTTCTTCTGTGAGAAGCATAGATGAACATAGACGGTCATTTTTCATTTTCCTCAAGAAACTGTACATCTTCTCATGGATCCAAAAAGTATCTATTTTTGTATGTGGACAGCTAGCCTACACTGGTGAAATGCTTTTAAAATAACACATGTAATGTTATATTATTGTGTAAGTAAAGACCGTAGCATTCCCCTTTTCCAGACCTTAGGAGCATAATCAGGCATACCATATTTTAAGAAACACTAAGCCTGTCTGAGCAAAATGCCTGCAGGATCTCTTACTTTTCCCCTTCCTTCTATTTTTTTTTAAACATAGACCTGGCTTAGATTTATGTAGTTCATTTGAAGTTCATGCAGTGAGTGGATTAATCATTCAAAGGCGGATAGCTAAATAAAGTTACTTTACCTTAAAATTTGCAACTCAAAAACTGCTCTCATAAAATCAGTCCTTATATGTTCTTTGGCATGACTCTTCTGTGCCCAGTCTGCACTGTTTTAGCTCTATGAGCTAGAGCAGGAAGGAGGGAAGAATAAAATTCCTATTTTCAGTCTAAGGCATGCTTGGTGACTTGTTTCCTCCCTGATATTTAAAATTAAACCCACTCACTAAGCCTACTTTCCTAGCAGTACCACTGTTTTCTCTAAGCTGAGGAAGCATAAAGAAATTATTCCCAGACTGAAAGCCAGTAAACTTCAGACTAGAATTTACCTTTACAGATAAAGGTAAGTAATTTCACAGAGTATTAACCTTCTCCACATTGCCTCATTATTCAAGGCCATGTCTTTCTAACTTCTTGTCTTCCCTCCCCAATTCTCATTTATTTTTTAAATTTCTTACCTTTCTTCCATTCTGTATTACATTTGCTGAGATTATGGAAGACTCTTGTGCTGGTAGAAAGGGAAATGATGTAGCTGTGTGTTTGATCTGCTGTTTTTTTTTAAAATAACTTATGAGTAGTAAAAATCCAAACATGAACGACTAATGTTTCTCACTTCCAGGACTTTTGTATTATGATTATTTGCCTGTCCTTTCAGAAGATTCATAAATCAAAGAACAGCCATGGTTATTCAATGCAGATTTGAGGAAGAAACTGGGGAAATGATTCTACTTGATTGCCAACGAGAAAATTAATGCGAGCTGTTGCTCCTTCATGAAGAAAATAGCTTTAAAGTCCACTCATTTCTTCCATTGTTAAGCCATGAGTAGATTTTAAGCTATTTAAAATTACTGATCCTGAAAAGCCAACCTACATGAAAGAGGTTCAGAGAGTGCATAGTTGAATGTGGAGGGGACCAGGTGAGAGTAGATGAGTTAGACAAATTACTGTCACTTTTCATAAGTAATTACTTACAGTCAGAATCCTCTGCTTTGTGTAGATAATTAGTAGCTTCAGTGTTTTCATCCAGAGAAAGGCATACAGCTTTTTTTTTTTTTTAATATATGTAATTTTGAACTTCCATTTTGCAATGACTGGTGAAGAAATACTGAGTGTGTGTCTCTTAAATCCTGTCTGTCTGGGGTTTAACTCCCAATGTGGCAGTACCTTTTTGCCTTAGGCCTTTGATGTATTTATCCACCAGTGTCTCAGAAAGGTTAGGAAGACCTAAGGGTACTTAAAAATCAAATAAAAAAATGAACTTAATTACTTAAGGTGAGGATATGTATGCTTGCATCCGAAGTTGTGATTCTGAAATGCTCTGTTCAGCTGTTACCTCCCCTAAAAGACACCTTTCTGGCACACTTAATGGTCTCTCGTCTCAGCCTGAGCCCAGAAGTACCACTGTTTTCTCTAAGCTGAGGAAGCATAAAGAAATTATTCCCAGACTGAAAAGCAGTAAACTTCAGACAAGAATTTAACTTTACAGGCAAAGGTAAGTAATTTCACTGAATATTAACATCCTCCACATTGCTTTGTTCTTTTGACCATCCCACAATCTAATGCTTTCCACTACTTCTTCCGGGCCATCAGTGAAGGAAACTTTTGCATATGAGGTGAAATGCTATACCAGGCAATTGTTATTCAGGAATGCTCCACTTCCAAATTTGGGACACTAAGATGCACAGGTTATTTTAAAAGAAAAAGTAACACACACAGAAGTCATAACAATAAGTCTACCTTGCCCTGTTCAGATTGTTCTTAAATAGCTTCATGTGGTTAAAATGCAGGAAAATGCTGCTGGAGATCCTCTATCAGAGCTGCGAGGGATTGAGGATGTGAAGAGAAGGTTCTTTGGTCAGTGGCATTGCATTTCTCACTGTTCTTTGCCCTTTTCCCCTTGGCTTAGGTGGGGAATAGGAAAATATAGCATTCCAGGATGAAATTACTTTTACAAAGCAGACCTACTAATTTAATTAGAATTTTAAACTAGCCTTTTCCTTGTACTAGTTATGCCAGTTAATACTGTTACAGAGAAGCAAGTCCAGGTGCATGCATATGCTACCAGTCACTCCCACAACAGATTTCCAGTAATAGTACTGAACTGGTTTCCATGTCGTCCTTTTTCCATGACAAATTATACCATTGTATTTGGGGTACAAAGTGAGCTCTTGTGACTCTGAATTTAGGCTTTGTGGAACTTGGCTGGGACGTAAGGTCTGGAGGTATAAAACTTGCACCAACAGTGCTGTGCTACAAGCTATATATTGATTTAAATTACTGGGTCCTATCCATCAAAGCTTCTATTTCAGAAAACATTTTTTGGGAATCTTCCTTTATGAAAAGTTTAGCAAGCCCTTAAACAAATTGCTACTATTTATAGAATTGTATTAAGAAATGCATGTTTTATATGAGATCTCAAATACCTATCTCTGCAGCTCCAAAGTAAGGGATGAGGCTTTAAAGATTAGAGGGCAACATCTGTTAACTCTGGCTGTTTTGCATATCTATATACCATATAAATTTGTTCAAATGATTTGAAAGTAGGTATGCATAAGAGTATACCCAACATTTAGTTTACTGACCATAATGTGCTACTCATTGAAACGAGATTATGACTTGCAAATGGATCTCCAGTCTAAGTAATTTTGCAAACACGTAAAATGTCTTCTGTGGAAGAAAATGAAAGGATGGCAAATCGTGTAAGTAAGGTGAAGTGGAGAACATGATTGCTAAATCTTTAATTACTGAATAAATTTCTTAATAGCTGAAAGGATACAGAGGTGCCTGAGACCCATGTCACTTTGCACTGAAAGCTAACAGAACAGTCCTCTGTTCCTCCACCCTCATCACTGCTCCAGTTTAATTTATGAAACTTAAAAGATTTAAATATTGGTGTGAATAAATGTGACCAGACAAAACAGCAAACAGGACTATATCTCTGTGCTTTGAAGTGATTGTGAAAGCAGAACTAGCATCCAACATGAGGGAACGGAACTCTAGATTTCAGTGTAGTCACTTCAAGATAATCACACAAAGATTGACCTTTTCTCTAAAAGTAGTAGTTAGGTATTATTGTGGCAGCCTTCTTCAGCCTTTCATTTGCTTATTGATGTTTGCTTGAGCAAGTGTAGAAGTAAATACCTGAGGAAAGGCCCTTGTGCTCAGTGTAATAATCAGATTAATTGGGGAACCTAAGCTAAATCTGTTCAGAAACATTTAGTTCATAAATATGCATGTCTCCTGAAATACAGGAACACTGAGCACAGGCAGATGATGGACATTCAGGCCCCTGTATTGCTGATGTTACCCAGAATTTTCTGTTCTGGTCTTGGTATCAAAAGGGAAGAGGGTGATGAAGAAGAAAAGCTTACTGCATAGGGTGGAATAGAATGGATCTCAGTGCAAAGACCCTTGCAGCAGTGAGCAGTAGGATGGAATAGAATGGATCTCAGTGCAAAGACCCTTGCAGCAGTGAGCAGTAACTGTGTTATATCTGTATTGTATGGTGTAATGCCACGCAGAGATAGTGTAGCTCTCTAAGAGAGTTATATTAACTTGTGAGCAAGCAACTTCTCTCTCTCAGGATGCTGCTTCAGTTCCAGGGCTCATAAGATCTCCAGTAACTTGGGTATTTTATGTTTACCTTAATGCACAGTGTGGATGTGCCAAGTCTGTGTATTTGATTTGCAAAGGACAGAAATACACTGGTTTCTACTAAACTTGGTTGTTGGTGTTGTACGTTGTCTGCATAGTGTGACAGTCCTTTCATACGAGTCAACTGTTTGAAATACAAATTTCTGTAAGAAGCGGTCGTTTCATACCTGTGTCCTCCGAACTTGGTAGGTGACTGAATCCAGGAGACAGAGGCTTTCAGTCACTGAAGGCAGAGGTGTAGTTAACTTCAAATGCATCGCTCAGCCTCTTGAATTGGCCTGTTCACTATTGGCCTGCTGTAAGTTAGGGGAGAGTACAGGTACCTTTCTGAACAGGGGAACAGAGTTCTGTCTGTTAGCGGTACTTCTGTGTGTCACACCCTCATTACAATGTGTTTCATTTTATATTCCCTTTTTCCTTGTTAATTTGATCCTGTCAGTAGTTAAAACCAGGTAATTTGATCCAGAAATGATGTGAATCATCTATGGAGAATTGAAGCGTACGGAAATTTAACATGAAAGAGAGACCTGTCTTGCACCTGTTTTTCTGCACCAGTATACAGTGACCCTAGAGAAGTTAAACAAGGAATTTTCTTTTGAAAGAGAAGGCAGAAATTCTGCATGATATTAAGGCGAAAAGAGCCTCGGGGAGGATCTTTCAATCATTGTGAGCTGACAAAATGCTCCAGAGCAGCACAGTCCACTTTTAGTGTCACATTGAAGAATGGAGACACAGTTCAAGGGTGTGCTATTAGTATCGCCAACCCAAACTTCAAGTGTACATGTGATGGAAAGGACCCTGCTGTAGACAGCTAGCTCAGCTGCCGAGTGGTAGTAACTTGAGAATACTAACAGGTCTTTTCTTGACGTCTTATTAAAGATAAGGCTCAAAGAATTCTAGACGAGATTCAAATCATTGATTTATTTATCATTATTTTTAAGCTGGAGCACTCCGACTTTCTTTAAATCTAAAAAACAAAACCAAAAGAGAGTAACGTGGTGAAGTATAGGCACTGCTGCCATCTTTATTATTATCGCATGCCTCACTCAGGTGGTGTTCACAGTTACCTGGTCCACTGTCAGACTTACGCCTCGAGGACATCTACAGTGCTCATGAGACAGGGCTTTTATAGAGCAGACTCGCACAGCACTCTGCCTCAGAAATGAAGTGATTGCTGGCCAGGAGAAATCAAAAGGGAGCATTACATTACTTCCCACTGCAAATGTGATCTGGACCAACAAGCTGTAACCTGCACTGACAAGAAAATTAGCCTTGCCACTGTATTTTAAGTGGGAAAAGCATTTTTGGGTGAGACATAAGGCAGTTTTCCTTTGGAAGTGTGGGGGATTGCCATGTTGTCAGAGAGAGGGTGAAGCTCCGGAGTGGGAAGCCATAGAATGGTTCTAGTTAACAACTTTTTGAGGCATCCATGTGTCATTCATCAAACTTGCCTTTTGTCTGCCTGAAAACAGAATAAACAAAGGAGATGGTCTCCTACATCGTTCTTCTCAGTGAAGTAGATAATCTTGGTTCACTGAGCAGAATATAAAAACAAGTCATTCTCGATGGCATATGCCATAATGAATGCTTGATTTTGAATGTCTGAGGAGTACATGCCCCCCCCTCAAAGCCACACTGTCTATGACACCCGCAGCTTCCATGACCGAAGAGGCTGAGAAAAATGTTTTAAGGGAGGGAAGTCTTGATGGCACATCAAGGTAGGCATGTATAGACTGTCATGACAAAAAGCCCTGCATGAGAACAAATACACGAGCTCGTTTTTTCAGTTTATAAAACTGTGCTTGCTGGGGATTGTAAAAATGGGAGCAGTAATTAGGATCGGTATGCAAATGCTATTTAAACTCTCCACAATTATTCCCTACCTCAACTCTAGCTTTCTTCCCCATTTCCCTTCCTCCTCTAGCACATTTCAGCCAAAACACAGCCCACACAAAATTGGCCCTGCGGCATCAAAGCTGACAAATCTAAACTGTGATAAAATAAGGGAAACTGAATTAATGCAATTGGAGATTTTACAGAGGGCACCTGTCAGCTTTTCAGGAGCTGACCAGAGGAGTGTTCTTTTGAGTAAAGCACCTCAGGAAATCTGTCCTCTGTCATGTATAGGCCCCAGGTCAAGTAAGACTAGTGGATAAGAGCAGCACCGTAAGCTATGGCCGAAAGGAATCTGAGGGTCAAAGTGGATGACAAAGCACTGAGCAGTGATGTTCCCTGTATAAAACTGTACTCAGTAATGTCATTTCTGCATCTTTCATCAGCTGAAGTTTTGAAGAGCTCTAAAGTTGAAATGCTGTAGGAGAATATAAAGGTAGTCTATACTTCAGTCTGTGCATTGAACCGTGAGAGCTTCTGACATCACACAGGAAGGTTCTTTGGCCTTTAGCTTTTTTTGGCTAGCCCAAAACATGGAAACCCAGCAGGACCACAGCACAACACTGCAGAATTCAGGCATGTTTGCCCCTCTGGAAAGAGTCCTTGTGGGCTTTCTGTGCCTCTGGGAACTCACGGTGACTCACTGCCAGTGCGCTGGACTGGGTGTTGGATGGGTCGTCTTCACCTAAATCTTGGTACTGGCAAAACCCCCATAAACCATTCAGCGTTACTGACAGAAATCAGAGGAATGTGAGTCTGCTGGACATTTCTTCATGTACGCAGTCACCAGGAGGGATGATGTCAGGAAACTGTGTGGCACCCCACAAGAAAGCGCTCTTGGGTGAGCAAGCAGTAGTCGTCTTAGGAGGAAAACAATACAGGGAGTCACTGCATGACTCCATACATTATTTCCTCTGTGCCCGTGGGACCACAGATGAGTCAGCAACAGTTCATGGTTTGTAGTAACAAAAGTAGCTGACAATTGTAACAAAATCAGTATGGATGCTTGGTTCTCATCCAGGGCCAGCGGGAGGTTCTCAACCAACAAAGCCAACGCAGTCTAGTCTATCAGGACATCTGTTGCTTATGAGGAGAGTGATGTAAACAAAGAACAGCCCTTTCTTCTTGTTTTATCTGCTCATTAACAATGTGATGCCTAGTGAACCATAAGCATACAGTGTGTGTTAGTTACTGGCTTCGGTGCCGATCAGATTGTTGTCAGATAGGAAGTCTCCTCTTTTAAGATATTTGCAGCATTGTTGCAGGAATAAAGGAATAAAGCGGACCTGCGTCATTGAGGTGACCAGCTATCTTCAGGTAGGGTACCACTGATGTTTAGTTTTCACACTCTGCCAACAGTGTAATTTTGGAATATCTCTCTCACACCGAAAGCTGTAAAGCCTGTCCTGAAAGACAAAAAGACACAACGATACTGTGCCGTGGAAGAGACTGATGCTGTTACCAAAATGTCCTTGCAGGAGCAGGGTATTTTTAAAATAAAACTTCCAAAAGATGATGGGAAGCAAATGATGCCATACTGCAAAGGAAAGGTCTCTCCCACCTGGTGGAACAATTTGGTTCCTGAACTCCTGATTGTGTGATTGATTTAACCCTCTGGGTATGGGGGGATGCTACTGCCAGGCATCCAGGGCGAAAGGAGAGCTTCCCTCCCGCATTTTATGCAAATTGTGGCCAATCTCCGTTACTCTGTAAGATGAGGGAAAAACCTCATAAATCAAAGAGAAGGATTAAATCCTGCTCGGTTCTGCCAGGTGACCAGTGAATCATGGAAATGATCAGGTGACCAGTGAACCCTGAATCATGGAAAGGAATGGAGAGACAAATAAGAATAAGTTGCTTTTTAAGCCCCATCTCAAGTCTTGTGCCCAAGCACAAGGAAAGGTCATATAGTTTTCACCATCCCTCTTCCTCCTCCAGATGGATTCCAGCTAGGTGAGCAGACCAAGCATAGTCTTAGAGAGGGATTTTGTTTTTAGGCATTTACAGGAGATGGGACCAAATTGCCCTAGACTTTCGTTGTGATGTGGG
>NW_009270000.1:2895565-2903065 GCF_000687185.1 Egretta garzetta | reverse complement strand
GTATAAAACATGGTGCTTCAGGTAGAGATGAAGGGTAAACTGATGTCCCCCTAAATGGCCAGCCTGTGTATGCACCTAACACTTCACTGAGCAATCTGTCAACATGTCAGCAACACATGTTTTATAAAAAGCCTCCAGTGGGAGCAAAGGCTCCTGCCAGGGCTTAGGAAATGCTTTGAATTCAGCAGATTTCTATTGCTGGAGTCCCCCGAGGTTCCTTTTACAATGCCTACATTTCAGAAATTTGAACTTGGGACCCTTAGGGGGTTCTCTCCGAATGCCTGAAAATGTAGAGTTATATTGTTGCGTGTCCCCAAGCGGTCTTTACTAATACCTGAATTCGGAGAAGCTGGAAATTACAGAGCTCCCCAGGGGGAGCTTTATCCACACCAGGAAGAAGAGAATAACTCTGCAGGGAGATTGCTTAATGCATTGCTGAAATAAAAGAATTTGAGAGAGATGGGTTGAAGTGTTTTTTTTTTTTTTTTTTTTTTCTTCTTTTCTGGCCACTCCTTCGGCTTAGCTAAGTCCTTAAAGACAAAGTCAGGGTAAAGAAGCAGCTGGGCTTTTTTTAATGAAATTTTAGATGTGGCTTTTGAAACAGTCAGTCGACGCGTACGTGTGTGCTTGTATGCGCAGGCATACGTGCATCCTGAGAATGTTTCTGTTACATGTAAAAGTTTATTTTGCTTCTGCTGTGCATCCTCGATTTCCCCTGTGTTCCTCTCCCTCAGATGCCCGAGTGTGCATACCCTCTCTTTGTCTTTTAGCCTTCAGAAACACTCCCACTCACATTTCTCCCACCATTACTAACTTGACTTAGGTTGCAGTTTCCCTGCCCTCTGGTTCGGTGCCTTCTCCACGGGGCAGGCTCGCCTCCCTCCCGGCCCAATGGGACGTGGCTGGAGAGCGTGCAGCGCTGGTGCTCGCTGCCTCATCGTCCCTCAGCCTGGGGAGAGTCCGACTGCACCCGCCAAAGCCTGGCCAACCCCACACGCATCCTAAATATGCTCTGCAAGGCAAGGGAGAAATTTTTAAAAGCACCCTATTGCTACAGTAGGAGACTTCACGCTATACTGGCCGTGTTCTTACCAGGCTTCCAAGACAGTAGGAAAACCTGAAACCCAACTGTGTGCTTTATGTCATCCCCAGCAAGGCAAAACCCTCTCCTCGTAGGCTGCTTTTCGAGATTGTTCTGCAGTTGGCTTTTGACATGGCATCACCTGACCCGATCAGGAGGGAGCGTGCAGGGGAGGGGGAAGGGAAGGCATTGGCTTGTGTTTTAGGTGTGGCTACATGCATGGAGCTTGCTCTAAACGTTGCTTTTAACTTCCTTAGAGGAGGGGAAAGGGATGTAAACAGCATGCAAATCTCAGCTCAGGAAATCGTAAGAGCATCTTAAAATCTAAAGTGCAGTTTCAGGTGCAATTGGCATTTTGCTCTGTTTTGGGGGTGAAGTCTAAAAATAATTCTTCCCTCCTTCTACAGAAAATCTTTTCCTCTGGCACTTCTCAGTAAATGAGGCAAACTGCACTGCATTTAGTTTGGTGGCCCTAAATGTTGCGGGCTTGCAAAAGGCACATCTCGCTTTTGGAAAAGCTTTCTTGGTTCATTGGGTGATTTTCTTTCTCATTTTCCTCCAGAAACGTATGAGGTGACCAAATTAATTAGACCAAATGCAGGCGTGAAAAGTTTGATAGCGCATATGGTTTTAACTAATGCTTTTGCAGATGCGGCTGCTGTCCTCTGAAGGCTTTATATTTACTGTGGCAGAATAATTGAAGATCAGGGGAGGCTTTTGATCACCCACAGAAGGGTGCATGTTTGGGAAAGGCTAGGAAGGAGGGATTTGTACCGCTTGGAGATGAGAGAGCAGGAGCTGGGGTCAGCATGCGCCTTCTGCGGAGAGGCCTATTTAAAAAGAAAACCTAAACTGTTCTTGCCTTCCTGGAGTATGAGAGTCAGCCAGTATTTTTTATCCTTAAGAAAAGTAATGAGAGGAACCCGCTTTTGATATTTGTGAGTGCAAGTCAAGCTGAGCCTCCTGCTATATTTTGGTAGCACTTTCACTGGACAGAATGTTTGCCCTGTTCATTACAAAAGCGGTGCCAGCTGCCTGTCTGACAAAGCAAGTGTATTTAAAGTGCCTCACTGTGTGCTTAATGCATTTGAAGAAGGTGTTTTGTATTTTAAGTACTTATAGGCGTCCAGTGAAACATTTGCATCTGGCACCCTTTTTAAAAATAAAAGAGGAGAAATTTTCTCTTCCATGTGGTGCCTTTTATGAAAATGCATCTGTCCTCTTCACTACCCATTATCAAATAGAGAAAGGTTTTGTACTTAGGGATTTTTTTTTTTTTGTATTTATTTTAGTTGTATTGGTAAGAAATGTGTCTCTCATGAATAATATCAGCAGGAGTTTCCCATTAAATAGTGTTGAGCATGTCATGGACAACTCGATTTAACTTTCAAATTTTCTATTGCCTCCTTAGCAAGGATTCAGATAGTGCATCAGCATAATCTTAAATTTTATTTCCCGGGGTGGCCACATTTCTTGTTTTCCCAACCCCCAGCCTTGAACACAAAGTCCTTCTCTTTTTCCATGTAACTTCAGCGCAAAGCCGGCCTGCCAGGTGGAGTGCTGCTGCACTGGCTTTCCCCTCTCAGACGCTGAAACACATTATTTTTGAACCCTGTCTCCCCTAAGGCTCAAAACTTAAAAGACTAGCCTGAACTCTGATCTCTGGCATGGTGGCATGATGCGCACTGCGTCACTCCTAGCAGGCCAGGGTTGCATTTTCCTCCTTTCTGAACGAGTGTAATGTTATTTCCCTATCCTTTCTAAGATTTTCACTCTGGAGGAATGTGGTCGGGATTATTCAGAAGAGTCAACGCAACTCAGTATTTGCAGTTTGATTCAGTTGCACTAGGAATATGCAGGCGTGCAACCCTGTATTCTTAGCCAGAGTGCCTGTTTAGAAGCCAGCAGAGTAAGTCAAGCAAGGCTTCCACCTGAGAGAGACTGCTTACATAGCAATGCATCGCTTCTGTGGTAGCAGGCAATGTCATTTGCCTTGTCTTCTAGCAGAAAAGGCAAAAAAGTCCAGCTGCAGCAAAGTGGAAAAGCAATGCACAGGATATGTGAACTATTTTTTTTCAGTTGTTAGTATTCAGACTACTGAAATAACCACTAATTAGTTTGTGTTTCGTTTTGGTACTTGTCTTTTTGGGGTTTGTTTTTCATCTTGGCACGTTTGTTATATCATAACCATGTGCTTGATTTGATGTCTACCCCTGAGCTCAAAGTAGGTACTTGGAGGAGCAAAATTAAGTCATTATTTCTGTTCAGCTGGCTAGGTCGGCTATCAGGAAGACTTAGCCATGTGTCCCGCCTGACAGCGGCTGTGAAATGTGTATACCGCTTGCTTTTGTCAGTGGAGTAAACTTCGACTGAAAAAAGAAAAAGAGAAATTCTGTTTGAACAAAGGCTGTGTTTTGTTTGTACAGTGTGCTGCCAGGCCACGGTGGCATTTCTTTTCTCAATGAAGCCTGTGTACTGGATCAGCGGCTGAGCGTTCAGCAGCCTCATCATACAGCAGCGTCGCAAGTGATTGTCTCACCCGTGTGTTAGAGCCCTCTCCATCTCATCGACCAGCAGCATCTCTGAATATTGACAATTTCCACAATAAAAGGAACTGATATGTAGAACAATACAGAAACTTTTAAACCATAAAACTAAATAAAAAGATGCTGACTGAGCTGGCGACCCAACCTACGCTTCACACGAGGTACATGATATAGACCATTCCGTTGTAGGACAGTTGCTAGTCTGCTGAAGTCTTGATCTTTCTGGTGATAGAAAAGCGACAACTAATGGGCAAATCTAGAGGCTCTTTCTCTCATTTCCCCCAGGTCCTTTATGAGTCAGCCTTCCATTTCACTGGGAGGTGTTTGTCTGGTTAGGGTGCCTGGGTTGGACTGTTTCCCGAGAAGCTTGGGGTTTATTGCTGGGTCCTCCAAGCGGGAGCTGCTTCAGCCACATTTACCAATCACAGCAGTTAGGGAGAAAGAGCGGAGGTGCCGATGCCTGGCAAGGTAAGCAGTAGGCACCTGGGCCTGTTCCAGTTTTATCCAAACTCCCAGATACCATCTATGAGTGAGCTGAAGAAAAAAGACCCTTGTGTTTTGGCCTCTGCAATGTAGCAGCACCTCAGAAAGCTGTTTGGGCAATATAAATAGTCTTCTTGACTTCATTGGTTGTGTCATTTCTCTTTGCCACTGCTAGGGGCTGATGTGAGTGTATCTCAAATACAGGTTTAGGTCTGATGTCCTCCTGTTTTAATCTAATCTAGACATTAATATGAGCAGCATCCTGGTCAGGACCGCATGCTGTATTTTCAGGCGAAAGAGCCATGCCTCTGTCTGTCTTGTCATCATCCCCTTTTTTTCTCATCTTCTCTCAGTATTGTCACCTTTAACTAGTTTAGTTATGAGGAGTGTCTTTAAAAAACATTAGTAATCTCTTGTTTGCTGCCCACCTTAGACAGCAGCGAGCGTGTACACACAAATGACAACTTACCTGGTGATAAAAATGCAGAGTGGGTGTGCCTTTTTCATTTGTATACTTGTCTGGTGTTCTTGCTTATCAGCAACAAACGGGTCTGTGTTTGTGGTTTCCTATGTTCTTGTTTCTTACAGTGGAATCTTCTGGTGTTTAATGTGGTAGAAACATGGAGTAAATGTTGTCCTGCTCTTGGGTTACTCTACCAGGAGATTTTTCTTCATCCTGTCTTTCCCTGCCCCCTTGCTCCATGTCCTTACAGTGTGGGTTCTCTAGGGTCTAATGAGGTGCATCGAGGAGGGCTGCAGTTGTATCCTCAAGGAAAGCACTGAGAGAATAATTCTTTTCTACCTGACTCTCTATTTTCTCCAAATTTGTAGGTGCTTGATAGCATGGAGTCCCTTTTTTCCTGCACCAGATTTCATTGCAGTTAACCAATGGATCCAAACCTTATTCAAGTAGGGTATACACAGGCAGATAGATGCTGTCTCGTAGCATATGCTTCATTTCTTTGGGAAATCAGACTGAAAATACTCTATTTTAACTGCTTAGTTAATTTTCTGCCTCAGAACTGGTCCCAATCCAGAACTCCAGGAACGGAGTATTACCTCAACTCCAAACCCCCACTTCACCATTATCCTTTAGACCCCCAAGATGCAACGTTATCCGTCAGGCTGAAGAGCTCTGCATGGGAATCCCAGTGAAGCCCATCAGTGCCGCTTCTTAATCAGCTGGAGAAGTCACTGCTCAATGATGTGAAGCACCCCTTGCCCTATCCCTCGAGTACAGAATCCAGCTGGGAATCTCTCATACAGCAGTGCCTAGTGTTAGGCAAATGCTAACATTTGTTGTCCACAGTAGAGAGGCACAACAGAGCTGGTCATTGCCTGGCACACACTTTCTTCCTTGAGGCCCATATTTTGATCTCTGCTTCTCTGTATACTTCCAAACTAATTTTACTTTACTATAATAAGGGCTGCTGCTGCTTTTTTTCTCTTTTTTTTTTTTCCTTAAATGTGATATCATGTCTTGAATTGGAGTATTGTGTCACTGTGGTGTGTGACATTACACTGTAAAATATAAAGCTATAAAAGTCTGTAATTTATAAGACTATATTAGGTGCTTACTGTATGTATTATGGCCTTGTAATTCACCATTGCCTATCATTTATTCTATATATAATTCCACGGAGAGTTCTGGTGACATTATAAAGGAAAAAAGTGTAGCTCAAGTGGCTTGTCATCAGAACCCCAAGATAGAATTTCCTTGTATTGCATTATATAATGTTTTTAGTATTATCCATAATGCAAGAATGGGAAATTTCTGCTTCAAACAATTCTAGTTTATGATCCAGGAATGTTATTTGTATCCATCAGAATTTTCTGAGTGGGGAGGTGACATCGTGTGCACTCACCATCTTGTGGAAGACTTTGTATTAGGCTGTAGTATCGTGTGCTCGTATAACAAGGTCAAGACATCTAGAGAAAAGTTTTCCCAGCTTTGCTTTGTCTGAGGCTTTGCTAACTTCAATTGAAGAAGCAGCTAATTCATTTGTTCCTGAACAAATTCCAAATCTTTCTAATTGGGAATTGTCAAATATACTTAAGGTCTTCCTTATGTTTGAAAACTGAGTAGCAGTATTTTACACTCGCTGTTCAAAATGCTCTGGAACTGCTATTATATTCGTGATGTTTTAAAACACACGGAATGACACAATCCATTTTGGGGAAAGTTCTTCATGTTGGTGAATTAAAAGAATAACAGATTTTTTAATGTATCTAAAATCATGAGCTCTATTTCTAAGGAAACAAAGAAGCAAAGCTCTTCACTTGCAGCTGAAGAATTATTCTTAGTGTGGTTTGGATGAGCTCACTGTCTGGCTCACCAGGTTTGTCTGATGTCTGTGCAACAGTTTTGTTACCTTCTTCATCAAGTGCGTTGAAAGCCGAGCGTTGTCCCAGTTTCAACAGGAAGCATTGGTGCAGCTGAGTCTCTCCCTTGCTTTGTGGGTGCACAGTCACATCTGTTACTTGGGGAGCCACCCTTTTCTGTGAGCCTGATGAAGTTCTCTGCCTTCTCCCACTGAATCCCCAAAAGGGAAAAGGGGTGTGTAAGTGAAGGACCAGAGACACCAGATCCTGGACTTGGTCAGTGGCAGGTCATTTGAGGGAAGTCTCTCTGACCCATTGCATCTGGACAACTCGCAGCAGAAGCTGTTGGATGGTGGGAAGTACTTGCAGAGAGGTGAGTCTGAGGGACTGAGATTTAGCAGTCGATGCTATATATCAGATTCTTCAGCCATCGCAACTTCTTCACTAAAACATAACACGGAAAGTAGATGCTTTTAAAGATGTAAAAACATACGGGAAACTTTACTGGGATTTTTGAGGGGGAACTTAAAATAAAGGATATAGTTAAACCTAAACCAAAAATTTTTACAAATGTTTTTCTTGCAGCACAGTGGGACAGCAGGGATAAACAGATCAGACTTATGGTACGGTTACAACCATTTTAAGAAAAAAAGGAGAGGGAGGAGGCAGGCAAGGAATGGGCCTGCAAGCTGACTGATTTCCCTTTAAATTACGTTGTAATTTCTTTTTTGGCTAGTAAGTGACTTGAAAGTGTTGGAAGATAAACAGCCTGAGCTAGGGCCTGGACTTGTGCCATGTGCTGGGCTCCCAATTAAGGGATGAAATTGCAAGATAGTGTTCAATTTCACTGCAACTGTGGCTGGGGTTTGTGGGTCAGTAAAACAAATGGAAGGGTTTTTTCCTCTCCTGTTTGTGCGCTTTGGATGTACCGTGCACAGTTGTCCATGTGAGCAGTGGTGAGACTTAGCCGCACAATCCCTGCAACCTGATGGCGGGAATAGGCCCCTGGTTGAAAAGAAAATGGTTGTGGATGTTGAAGTTTCTGTGGAACTTGCCTTACCTTTTTTT
>NW_009270000.1:2865409-2895484 GCF_000687185.1 Egretta garzetta | reverse complement strand
TTTTTTCTTTTCCTTTTTTTTTTTTTTTTTTTTATATCTTGGCATTCAGCAGTGACTTAAAACCATAAATATAAAAATACGGTTTTTGATTAAGGGCTGAAACTTTTAAGCACCCCGCAGTAAGCCTCACAATAGAAAAAAAACGCAAATGACTTCCTTTGTGTGTTTTTAAGGGTGCCTCTTGTATCCATTTTAGCACAAATTTCCATTGCTTATGGTGTTTTATTTTTGCCGTGGTGCTGTTGTATTTGTAGTTGTACATTACTTACTGACTTAAACACTATCATTTTCTGAACTGCAGAGGCAAGGAAGTATATATTCTTTTTGTACAATTCTTAGAGTAAATAAAAAGGGAGGTAGGGTCAACCCAAGAATGATTTTCATAGCTCCATCCCATGTTGTAACAAGATTTTAGAAAGTCGAGAAAACCTCTGTCCCATTAATTTTAATGATACTTATCTTAGTGCAATAAAACTCTATGAAAATGAAATAATGCATATATTTTCTCTGAAACCCAAGCTTTTTTCTGTTGTGCTTGCTTAATACTTAGCTCGCTCTTTCTCCTTTTTTTTCCCCTTTATTTTTACATCATTTGCCACTGTGGCCATCTCTTGTGATGTCATACAGAGTGGTAACTCAAGCTCACAAGCCGTACCAGTAAACTGTGAATGTCACAGAGTTGCGCAGGTGTAAATGATAAGACGTCATCTTGTGTAACCCAGAAATTTTTGGGATGACATCCTGAATCTTACCAGTTAAATAGGTTTGCCAGAGACTGTTCATGGAATAATGATTTCACTCCCTATCCAGTACAAAGCATTTAAAGAGGTATCATTCCATGACTGGCTTTAAGTGGAGGCGTTTCCAAAAATGTGGGAAAGTTAACTAGCTTTTGACAGAGTTCCCTCCCTCCACCCAATGTAGTAACTTCAAGTTTTGGGTATTTTGCAAACATCATCGAGGAAGCTTCATATTGGGTAGTGAGTTAAAACCCTATAACCAGAAAGCTACCTTGATAATCACATCTACTCAATGCACAAATTTGAAACAGAACAGCATTACTTTATAAAAACCTTTAACTAGCCATTAGAAGAGGCACTGTGTGTTAAGACATAGGAAGTGGATTAAAGGCAGTTTTGTGCCAATAATTCTTCATCCTGTTTGTTCAATTCATAAACATAGCATTTATGGGAATTATGCAGGTAGAATGGACCCTTAAGTGCTCACCTCTCAAAACAACTAATTCTCCCCTTCCCTTCCCTCTCTCTCTCTCTGATGTGTATGAATGGCTTTAAAGTGATATTTTACATTACTTAAAAATTATGTGAGTGTTTGTTGCTGTTGTGTAGGAAGGAAATAAATCATAGGCTTTTGTGGGATTTTAAATTCATCCCAGGAGTGAAGAGCTAATATCAAGACCTTCACATCTGGGATTAATTTCATGTATCTCTCAGGAGTCCATTGGGTATTATCTTTATACATTATAAAAATGTGTTTTGATATGCTTTAAATTAGTATTTTTTTTCTTGTCTGTGGAGCAGAGGAAGAGATTTGTGTGTGTGTGTGTGTTGAGTGTGTGCGTGTGAGTGTGTGTTGGATGAAGTGACTGACATAGGTGGAGAGCTGCTGATTCCAGTGTAATTAAGTGTGTTGCTGTACAGCGTTGGTCCTGAGCATTACAAAGATTAAAGTACAGTCTACACATGCAGACATGATACTGAAGAGGAAATTCACCCTACTCCGAACACATTCTTACTCTTATTTTATCCTTTCAAAAGGACTTTCTTCTTCCACTGGAAGCCTATGGCTGAATGCCAGCCTTTGCACATCTTCACCATTCAGCGGCAGTTTCTCTGGACATCCTTTAGCAGATGCTGTCAATTCTTCACCTTTCTTTCAATCTACTCCCTCTGCCTTCATGGATCACTGCGTGTTTGCGGTGCGTGTCGAAGAGAAGGGCAGAGTGGCAGAAGGAGGGCTCGTAGAGGCTTCGCTTCCCAGCTCCACAACATGGGGGATCTTCGGTCACCCAGCCCTGTGATCCTCACACGTTGCTGTGACCCTTCGCCCTTGTAGGCAGCAGCACAAGCTGACTAGCATCAAACCTGGCTTTGTTTTTTTACTTTTTTCTTTTCTTTTTTTTTTTTTTTAGGAATTTCTTTTTAAAAAAGATAAGGTTGAGGTCAGAACTGGTAATGGGGATGTGTGAGGCTTGGAAATATGTACAATAGTTCAAAGAAACCACAGCTACATTTGTGTGTGTGTTTCTGTACATGTGTGCAATGGCATGTGTGCATTAGCAGTGAAGAAACAGTTGCTAAAATGGTTGATCAGGCAAATAGCTTAAATATTTACTGAGGTTGTCTTGTCTCCTTCTGCCTGGTCATAAGTTTTAATCTGCCTGTGCTGGTTGTCTCATTAATTTAAGAGGATAAAATTTAGTGCAGTACTTTTGTGGTTGCCCTGATTGCAGAATACCTCTTAGACCAGAGGGAGGGAAAAAAGGTAAATAATATCTTCATAAGTGTGTATTCCTGTAATCTTTTAAATAATGCATGTGTGTAAGGAAACCTGAAAAGTGCGCTCTCCAGAAATTTCACTTAAAGGTCAGAAGGAATCATTCTAATGTCCATCCTGTTTGTACTAATTTTATCACTGTAGGGCATAGCAGTTTTGCAAAAAGTATGCTTCACACTATAGTCATTGTGAATTTTTCAGTTCTTCAACGATTTCAGTATTGCAAGGCTTTTTGTTGGATAGTATTCTACTGGCAAAAGATTGAGTTTAGTTTCAGGTAGAATCCATTACACTGTTCTCTCTCTCTCTCTGGCTGTGTCCCCGTCTTATTCCCCTTTCTTTTGTCTTGTTACTGAGGCTTGGTTAACAGCAGTAGTAGTAATGTCCTTACATACTTAGGGTCTATGCCAGACTTAAATGTTAAATACGCAGCACAAAAGAAGGACTCTTGAGGATGAACAGTAAGTTCCACAATAGACTTTAAAATGCTACAAACACATTGAGCAGATAGCCCTCCCATCTGTCCATTGTACCATGTCCGGCTTCATATTGAAATTATGTCGGTGGGAAGCCTGAAGAATTTTGTGTATAGTCTCAGGAAAAATAAACAGCTGTTTATTTGCTAAGGCTGGTCCAAACACTTCTGCCATTGCAAAGGTACAATATATTACAACAATTTAGTCTTGTATTTATGTCATTAAAAAGCTAACTCAAAAGAACATGTGCATCATTTAGTTTTCATGTGCATATGTATGTTGTGGTACACCTCTCAGTTATGTGTCCGTGTGTCAGTGTCCGTGTGTTTGTGTGTGTGGAGTTTTTCTTCTCCCTGCAGGACTTCTTATACTTTCCTTGGACAGGATAAAAAGTGCCACAACATAAGCAGCTTATATTTTATTTTCCTTGTTCAGTATGTGGCCCTGTGCCATACTTATTCCTTGCAACTGAAGCCTGGCACTTAAGTCAGATTAATTCATTTCTTCATGGGTTTTTCTGTTGCACTCATCATGACAGTAGTTGAGTGATCTGCAAATATTCTTTATCCTATGAAGTGAGGTGCCATTATAATTCCCCTTTTACCCATGGGGAACTGAGTCACCTTTATTAAAGGCATGCTGCTCAAAGTAAGGGTCTGGGTTTTTTTAAAATGTGTCCTTCATTAGCACTTGGTATGTTTGTGACATCTCAGACCTTCCATTTTTGTTCTGTGGTGAAGCAGTTTCTTTTCCTTCTTGTCCTCTGTCCTCCCTGTGTGCCAGCAGTGGGAACTGTAAGACAGATACAAGATTTTCTGCCCGGGTTCAGTTATCTGTCCAGCACGACAGTGGTCCCTGCAAGGAAGAGTGGAAAGGAAAGACTTGCCCAGATCTATGACATATTTACAGAGAAATCTGTAGCACTTTAGCTACCAAATGCTAAAAAGTCCATACTGAGTGTGCAGACAGTGCTTTTTCTGTATGTGTGTGTGTCTATTAACTTAGTTGAACCAGTGCTGTTTTTCTTAAGAACAGTAAAAGGCATGTGGCTGATATCAGCCTGACTGTACTGCCAAATTTTCAGTCCTTTCTGTAAGGATGCAGTTTCCACAACTTCTCTGTTAAATGTCTTCAGGCCTTTTTTTTTTTTTTTCCTTCATGAGAAAGATGACATGTTTTTCCAGACTTCTGTCTTAGAGACACTTGAGCTGACTTCAGCTGAACTTTCCAAAAAATCCAATGTACCCTGAGACAGATACCTAGTATGAAAAATTCCAGCCCAAATAGTTAAAATCTGGTGAAGCAATATAGAGCTGGAAAAAAAGAGGTATTTGCTAGTCTTAGTTAAATGTGTAACTGCCTGTGTATCTTACTGTATCTTTGGTTGTTACCACCAAGTGTTTTTATTTCAGTGCAAATCCCTTTTTTCAAGCTTGCATTATCAGAAATTATTGTGCTAAGGGTTAGGGGGATTTTTTTTTTAACCTTTTTTTTTGGTACCTATACTGAGAGACTGATTTAGCTACATAATCACAAATGAAATTAATTTACTAAGCTTAACTCAGCTTGCTCACTTCAATTACCAGAGACACCAGAATGATTGTTATGCTTATGAGTCCTGTCTTGCTAATCGAATATTAGAATAGATTTGATTTTTCCCTGTTAGCCAAGTGAAGTTTTCATGTGGTTGAGTCTGGTATTTGCTAATGACCTTCTTAACAAGGAAATTTTCTGGATCCTTTAGTTGCTAGCTAGTCAGACTTACACTTGGAAGCATTTCACTTCATGTATGCATTCACATTTTGCACAAATGAAATCAAACACAGGTCTTGCAGTCCAAAAGAGTAAAGGAAACCCCAAACGCAGTGAAGCCACAATTTCCTGTTGAGGCCATAAAACAGAAGAGCTATCTGTGATTGCTTTCTCAGTGGCAGCATTGAAGGGGTAGGGCTATGCCAAATGGGTTGATGTTTTTGGATACACTGGTCAGAAACTCATAGTTGTGCAAGAGGTAGTTGGACAAAGTTGCTTTTAAATCCTAATGGCTATTGTAACAACTGTGGGCCAGAGTACTGATAGTATCTGCCTTAACCTCAGTACTTAGTTCATCTGTGCAAGGACCTTCTGGGGCTTGTATGGATGGATGAGTAGGTTTTTCCCAGCAGACTGTGCATGTTTTAAAGCATCAGGCTATGGATGGCCTCGTAACTTCAGTGACTGTGGAAGTCGTCGCAAAGCAGTGTTAATAAAACACTTCAGATAATAATTGGTCATCAGTTGTTATTTGTTTCCTAAGTGTGCAATTTTTGTGCAAGAGGAAGGGGAGAGAGTAGCGCTGCGCTTCCGACTTGCTAACAAAAGGTATAACTACATGAGATACCAAAATGATGTGCTATTGCTCCTTGACTCTTAGGATGGTCTCAGTATCTGATGAGTCTGCTGGACCTCTGGTGGCTTTCAAACACTTCTTCAGGTGCTCATGGGCTTTTCAGGCCTAGCTTTTTGTCTTCCAACCGAACCTGACTGGACTGGCCACCTCCTTGATTAGGAGGTTAAAAGCAAATTGTAACACTCTTCTGTGTGATGTCCATGTCCTTTTTCTCCATTCCTTTCTTACATGCTTACTGGACCAGGTTGAACCCTTCTAGGGTCTGTTGGTGTGGCTGACGTCCTCAGCTGCAAATGGGAGTCGGACCAGACAGTGTGTATTTCAGATGTGTGCTCTGATTATGAAACTCGATGGAACATTTTATGAGCTTTGCTCAGATGTCTTTCTGGGGCTCTCCCAGGGCACGTCTCGCTTGTATAAGGAGCAGCATGTAGTGGCAGCCCTGGCTGGCCCTAGAACCCAAAGCAATCTAGTCATGTCAGGGTGGCACGGGGCCAAGCTAATGATAGGCAAGATTTTTATTAGCTTTGGGCAGGTCCTACCAAGAGAGATACACAGCTGCTGGAAATTCAGCTAACAGCACTGCTCAGTGTGGCCGTACCATCTCAGGCCAGGGCGGGATTGAGGGCCATCTCTGTCCTCCTACACTGGGTACTGTAGATGCGCTGGGGGCACCTACATATGGCAAGGTCCTTGACTAGCCCATCTTCTGGCAGTGTTGAGGTCTCCAGGCATGGCCAGGGTTCCCATGCACCATGCAATAGAGAAGTGACACACCTCGGCGGCTGAGGGACTTGGGGTTTATTCTGAGGGCTGCCTTTACCTGGCCCTCAAGCAGCACATGCAGGAGGAGAGGTGTCTGTGATGAGGCCTCTTGTGGCTGAAGTGATGGAATGTGGCATTTGGCAGTTTACTTCTTGGGTAAATCACAGCTCTGTGCCTCAGCTTCCTCATTTGTAAAATGGGGTTAATGATACTGTCCTCCTTGTTAAAAAGCTCTTGGTATATGCTGATGAAAATACAGACTAAATGTTATTAAGCTAGGTGTGATACATAGCAGCTAGGTTTTATTATTGCTATTACTTTCCCAAACATGGATTTGCATCAGAATTTCCATCTCATGCTTAGTGCAGATAAGTACTGAAATATATTTATGCAATAAGAACAGTAAGGGAAGAAAGAACTATACTGACATGCTAAGAAGTGACTAAATCAAGGTTTAGCTCCTTGGGAATTAAGCAGCTGAATTATAAACACCTTAATATCAGGTTCATAACATAAATTCTTGGAGATCCCTGACACCAGAACATTCTGGGAGTTTCTGTCTCTGCTATGTAATCTAGGAGATAGTAAAGTGTGTTGGGCAACACAGCACATTCAGAGAGTTGGGATAACCTCAGGACTCACATGAGGCTGATGAAAGAAATAAGATTGTTCTCAGAAGTCCAAATTGAGCTTCGTAGTCAAGTTTGTAGACATACGGTGTAGGATGCAGTGCCTTCATCAGCTGCTGCTTTGTGCCTCAGCCACCCGCTCCCCAAACTCTGCAAGCTGCTGGCTGAGCATAAGCACAGGCAGTGTCTTGAAGTGTTTGCCAAAGAGCATCCTAAAGAATGTTCTCTTCAGTTTCATGTCTGAAGGGTGAAATGAGGCCCAGGTTTCTGGTCCATGAAATCTTCTCAGCCTGTGTTGTCAAGGGAGAGAGGGCAGGCTCTAGACCGAGCAGTTCTCTGCCATGTGGCACTGCATAACCTGACAGACAGCACTATGTTACACTTTTGGTTTTTCAATAGTATTTTTGTTGAAAGTTTAAAAGAAAATATTGCAAGGTACGAAATGCCCACATTACTACTTCAATGTGGTACACTGTTGAAGATGGGTGCACCCTGGTTTATATTCTATGAGTGCTGAAGGTGGCATTCAGGGAAGGTGAGGTCAGTTGAGTTTGTTTTTCCCCTTATCCAAGGTAGCATTTTTTTCTCTGTCTTGCTGAGAGCTACTGTCACTTTTACGTCTCTAGTGCCATTAAAAAAAACCCAAAACCTAGCCAGTATACTCAAATTAATAAAACCTAACAGTTTGCTACTCTTAAACCTGCTAGAAGAGCTCTTTCATGGTTGACTAGGTAGCTCGGAAGGTTACTAAGGGGAGATACTTTTTCTTCTCTTAGTCACCTGTTTGAGTCTTTTCCAAGCTAAATAATAATATTCATTATGCAATCGCATATGTTCCTGTCTCTGTGAAATGAGTTGTGCTCTCTTCAGGTCTTAAGGGACAGGAGCGTATCAAACAGCCATTTTCAAAGTGACCTTTATCTCCTTTTCCTCGGTGACCTACCACCCTATGACTGCTTGCATTTCTCAGTTCAAACACCTTTCCTCGTCGAAAGTAAGGCTCACAAGTTTGCATTTCCCAAGCTTATTGATGGGGTGGTGTGTTTTTATTGTTGAAATCGTGTGTATTCTCAAGGCAGCTTAACTGCTCTATACCCAAGTTCCTTTAGAACTCCTAGTTATATACTGTGTGCACAATGCATACTCCTTTTCTTTTTCTGTTTTTTGTGCTTAACTTTTCCGCCTACTAAAACATCATATTTGATGTCTGTTTGCCTGACCGTTTCGCAGGTAGATTAGCTGAAAGAAGTAGCAGGACTGAAATCAAAGCACAATGGGACTGGAAGATCCAGGAGAAATTACCTGGTCCACGTCCTGCCATGAGGCTGGATCGTGCATGTGTAGAGAATCCCTACTCGTTGTTTTTGACTTGCCTTTGGAAGCTTCCAGGGATGGGGTCCCAGAACTTGCTAAGGAAGCTAGCTCCTGTGTTTAGTTATCCTGAGATTTAGACCGTGTCTGACCTGAGACTCCCCTGCTGCAAAAAAAAAGATTCCTTCCATTTTTCGCCACTCAGAAAATTCATAGTTTTGTCTCTGATGCAACCATGCATGTATTTGTACTGCTCCATCCCCAATTGTGGTCTTCTCTTTTCAGCCTCCATAAATGAGGTTCTTTCAGCTTTTCTTGATCTATCCTGCTTGGTACACCTCTTCTTGGTTTTGTTGATTGCTTCAATTAGATATCTATCCAATCCACTTTGTGATAAATACTGATGGGAACAAATCTGTTAGTGTCTTACAGTGTTACTCTCTTTAATTAGTCCTGTGGCAACGTGATAGTTCATGGATCCCAATGATTTTCTTACAGATCTTTTCTGCGTCTTCTACCTTTTACCGTACAGTTCATGCTCCTTCATTTTGCTTCTTCTACTTCGGACTGTCGTTTGGCCAAAATAACTCCAAACCAGTGTCATTTAACCATGCTACTTTCTTTCTTGTTCCCCTTCCTCTTTTGCTATAAAATATGTGTGTGTTCTGTGACAATGTTATCATAGATTATATATTGTAATAGCCCTGTAGGTGATAACATTTATCACCATATGAAAACACCACTGTGGTGTTTTGTGTTTAAAAGGTGAGAAACAGTGGGGTTCGGTAGTTATATGTATTTTGAGAAGCTTATTTCAGAAGAGCTTATGCAACCAAATTTTTTTAATACGGTAAAAAGAACTTCAGTCTATTCTTAATGAAGAAAGAGCAGAGCTCATTTCTCAGATTTGGCCAGTTTGGCATTTGTCAAGGCCACTATGGGTTGTAAGGAAGTACAGCTCATAATTCCTTCATAATTGTCTCATTTGAGAAAGGAAATGCATGGTGAGCAGTAAGAAGTAGAATGCACTGGTGTCTTATTTTTAGGGACAGAAAAGCAGAATAATTGCAATGGAACTAACCTTGCCCAAAGTTTAAAATCACCAAATGCAGGAACTGAGCAGAAAGTAGAATTTAAGTAGTAGGTATATAATTAATACATTTATGTTTGCTTTGCAGATGCATGTAATTTTATATACAACTGCGCAAAAATATTAAAGCCCGTTTTCCCTTTTTCCTTTTTGTGTGCACATACAAAACATTAAATTTAAAGAGCTGTACGCCATTAACTGCTAAGATTCACAATTGTTTCTAGAACACTGAAAGTAGTGCTTGCAATGATAATTGTAAAACGTAAAGTAATAGCAAACAGCTTCGCATTTAGTATAATGATTAGATAACTAGGGAAAAAACAGCTATTATGTGTTCCTGGACCACAGTGGAGGTAGAAAGCAAGAAAAGTATGTGGTGTGACTACATATTATTAAAAATGTAACACTTTATATTTACTTTGCACTTAAAAATTTGAATGATCTGACTAACAGAAACAGACAATCTGATAAAAATGGTGTGGAATACATTAAAAATGTATACAAGACAAATCGCTATTTTATAATCATTCAGCAATGTAGTAAATTTGCACTGCAGGTTTGATTCATAACAAATTTGCATAACATTTATGTGGGGTTTTCATTGTGCTAATACAGTTCTTTTAGCCACTTTTTCATGCGTGCTACCGTTCTATTCTATACCTTTGGGGGTACTTGGAAAAAAGGGAGAGTGGGGGATGGGAGTTAGTGGGAAGAATATGACAGAGTTGTAAGATGAAGATTTGTAATCACAGAAATGAAAAGCCAGGAAAAATGGATTGAGAAGTGTAAATAACTTAAAATTGAGGGAGGAGAGGAGAAAAGCATGTATTCCGGGCTCCCATGTGACTTACATTACACAGTATTCAATTCATCATTTAGGAGGGCGTGAGGAGAAAGATGGGTATCAAGAGTGCATGGACCGAAGGGGCTTCCATGAACAGCTATGTTAAATGAAGGTGCTTGTTAATATGCCTTGATTTGCATATGCTTTATATCCTTTCCTAAATATTCTAGAGGCAAATGAATGTTTACATTGTGTGTTTTGCCTTTTAATATTGTAGCTCTTAATTCTCTTAATTCCTTTCCATTCAAAAGACCAATTTGGAAAAAGAAGGGTGAATTTGCTTTGAGAAGGAAATAGCAAATACAGAGGCGTGAGGAGAGAACAGGCATTAAAGAGTAGCTGGAATGGATCCATTTGAGGGAGGTCTGGTTTGACATTTCTACCGTAGCACCGTCTTATTGCTGATGTGCAAAGACAGTAGTTCATTGAATAGGAATTCATCTAAATCCCAGCTGTGAAATCTGTCTGGGGGGACAAGAGATTTTTACCAGTATGCTTACATCTGCTTTCCAATAACTTCTAGAATTCCACTTATCACCCACCCCACCTCCCCAGTCTTCATCTCTTTTCTGTATTCATCTTTTCTTACTGCAGCGTCCACACAAATCAGACAAAGAATAAATCCATTGACCTGTACACAGAAGATCATAAGCACAGATTTCATGCTGGTTTGCTATCAACATCATTACTTAAAATCAGTTTTATATCTTCGGATAGCTTGTATAAATATTTATTACTTGCAATATTTTCATCTTGAATTTTAATAACCTAACACAAAGTTTAAAAGTTAAGAAGTAAGCTAAGCAGCCTGGCCAGTGCACTAGTGAATGTATTTATATACTGGGTTTGAGTAGGAGAACGATAAGCAAGTTGCCTATTTGTGTACCTCGTATGTAGCAATAAACGACTTATATGTATTTTTTCCTTTCTTATAACAATTTGTAAATTCTTTTGGAAGACAATAGTAGAATTTCTATGCTTGGTCACGAAGTACAAGTTTAATAAGTTTTTCTAGGTATTCTGCAGTGCCTAAATTGTCTCTTCCAGGCAGCTCCGCTTCCTGTAGTTTATTCTCTCAGTTTGCTCAGATGTCCTGGTGGTTATGCTGAATACAAGTTCTGATGGCTAGATGGATAGGCTGGAGTCCTCCTGCCAAAGAGAGTCATAAAGCCGTGTTTTGAGTTAGTTAAATGCAAGGTTTTTCAGCATCCTAAATGAAGAGGAATGGCTTTTGATTTAGCTTGCCCTTCAGTGGTTTTGCTTTGTCTCTTCTGAAGCTGGGAAGGAGGAAACATGATCCTCCACGCCGATGGTTCCTGTTCCAGCTGGGCAGTCTGCTGCCTGTGCTTCAGGTAGAGAGTTAAGATGGACCAGGGTGCCTCTTCCCTTCTTCTGGCAGTCCTTAGCTGAAGAAGTAGGTGTTCTGGAGAGAGTGAAGGATAGGAGATAAAAATCGAAGGGATGCCATTTCAGGTGGGATTACGCTCTCCCAACTTTGGAACCAGACACTTCCAGAAAACAGTTTGGCCCATCCTTAAAGAGTAGAGATGTAGGGCCCGGTGAAGAGCCTCCATCTGTCTCCATTGACTATAGCGGGAGCTGAGTCAGCCTGCTGAGATTTGGCGTGTAGCTGTGCTATGGATACTGCCAGTGGCATTAAAATTCACCCTACCAATCTAGCTGTTTTGTGGAAGTGTTTCACAGGCACATTTTATGCTCTTCACCCAATATTTTAGAAAGAGAGGAAGTGTTATAGCGCAGGGTGTGCAGAGTTGTGCAAAAGATCGGTGGCTGAGCCAGGAAATAAGCTCAGGCCTCTTCTGTTTCACTCGCCACATTACTATCAGTTGGGGAAACAAGTGGTTGAAACTGGGCAGCATCCAGAGTCAGGTGCACCCTTAAGCTTTGCATGCCATTAAAATGGCTAAAAATTAGGTATCTTTTTTCAAAACAATTTAAAAATAGAAGGCAGCAGATAACAAGCAGACTGTTTGTCTTCGCTGTATCTTATAGCTTAAAAAAAATCAACGGGAGTGTTCTACACATTGTGATTTCCCTGGCTGCGCCTCACCTAGAGGATCACAGTTTGGTAACTACGTATAAAATGATTTTGTAGCCAAACCAAGAAAACTAGATGACACAGTTCATGAGTTATGCCAGGAATTTGTAATTTAAATTTAAAATGCCCCTTTAATATTTCCTTCTCCTTTTTTGGTTCTTCTCATATGGTGAGGTGCCTTCCTGAACTATGATTGCTGACTTTCTTATACGAGAAGCAAAATCAGAAGGAGAGTGTGTCTGTTCCTCTCTGGACATGTAAAGTACTCCTAATTGCTCCCTTCCTCCAACTCATAAAAATCTCGGGTTTTTTTCTAAAACTGTTCTAATAATATGACTCATTAGAGAAGGTTTCCTTGTCCATTAGAACTGCTCATACTCAAAGCTGCTGTGTAATCATAAAGTAGGCAACGATGATGAGGCTAAGGTAAATTAGCGTTTTCGGTTGATATCAAAGTTGTAAATGCATTTTCTTCACTGCTAAATGACTGTAATAATCAGTTTACTCTTTGTGTTAACATTACTAACCACTGCAAAACTCTTCCTAAGTGAAAGGTGCTGGAGATCTGGTGGTCTGTGCTGTGCGTGATGCTGAAGGGTTGAGAACAAGATGAGTGTAATTGATGCTGTGTCTGCTAAGACTTGCCAGGCTGCTAACCTCTAACGAATGGCTCGAGAAAATGTTTGTGCAACTCAGTAGTAGCAATAGGGCATTTTAATGACACTTTTATCATATTCTTTATTCTGAGTTTCTGCAACTGTCTTTTTAAAATAGATTTTTGCACAGTTTCCATTTTAGTATGAATGTTTCCACTTTGAACATTCAACCCTGATTTGGGCTGTGGTTTTTTTGCAGTTCCTGTACACTTTTTTCATTCAGAGGAAAAAACGGAATGAAGAATAGAAGATAGAGAATTTAGGGGTTTTTCAAGAAATACAGGAAACTGTATGCAATGAAAGCATAAGTTTTATGAATCGGAACCTTAAATCATAAATAAAATGTTAATTTGTGTAGATGTGTAGATGTGAAGCAGATGGAAAAATAGAAATGTGCCGGAAAAGTAGGTATTTGCAGAAGCTAATGAAGTTAATTGGTCTCATTTGGCTACACTATTTTCCCAAACCCCCCAAAGACTGGGCTTTTTAATTCTTTAATTAAAAATGAGTAAGGTATGCTAATATTATAACCTTTCTTTTTTTCCAGTTTTCTATACACATACATCTTATTAATAGAACCACCCTTAGCAGTCCAATATTAGCAAGCACATTAGTAATCTGGAAGTTCTAAGGAGGGTGCCAATATTTTGAAACAATAATTAAAAAATTAGCAATCTATGAGTTAATACATGCTTTAAAACCCTAACCATTATTTCCTTTTCCTGTTTCTACGTGATTAGAAAGAAAGGATCTGTTTTCCTCCAATTTAGGGAATGTAAATTAAAGAACAGTTTAGGCTGCGGAAGATTTTAATTTTAAATAGAAATATTTAAACCAATTTCGGTTAGCTGGGTTACAGGCTGAATCTGCAGTGGAACGCCAGAAACATACATCAGTGAATTGATACACGGCTACATGAGTTCCCTCAAAGTGTTTTTTTTTAATGGGAGGAAAATACTGGGAGCTATGTATTCTCCTCCTTACTAATGGGCATTTGAAAAAAGAAGTTCAGTCCCTGTGCTCTAAGGTGGCACTCGGGACTGCAGTGAACGTTGCTGGATGTGCCGTGGTGTTTTGCAGGGGTCTCGGGGATACCCACCACTGTAGCCCAGCCATCACTAACGTTACCGCCTTGCTCTCGATTCCCTATGAAGCTTTCTGTATTTGGATGATTGAGTTTGAGCAACTACTTACGGTTTCAAAGGATTTGGGTAATGTTACACTGTAGGGTTGGAAATCTCTTTGAATACTGTGTTGCAACGGGACAAAGACATAGTTTCAACGCATTTATTAGGCCCCTGCTGTAGAAGCGAGGAACAATAAACCATCTTTTTTAAGTTAAGAGATCTTGGAACAGGCCGCTCCAATAAATCCTGGGTTTAAGAAGTGAGGTACGTGCTGCAGTGCTGAAGTTGTTTATTCATCTGGAGTGTATTAGGCTCTTGATTAATAAGAAGACATCTGCAATTTTACATAAGAAACAGAGCGGGCAGTTTGGCAGTTGGAAATGGAAATAGGGAGAGAAGAGCCAAACCTATACAAAGTCGTTGTCTAGTCCTTGTTGCCACTGATGTTAATAATAAACCACACATCTTTGAGAACTGGTAGCTTTTCAGACAGCTCTGTAAAATGAAAAGCCGTCTCTGTGTGCCTGATCTGATCTCACAGGTCTCACACTGATGTCTGACACAAGTAACACATTTGAAGTTGATGAATTTACACTGATATAAGACTGATGTAAGGTAACATCAAGAGTGAGTCCGTATCTCTCAAAAATGCGAGAGTGAAATCTTCAGTAGAGAAGCAGAATGCCTGCCAGGGACACATCTTTCATAGGAATTATCTTGCATCTTAAAGAAGGCTTAAAACATCCAACCAGTAAATCGGGCAAGAATTTGTAAAGCCTTAAAAAAGAAACTGCTGCAGAACACATCAAGTGAGTGTGATGACTGGGAGCCTTACTGAAAGCCAGTAAGGTTTGGGGGGTTTTGTTTTTTTTAAATGGAGCACTTAACTATGCAAGCACATAATTTGGTGGAGAAAATAGAACTGTTGTCAGCAGAGTTTCAGACAAATTGGTTCCCAGTTAGAAATTGATTGGGAGGGCCAGCAAACAAAGCATTAGTGAACTAATTTCAGGAAGTCACATGCATTGTTAATAATCCATAAAAGGGCAAATTCTGAACAATTGAATGTCTCACTCCAAAAAAAATGTTGATACTACGACTCAAATAGGAGATGAGCACTTCTTCCAGCAGAAAAGGGTAAGTTAACTCAGGCTGAAGTGATTGGGAGTACAGGAAATTTTCAATATTTGGTGTTGAAAACTTGACCAAAGCAATTTGATCCTCTTGGCACTGTGAGTTTAGTCCAAGCATAGGGTGATGGTGAAAAGATGAGAGGAACTATGAAGACACATCTGAAAGTTTTCCAGAGTCAGCTATAAAGCAGAATTTCACTAAGTTCATAAAGTGGAGAGCACACAGGAATCATTCTGATCATTTTGCAAGCCATCTATCTCCCTTTCACGACTCCATAAATATTTGTGGCAACTCTTAATAAGGAAATGTAGGATTAGCAAAACAATGCATGTTGGTTAGCCTTCAAGGCAGTTACATCTGGCAGTGGGGAGCCACGCCATATGATCAAGCAGCTCTTTACGGACCATCTGCAAGTACTTCTTGGACCTGCAACAGGGCCATTAACTGCAGTGTAAGACATTGCTCTAACTACACCTGAACACACGGAGACTTGACATCTGACTGTATAGTGAGCCGCTGTAGAGCCTGTTTTAGCTGAATTGTGGGAGAGGCACATTTTGCCCCTTAGTGTCATCAAAAATGTTGTTTTAACGTCTGTATTTCCCTTGTCGTACTGCTGGGCCAGCTGAGAGACCACCTCCTCCAATGCAGTAGTGTTGTGGTAGGTTGTACCCTGCGAGATGCCTCCAGCCAGCTGACAGGGATGGAGCCAGGAGCAGTGTGGTCCCTGCAAGGAGTTCTCGCTTTTGGAACGCATCTGCAAGCTCTGGCTTAGTTAACCTTGCAGGCTTTTCTGGAAGAGTGACTTGAGAAATACGGGTTTGTTTATTTTTTATCTGGAATTAGTTACAGACGTAATTTACACCTCAGGGTCTTGGAGGAAATTTGTGGAAGAAGGGAAAGCTTTCTTTTTGGACGTGTCTTTTATTTATTTTTAGGTCTATATAAAATACACATACACAGTATTTTTCATATGTATGTTAGCTTTCCAGATAGTCGCTTCAAAATGCATTTTGTATATGCAAGTCAGTGGTTAGGTATTACGACTTGGTTAAAAACCCGTTTCATAGTTAATTAGTATAAAATAAAATCGTAGTGTGCTTTTGCTGAAAATACTTATCTGTGGGAAGTTAAAAAAATTCCTATGATACAAAGACTTTTTTAACATAACTTATTGAAGAGCAGGAACTGTCGTGGTAGCATATAAATAGGGCAGATGGAGATAGCCCCTCGAGGCTATGGGACTTGAGTTAATAAACCTTGAAAAGTTACCATAATTTTCATTTTGTATTTTCCTCATGAACCCAAGTAATATAGCTCATTCGTTTTGAATATTACCACTGGACTCCCAGGCAATAAGTTTGATTTTCTTAAACCCTACATCTAACCAGATCCAGACCAAAGCTAAAATACTGGTCCCATTAAAGTTAATAGCAAAATTCCATTGGCTTCAGCGGGGCCAGGGTTTTATTCTGAGGCCGTAGATTTTAGTATATTACAGTATTTTGGTAACATAAGTCAAATGAAACAGCCTAGCGTTCAAAAGGTTGGCCAATCCTTTTTCTGCTCATCCTCCTCTGTATCTGTTGGATGTGCCTGCTAATATTTCATTGACTTAAATGCCTTGCTAGAAGTTTCCTCTGTGTGTTCAGTACATCATGCCTGCCACACACAGAATATTAACTCTTTTTTTGCAATTATAGACACGGGGAAAGGGAGGAATGTAGTTGAGCTTACGAAAACGATCGCTTAGGGTTAAATTCTTGATGGAATATGAGTAGGAGCTCATGATAAAGCTAAGTCGGGGTCACAGATTCTTTTTACCTCACATAAGATGAGCTGAGGTGATGCAAACCGCCTCTTCAGTGGAACACAGTTTTAACTTGTGAAGAAAGTCAGCAAATTAAAATATTTCAGAGGCAGTAGTTTTGTATCAAACTGTGATAGACATCTGGAAGTTTTCTGTAGAAATAAAGTGGTCCAGTATGGGGATGGTAAGCCTGGGCTAAAGTAGCGGACATTAGAGCCAAGGAACAAAAGCCAAATACTTATGTAGAAAATTCAGGGAGAGTGCAGCTTTTCTTCAGCCATCCCGCTCTCTGAGTAGCAGACACGGTATTGTACCACTGCCTTCTAAAATCCAAGCTCACGACTGAAAAAACCCAAGAAAACAGATCCTGCCATAATAAAAACACATGTAAAATTCCTGGAAATGTTTCCTGTTAGAGGCTGCCTGGTTAATATAGGCTGCCTGCGCGTTGGTACAAAGTCAGCAATTGTTTGCTTTGGTGTTCGTATGCCTTTTTGCCAGGAAGATGAAGATCAGACGAGAAGGTTATCGGTCTCCTTTGCAGCCATGTTAGGATCAGAAGGAATAAAACCCCTAACTGTCTTGATTTTATTTCAGATTGTTTTGATTGGGTTTATGCCCATGAGATAAAAAGCCACAAAATAGACTTTTTTCCTGCCATGGCAAAAACCAGAGAAGGGCTTTTGCTTTGGAGTTGATACAGAGCGGTCCAAAAAATGTCCTGCAAGCCAGACCCAGTCCACAGCATGATTCTGCCTGGATTACCAGTGTTTTGAAGTGACCCTGTGCTGGGACTGTGGCTGGGCAGGCACAGCTGTTACTGGCTCCCCGCATGGTCGGGATGCTCTGGGTGCACCCTTCACTCCCCAGCTCCTTGCTCCTTGAGCTGCTGCTGTGTCCGTGTTGGAGGTGAGGGCTCTTGTCCCATGACTCTGGAGCCTGGCCCAAGGAGGTGACCCAAAACCGGCATCTGGCCTAGAGCAGTTAAATGGTTTGACCAAATGGCTAATACCTTATTCCAAGATGAGTGTTTGCTTTTTTCCACAAAGGAGTCTTCCGTTATATTTCCCTTTTTTCTCTGTCTTTATGTGGGTTGTGAGATACTGGGCGAGTTAGAGGTTGCAGTTCCGTTAACTGACTGGAGGCATTACAATATATGGTATTTTCATTCGGTCTGCTCGGAACTGTGCTGGCTTACAGGAGGCCTGTGGTGTATTTGCGGCCATGTAACATATCTCTCCATGTTTCAGAGGAGTGAAACTGGTTGTAGCGCTGCGCATACAAGACTGAGGAAAATGGGGGGAAACACGTAGACGATACGCCTTGAGAGGCTGCCTTCTTAATGGGCATGAAATACAGGAGCAGGAAGCGTTCTGGGATGTGGAGCGATATTTTGGGGCTAGCACAGGATACAAGTCGGGAGTATTATTGACCAACATCGTAATGTTCCTTCCCCAGCAAGAAGGGCCCTAGTTGTGCATCCCCGTGATGAATTTCCAGCTTATTTGAACAGTTTGCTTATTTATCTTGGACAGAGACCGTACTGCAGTCATCTGGGCTAGACTACTGTAATGTGCTCCTAATTGTTTCCCTTGAAATTGATCCGGAGCCTCTTTGGGGTGGAAAGCTGATCTATTAAAAAATACAGCCCCAGCCATGTAGCTGTTCAGCTTTTAATCCCCCACTTCTTGGGCAGCAGCCGTGCGCTCCATGTCCCTGTCTGGCAGTTGCTCGCGGTTGGACACAGTCGGCTTTCCCTCCCTGGGCTGAGGCAGGCGCGGGCCGAAGGCAAGTCTTTCTTGTCCTCGGTTGTGGAACTCCCTGCCAGAGCCCCTTGCTGGCTGCCTTTAAGGCAAGCTGCAAGCCCTGTTTATTTCAGTTGGCCTATCCATGACTGTTTTATGGGCTCCCTACCTTTGTTTTTGCATCTGCTACCCTTTTGTTTTTCTCTTTCCTCTAACTAGTCAGGAATTGAATCTTTTGGGGCTGGCAGGTCCCTTTTGAATTCTGTGTGTATAGCATATTGTAACATGCTATTAGATTTTGCTTTCTACTTTTACTGTTTTGCATTTGGCTCTTTATGCTACTTGGCTTGCAATTGGTGCTTTAGAAAAGATCAAATAAATATATAATTGTGTCAAGTCTTATTTTGTCTAAAAGGGTTCAATCCAGCATCCAAATATAGCAGAGTGTGTTTATGGGGAAACTTAGTGCTGAGAGAATTAGAAAGAAAGCTCCAATTAGAAAGCAAGCTGATTCCATGTTCATTTGCAATGCCATGTTTTCTTTAAGAGAAAACTTCCGCTGTAATTAGCAAGAAAGTGCAGCCTATCGGCCAGTGCGCTACCTAAGACAGAGCCCGCTATTCAGTCTGAGAAATAGATCATGCTTTTATATGCTCCTCTGGAGAGGAACGATACTGCAAAGTCCAGTATCAGCAAAACAGAAGTCTAAACACAAGCAGAGTCAGGAAATCTTGTACAATAGATGATAAATAGGGATTTGGTTCATTGGGCACTCCAGGAGGAAGCGTGTAAATGTAATCGTGGAATACAATGGTCTGTGCTTCTACCATCAAATACTAGAAACAAAGTTGTCTGTTTTCCACCCCACGTCAAATGATTGAACTGTTACATACATACCCAAACCTCTGTAGATGATGATGCTATTTGCGTTATGCTGGCTGCCAAGGGATCAACAGAAGTTCAGGTCTTTGTTCTAGAAACTGCGTAGGAATCAGCAAAAAGACGTGCTTTACCTCACATCGAGAGAAGGCTGGTAACGTCAACCAGGGGAATGAAACAAACAACTGGGAGGAAGAGGAAGTAGCAGCCAAGTGCTGTACAAAAAGCAAGGGTCTTAGTTCAAATATTGTCATCTGAAAATGGTTTATGGGCACTGAGACAGCGGAGTGAACCCAGGGGTAAGGTCATGCCACTTTGCTGAGCATTGGGAATCCAGGAGGTTGCATATCATCCATTGCAGGGAGTTCCAGTTGTAAAATACTATCAAAACCCAAGACGTTTAGGGCAGCTTGGTCCTGCAAAACAGTAAAATTATTAATCACTTGACTAATCCACATTAATCAGTACAGCCTAGTAGCAAAATTATTAATCAGCTTGATGAACTGAGCAATCTTGCAAAGAAATGAGCCTACTTGGAATTTTAAAAGTGATAAAAGATAAAGTGTAAAACAAAATGACTGGAAAATATGCAAAATCTCCTCAAAACCAACATCATCTCTCATCTCACTGTTTCTATTTCATCCATCTCCAACAAGACCAAAAATTTGCACGTGGGCTGGTAGTTGGAAATCAAAGTATTCATTCTCCGTGCGTGAGAAGAATGAATCTCTCCTTCCCACACGTGAACAAACACACAGAGAAAAATAAAGCTAAAGATACAGGT
Organism: Egretta garzetta; assembly: GCF_000687185.1. NCBI lineage: Eukaryota > Metazoa > Chordata > Aves > Pelecaniformes > Ardeidae > Egretta > Egretta garzetta. The sequence goes on along the minus strand of NW_009270000.1, from coordinate 2,875,269 downwards.
AGAAGTGTGGGGGGAGAGGCAGAGGGAGTGTTTGTTTCTTAATTGGGAGGGGAATTATCATTGGGCTCTTAAAAGACCATATAGAAATTTAAATGGGATCAAAACATGTAAGATAGATTGGAAGATGAGGCAAGGGTCTTTGAGGCCTTAAGAAGCCTCAGGTGATTCGAGGGAATAACCTGGTGTGTATAGCACAGCCATCCCACTGAAGCGAGGAAAAATAAGGCAAAGGCTAGTAAACAAAGTTCGACCAGTGTATTTTAGAACTGGAAGTAATAAAGAATAATTGTCGGTGGCAGCTGAGTGCTTCTCTGACAAGAACAAGATGACAATAACTAACTTGTCCCAGATGAAGAACAAAATCTAGTTTTTGTAGATACATGGATGGCTAATTGAAAACTTGTGAACATCAACAGTTAGAGAATACAGAGTCTTTCTGTTAGCTGTTAACGATACTTCCACTCCTTCAAAACATATACTGTCTTTACGTTCCCTTCGAGGAGTCGCACAACGCTCTGCTATCTTCAGGCACTTGGGCCTTTCGGGGCTCTCCACGCTGGAAACGTTCAGAACCTGAGCAAAGGTAGCAGGGCTTCTGCCGAGGAAGGACCACCGCTTTCTAGAGCAGGTTGATGACACAGGCTATTGAGTCCTTACAGAGAATTGTTTGTCTTCTGGTTTTAGATGGCTTTAATTCCTCCAAATTGCTCCTTGAATAATAGGAAAAAGGCAATTTGAATTGCAGTGACAGATTGGACATAACAGGTTGCAACTATTAGGTCTAATTTTACCATACTGAGAAATAAAATTGCCTAAACATAAACATCGATCACTGATGCAGTAAATTAATTTGTACAGAAAAAGTAGTTTAACTGCAGTGCACATTAAACATAGAAAATTTTCAAAATTACAGCTCTCTGAATTAATTTGTACACTTGTTTACTTGTTAAAAGCAAAGCGTAACTTTTTTTTTCCTCTCTTTGCGACTTCAAATTGTGAAGAGCGAGGACAGTCATTGATTGTCCAAAAAAGACAGATAGAGCTCTGCAGCTGTGGGTGTAACTTAGGCTCTTTTTTTTGTTTCTGAACAGGTTAATAGAATTACTAAAGACCTCTTTGAAATATTGTTTCATTCTAGCAAGCAAATTCAGCATTTTAATAGGCTTGAATTATGTTTTGTTAAGAATTGGTGGTGTGAAGTAATTAAAAAATTTTACGATTTGGTTCAGCAATAGGTTTACATTCAAGTGTGTCCTCAGGCTTATTTAAACTGTTGAAATCTTCCAAACTGTTTCATAAAAAATGTCGTGTGTATCTTCTTCCTTCTACTGCCATCTCTTTTCAGAAAATCTGCACATGCTACTATCCCACATTTTAATATGGTATCTAGAGACTTAACATAGATGCTGGCCAACTTTTCTTCATTCTGGCAATTGCTATTTGTAATATGCTTATCGTTTTATAAAATGGAAAAGAACGTGCCTTTCTGATTTCAAGCCATGGCTATAATGTTAGTGATCATATGCAATCACAAGTGTGTATATAAGCTTTATAAAGGTTGCCGGAGTCACAGTGGAACAGGATCTGCCAATGTGGCTTATTTTGATGGTATCTGGTGTCTACTGTTTTCAAGGACAGTAGTTCGATTCAAACACAATTCTGATAAGTGGCAGGTTTTCATGTCTTTAATGCCCTGACAAGGGCATCACTCTCAAGAGAGGGAGGTGAAACCATTTGGATGAGGATTTCTTCCCCTCTCCTTTGTGCTGACACACCAAGATAATGGACAATTAATAGCGAACCTTCTCTGCAGGGAAAGTCTAGGGTTATCACTAATATAAAAGTGCTCATGAAGTGTTTGGACACAAAAGGGAAAGAAAAAATAAACATAAAAAAGTAGAAAGCAGGACCAGCCACAAGGCTTAATGTTCAATTACATGTTTTTTCACCTGAAATGATGGTGAATGATTTTTCAGTAGCAGCAGCTGTAACTTTTTAGACCTGGTTCACTGCTCGTGACATCAGGCAGAGGGCAAGAGGAATCTTGCCATTTGTATCTTTTTTTTGTGGTAAGCGAGAAAGCTGGCTTGTGTGTTTCCTGGAGATACCAGTTAGCAGGGCTGACCGCTCTTAGTTACCAATGGTGTCATGCTGTAAAGTTTACCCTGGTAGGACATGGAGGACAGGTCTAAACAAACCGCTTGTTCACCTCATCTTCTGATCCAGGAGCAGGCTTGCAGGATGCACCTTAGGCTCACCTTCAGCCTCGTTGCTTCCATTTAGACTGTATGTGGGATTACTCGCCTTTTCTGGCCCCCAGCGCCCACGCTTCCCCTTGCTCTCGGGGAAGGCTGGTTTACAGATCGTGAGCGTGTGCAGCCCTTGGTTTTGATGCTCCCAGAAGAGTCCGCCACCCCTGAGGTCACCTGGAGAAGGAGTTCCTGGAGGTCAGCAGAGCGCTGCTCACGCGTACAAGCCAACAGGCAGGCTGCCTTGGGGATTGTTACCGTGGCTGTACCTGCGCACCAGATTTAGCAACTGATGATGTGATTGTGTGCCTCTGTTGTCCAAGTAAACAGAGAAAAGACGTACAGTGTTTCCTGAAGTTAGACAAACCAAAGATTAGTCTAAACTGAGAGCGGAACAGGTTAACTGATCTTTCTCTACCCTAAGCTTTCATTTGTCCCTAGCAGCCCTGAGCTGTCAATACAGTGTACAGCTACTGATAAGTATGGGTTCTCCTCAGCCTGAAGAGATCTGTCTGATAAGATAAGATGGCCTTAAAAAAGAGAGAGAGAGAAAGTACGTTAACTGCTTTGACTGCAAAATACCCCCTGGTAGCCAGAGATAAGACACCTTGAGCTGCTCAGAAGACCTTAGACAGGATGTAAATGAAGCCAATAAAAAAAAAAAATCATTTCAAATCCAGCTGCTATTCTGCTCTACTCTTATTTCCAGCTCTGACAGCAGAAGGCTTAATTTACTGTATTTCACACCAGGCTTCCATTCTACACTGAGGAAGGTACAAAGGGTTGTTTTAGATATAGGCTTTAAAAAGCAGAGATCTCTTTATTTCTGGAGAGGCCTCTATTTCAGACAGTTAATCATGAGTTTCAGTGGGCTTTGGTGAATGGAAATTATACAGAAGAGAAGGAAAATGCTGCCTTTTGCAAAGAATTTTCCCATCTTTTTATAATTAAATCACCCAAATAAACCTGTATTAACATGAAAGGGCTGAATGAAGCTTATGTATTTTAAATGCAACTCTTACCTTGCAAAGCTCCACGAAGAGGGACTGATGTTCTGCAAGATAGGAAGACGGTAGGTGTGACAGTCATAGTAGGATTTGGTCTTCTGACCATGCTGAACTGGGGAATTCATTAGGTCCTGCTAATAGGTTAGACCATCCGTAAGTTAGTGCAAGCCATGCACACCTACGAACCCACGCCTGTCCCATGGCATAGACACCCACATGTGTTCCCATTCAAGTAACCTGGGGAAAATGAGGGTCAGGGAGAAGGGGCTGTACCGTCCTGCATGGCATTTTGAGTACAGGGAAAAGGTTCCTGAGACACGCTGCCCCCGGCGTGGCTGCGCTGCGCTGGCGTGGGTGGAAGCAGGCGTCTGCCATTCTCAGCACTGGCTTAGTTTACAAACCAAGGTTGCCGTTGCTCAGGGACGTCGCTTTTAACAGCTGTGCAGCACATCTGCACTAACAGCCAGATCTAAAAAAAGGGAGCCTAAAACGGGATGTAGGTGGACTGTAAGAAGCTAAATAGAAATGGCTGTGCAAAACTGGGTTCACCCCAGTTTGGTAGGCACCTCTTTTTTTTTTTTTTTGTGAAAAGTTTCTTGGGTATCTGTGGTTCGGCGGTCTGTGCAAACCATCCTAGTGTGAGTGTCGGGGTACCCGCTGCCTTTGATCAGCCTGCTGCATGGGGAGCATCGTGCTGAGCCCAGGACATGGCGAGCACTTTGAGCAGAAAGTGCTGTGTTTCTCTCTCCCCTATACAGGGGCCAGGTAGGTAGAGTGCTACATGGCAGGAGGCCTTGGTTCAGCTCCCTCAGCCTCCCGAGAGGATTCAAAGCCACGTTTCCTGCCTCTGAGCAGAGGGTCTTCGGCTGCACAGAGATCTCTTCCCGTGGAAGCTGGGCTTTGCTGGAGCAAAGAGTACCCTATTCATAGGGCTGGTAGGAGCATGTTTGAAAAAGAACTGTTAACCTACTGAGAAGGACGCTCATTTAGTCCAGGGGTTCTTGCAGTCTGGAACTCGTGCTTAGGTTTATTTTTGTTTTTATCCAGTGCCTCTTTAATGTATAAAAAGCCCAGTACTCCCCTCTCCCAGCTGAGTGCCCAAGCTGCGAGACTGCAGACCTTTTCCTGGTCCCCCCCAGGGCCCCATGAATCCTGCTTTCTTTGCTTCTTAGGCTCCTGGAGACACCTAAGTCCCTTTGCAGATCTAGGTCCAGGAGTTTTCACCTGTGTAAATAAGACCGCCACCACATCTCTGTCATTCTAAGAAATGAGCAGTTCTGTGTTTATTTACTGTATTTAATTCTAGCACACTGTAAAATAACACTGATATGTTTTTGAAAGCATTAACTGCCTGCATTGCTTTCGCTTGATCTTTCCATTTCCTATAAAAGATTTTGCGATATCTTTGCCTGAGTTTCTTTCAGATGCAATTATTTACTCCCTGCTTTCTCCCCACCTTATCTTCCTTGCTTTTTGTTCTCCGCACATTGCCTTCCTTCTTTCCTTTGTCCTAGTTTAGCCCCCTCCAAAGTGTGTCTTGCTGCTGCTGTTTTGGTCTAGAGGCGATGAAGCAATGAATTGGGGTGGTTGAAATGTAGGCACGGGTGGGAGGGACAGGCATACATGATAAAAAAAAAGAGGGAAGGGGGCCGAGTGTGAGGTATGCCCGCAGCAATCCCTGCGGACCTTCGTGATTAAACTCTGGATAAGCTGAAAGAAGGGCGATATTCAAATAAGGACCCACGGTGGTGCTTGGCATCTCACGGGTTTCTGCCTGCAAATCCCGCTCAGGGTCTCTCCATCTTTTGTTTGAGCCTCCAGCCAGGGAGGTTTTGACAGCCTGCCCTTCTCCCTGCGGGGTCCTGGGGCTGTGTGGGCATGGGGACTTGGAAGTGGGCTGTGAAGCAGGGCCTCCTTCAGCTCTCGGGGTCTGAGCCATTTGATTTCGGGAAGGAAAGAGAAAGAACGACGCCTCTCTGGCTTCAGACACACTCCTTATATTGTGACCTGGGAAAGCGAGAAGCAGTCAACTCATTTTAATACCCGTGTGCCACTGCAAAGTTCCTTTGACGACTGGGACTGTGTTATAGGGGCTGCTGTCTCTGGGGCTTCTGTACTTTCAAAAGGAGCTGCAGCATGGGGGAAGATGGGGGGAAAGAGGGTTGCTTGTCCTATTCCTGGTGTTGCCTGGGGAGAGCGTGACCCAGTGAAAGCAGAAGGCAGAGGAAAGTATTGGAGTCCAGCGAGGAACCTGAACTGTTATCCCCTCGTCATTTGCTGTGCTTAATAAGCAGTACAAGGACTGTTATCAGCACAACAAATTATAATGATTATTTTCTAGCAAAGAGCTGATTGACTGAATCACTACCTCCAGTACATGGGGTTGTTAATACCCGGATTCTTAGGCGATCATTATTATGTGCAAGTTTGCTAGAGTATTTGGATAGGTTTTGTGCTCTCCCATTATCTTTATTCTAAATGTAATTATTCTCAGGGTGATTTTTTCTGACCCTCGCTTCAGATGGAGCAAGCCTGGTGGTCTCTGACTCATACTGCACAAACAAACAAAAACAACTGCTAAAAGAAACAGCAACTTAACAGCGGCAGAAATACAGTGTAAATGTGTTTGTCACATTTAAGCAGTGGACAAATGAGCTAATTTGAATCGCTTAGTGCTTGTATAGTCACAACTAAACAATCCCTGTAAATTAATTGTGTGACATGCGATTCCCAATTATGTAAAGCAGTATAATAAGCTTTGAGGATGGTGACTGTCATTAGTTATATGTACAGGACTGTGGAAAATTATTTATTCTTTGGCTTTGCCTGGAGAGGCACAAAATACCGGCTTCCTTAAACAAGCTGAGGGTAGCTCTGTTTTCTTCTAGTTGCAAATTGGGGTTTGTGTATGGTTTGAAAGGTGGAGCAGAATGTGAACTGCTTACATTTTCTTTAATTTGGCTGTAGAAGATGGAATTCATTGGGCTCCGTCTGTTCAAATGAACTTTAAGCAACAATCAAGGAAAACATTTATGCTCCTCTCTACATATGTAATAGTAATACGTCTTCTGAAGAAGACATAATGGAACTGGAGGCTTAGGTTACCTTAGGAGAGCAATACAGGAATGTTAACTACTTATGTAGGCATTAAAGGCATTTTATAAAAGCAAGCAGGTTTTTCCTGCGAGGTATTAAAGTGACTTATTTGTTGTTCCTAGGAGCTGCCTTTCTTCTGGTTATGAAATTTAAAATGGGGAAACCTCCTTACCAGCTGTCTCGGTTCTGTTGGTCAGGAACCCCTGTATGTTTCTCCCCCAGTAATCTAACTGTTAATGCATTTAATTGGTGCTCCCAAAGCCGTTCTGAAATATTGATAGATTTTAAAAACATCTGTAAATTATAAATAATTTTTAAAGTTCACATTTCTCTTTTGAATGCCCATTACGGAGTATTAGTTTTCAAGCCATTTAATAAGTTATGAGACAAATGAGTGAGTTTAATGTGGGGTCACTGATGTGAAAAAAATGTGATGGTTATATTAAAGTTGCAGCTTTTCTGAAACTGTGTACATTTCTATTGAAAGTAAACGGAGACTATTATGTAATAATGTATATTTTATTTAAAGTGACTTTAAAGGGTAGCACTATCTGCTAATTCTATTTAAAACTTCAAAATCGTAGTTTGTTTCAGTGACAAATGACATGTTAGGCCATCGCTGAAGTCCTGTTAACACTTAAACACTATCCTTTGATCTTCTAGTTATTTAGATCTATTCAGCACACAGCACAATATTGTTTTATTTCAGCAATATCTAACCTCTTCGTTTACTATTTATTCACACCTGCATATTCCCCTCAGATTCCTTATCTAATTTTCAAGGTAGCCCTGCAGACAATTAGTGGTGGTAATAATATAAAATGTGTCCAGCACTAAAACCTGAAACGGCCATTACAAGTAAACTATATGATATATAATAACCACTCCACTCAATTACCTGCACAAAAATGCAAGGATTTAAAACTGTGGAGCTCTATCATACATCCAGTTAACTGACCTACCTACCTGCTCTTTAGTCCTTCCTTTCTTACGATTCAAATTCTGTCTTGTGTCCTGCCACCCAGTAAATTAGCAAAGCTGTACGTTTGCATGTGCTGTCCACCCTTTTCAGTAGGTGTGTATGAGCACATGTACGTGTGCGCAGTGGTATATGAACAGGTCCTTGACTGGTGATGGGACAAAATACCTACACAACAATTCCATGCATTCATAATCCATATGCCTGTGGCCGTATGTCGTAGATGTGTTTATGTGCTGCTGCCTGGTACTCTTGATTTGTCATTTTTAGTATCCATTCCTGTCCTCTGTGACCCATTGTTATAAATTTTGTACCTGTTAAAGAAACCTTGCAATTTAGCAGCTCGGGTTGGGTCCTGGGGGATACCTGTATGTGACCAGTCTGCCGTTACCGTTCAGGGGGCAAAGTAGCAAGAACGTATCAGCGGGACCCGGAGCAGGGGGGTGTCTCTCCAGCTAAACTGCTGGGCTTTCTCTTCGGCCAGGTCCAGCAGCTTAAGCGTTTTGGCAGCTCTGTATTTCGGGGGGAGAAAGGGTTTTTCTTGCAGGGATGGCTCAGAGCTGGGAGATACGGGTTCTGTTTCCTCCTTTGCACAGATTACATTTGTAACCTGAGGCAAACCGCTCCAGCTTGTCTGTGCCCCAGTTACTTCAGCAGCAAAATGGGGAAAATAGAAAACTGCTGCTTACAGGATATTGAAAATACTAATTTGTCCGTATTTGTAAACTCTGTTCTATCAGAGGAACCTTATGTATTATGGCACATAAAGGTTTGCTGACATTTGCTTTAGGAATGTGGCCATTTGTCTAGTGGCAGCAAAAACATGTTTAAATCACACAGAAAAATCAGGCCTGATAAAGCAAGTGCCCCGGAGCGTATTCCAGCCAAAGCATGTGTATGTCATAAACCTTCCCGGTGACTAAGTAACGTGTTTCTGAAGCAGTACTGTTAATTCAGTCAGCAGCGCTGGGGCTAAGATCACTTTTAAGACCTCACGACTACTGGGGTTGGCACATGAGGGGCTGGCTGCTAACTCCACAGAGGTGCTTTTGTGCTCTGATGCTTCCCCCTTCCTCCCTCCCCTTCCGCGGGATAACTCCTTCTGGTATTACTTCACTTTTCTGTTGGTGAGCACTTTCCCCCATAAATATGACTGAACAGGTGTTACTCTGCTACTAACTGAGTTTCCAGCTGTCCTCCTCCAACACAGACCAGGCAAAATCTGTTGTTTCGTCCTATTAGACAGACTAGAGAACGATCACGCCCGAGATGGAGGTCTTCCTCGCAGGATACGGTAGTTTTGTTGCCAGAAGATGGCCAGGAAGGCCTGGCTGGCTAACAAAGACAGTCCTTCAGCTGCTGGGTGTAGTTCCAGTTTTGCATCCCCTTTGGCAGCAGCACAGAGACTGCTGCAGTGTGGCCAGCCAGCAAAATTAGGAACAGCTTTTCTTTCCACTGGAAGTCTCAGGAGTGCTTGGTACTTTCATCTCAGAGTGTTCACACACTTGTTTTAATGTGCTTTATGGAAATGGTGAAACTCAGCAAGTACAGTTGGTGTAGAAAAACATCTGCACTAACTATTCACACACATTTGCATCTTTAAATAGACTTTTAGGCCCTGTAGCTGATTTCCAGCAAAGTTTTTCGGTTGTGGGTGCTAGAGCTTTCTTAGAGTCAGTGAGTGTGAAGTGACTGGTTCCAAAAATTAAAAATTTACATGGACATGTTAAGTGCATCACACTGGAACTCAGAATACTTGCCATAACACAAAAAAGGCATTTACAGTAAGTAGCACTTAGTGAGTGCCGAAGGAAAAAAAAAACCAAGTTGATACAGAAAATATATTTTAAAACTCCATAAACACTGTCAAATACCTGGAGCCCTAGTCTGCCCCCAGATAGATGTGTACCACTCCTGGGGCCTTGTATGTGTGCATCTGAGTTTGGTCCAGGGTATTTTAAAACAGCTTGTTATAACTTTAAAAATCAGTATTCGTAATGTTGACATAGCTCGGTGGGTAGGTGTCTGCAGATTTATATACACATGGCTGTACACAGAGTAGCAGCAAGCTGTTTGTATTTTCTATCATCAGATTGATCTGCAAAAAGGGGTTTGCCCGACAGCAGGTCAAACTTTACCCCCAGCACAGAGCTGGCTTTGTGGGAAGCGCCCCCGGGAAAGCGGGAGTGGAGTCCTCATCCCCCGGCCTGCCGGAGAGCTGCGGGGACCCTCTGGTTAGCTCCTCCATCGCGGCTTTGGGCGCCCAGATCTGCCCACCCAACGCCCACGCACGTGGAGCAGCCTCGGCGCATGGTAGCAAGCTGCGGGTCACTGCCATTTTGAAGGAGATGCTCTTAATGGTTGCACGTTAATTTTACGGTGTGGCACCTTTTGTGGGGAAGGGTGGGGAGAAAGCAGTACAGGTGATGCCGTCATTCACATCCTGCTGTAGCAGTAGTTTTGGATGGTCCAGGGTTCCTTCTTGATCGCTGTCCCCAGAGCCATTCCTCGACAGCCCCTAGGCTCACC
>NW_009270000.1:2821243-2865258 GCF_000687185.1 Egretta garzetta | reverse complement strand
CGGGGGGAAGCCAGGGAAATGTGTTGGCCGCATTGTTAGGCTCCTACTCAGGAAAATCCTGTTGTCCTCCGCCATGCGCTGTGCGGAATTCCCCCTGCCTTGCTGGTTCTTCTGCAGCTCTCAGAGATTGAGAGGTTGTCGCATTTCAAGTTAGGAGGAGGCAAGTCAGACCTGCAAGTGGTTTGGCTCTTCTCATTTTTGCACAAAGAGAATTCCTCTGCAGAATTATTATGGGCTCGGATTAAAAAGCCAACAGCCAAGTGAGACGCAGAAACATTTATATTTGCCGGCTGGACAGTAAGAACCAGCTCTGTGCTGTAGTTCCACCATTCCCCCTCCTCTTTCCTTACCTTGCGTAAAAGCTAACGGAGAGCAAACCAAGCAAACGAGGAGAATTGGATGGGGGAAAGGGGCTGCCGTTGGCTTACACCGTGGTCACACTGGGCGCTTGATCCCGACCCCGCTGCCAGCCCGCTGAGATGCACGAGCCAGAGGGAATAGCTGTATAATAGGTAAAACCGGGCAGGCTGTGGCCACAAAAAGGAAGTGATTTACTACTGTGTCAGTGATGGTACACTATTTATAACACTTACTATATATTCCTCTAAACATTTATACAACCATATATCATTTCTGCATAGGATATACATTTTAATACTAAATTTGGTTACAAAATATGTTGCCTAGGCAGTCACAGACTATTTTTCTTCGCTTGGTTGCTTGACATAAATTCCTGTTTATCTGCCAGCAGTGATCGTATGTCAGAAATATATTTGATTTTTAAAGGACGAAAGCTTTTTCCACTTAAAAGACCTGGCTGAAAACGCTCATTTAAAATAAAATTTTAAAACGTAGCAAAAATTAACATCTTTTTCCGTGGATAGTTGTTCCACTGGTTTGATTCTTTCCAGTTGTAGGGTCAAACCCAGCAATTTGAAAGGGCGGTACACAGATTTACATCAAAAATCTCCCGTGAATATTGCAGTCATTTGTGTACCAACTTAAAAACTCACCTGGCCGGCATCATTGCATGTATGATAATGCATTGGATGCATTGGATGCATTGGATGACAGTGAGCAACTTTGCTTCAGTTGGTTGGGAAGCCTTTTGGCAGATGACAGTACTTTTGCTGGAAGGGAGGATTTTTATTTTTCAGTTTTTATCTTAAAAAAAAAAATCAAACACCTTTGTTTTCAGTTCAAAGGCATGGTACTTGGGCTGGGGTTTGGTTTTGTTAGTTTGATAGATACTACTAGTGCAGACCCTTACGTAGGTAAATACAGATAGGTACTTGTGTGCCTGTGTGTGTGTGTGAAAGGTAGGCGTAATTTGTGAAACCCTCCTCTTCAAGACGTAAACAAGAGGATAAAAATCCCTGCAGTTTCCAACTTATCCTGAAAAGCATTGTGTCAATGGGCAGGCATCCAGCCATGGCGTTTGGTTGTTTTCTCAGAGTTAGATGGTTGCCATCTGGCATTGATAGTGAGATGGCGTTGTCATCAGTTTCTAGATGCAGGAAAGGAATGAATCCTCATCTGTTTCCTGTGGATAAGCAAGAGGTTGATAATCTAGTAAAATCTTGTTACCTTAAAGAAAGCAGGCTTGGAATTTGTTTACATAATATAGGCCAGCTCCAACTTTTATGTTGGCGTAGTAAATTTCTTGAGAGAAGGCTGAGGATGTTAAGAGACTTACTGCTTTGCAAGAATACCTCACGGAAGATATTTTTCAAGAGGTTTATCCTGTCTTTTTCTGTACTGTGACTGTAATCAGTTTTACTTTTAAAAGGACAAAAACCCCAAGCATCGCCCCTGGAAAGTAATAAAAGGAGTATTTGATGTAGAGTGGTCTTTCAAGCATTCTTTTAATATTTTTAAAGAAGTTTTAGGTTGAGATCAGTGTGATCGTTGTAGTGTTGTAGTCTGTATTTAAAACAAAAGGTGCAAAAATGGTAGAGCACATCTGTTGGAAAAAATAGTTAGGGCTTGCCCTGTCTAGAGGTGAGGTGATATCATGGATAGCTAGTTGAGTTTATTATCTGGCTAGAATTTCTGTTTTGTCTTTTCCATGTTACTCATAAATCTTTCAGCTAGTACCATAATCGTTTATCATTTTTCCTGTTTCCAGTTTTCTACAAGTCGCTTTGTCTGCGACCACCTCACAGGACAGGTTCTGCTGGACGAAGGAAGTTCAGCTGGCTGAGGCCTTTGCAAAAAGGAAGAAGTGGTGGGCAACCTCTTGAACTTAAAAAGGAAAAAAAAAATGCTGTTCACATCTGACCCTTTTGAAACTTTCTCATTTTCCTTGATCCTAGCTGTTGGTTTGTTTGTTTTGAACATTTAATGATCCAGCTGCTAGCTTTCAGTAACTGAATTGTATCGTTATTGGAGAAATCTGGTTGCACTTTATTAGAGAAAACATCACTGTTTCTACCATTTTCCTGTTCCTCCCTTGTATTTTTTCCTATTATTGTTTAGAATGACACCCAAGTCTCTCTCAGTAATAGCCTTTAAAAGATTTCTGTGTTCAACTTCAAGGGAAAAAAAAAAACCAAACCCGTGTCAAAGCAGGGAGAATCTTTTTATTAAATATCAGGCCTGTGAGTTGACTGTATTAATTTTAAATCATTCTTGTAATATGTTCTCCTTTCTTTTGACTCTTCAGATGCTCACATAATATGCAAATCATTTTACAATGGATACAAAAGAAACATTAAATATATTAAAATCTGCATTTTAATAAAGTTGTCAATGTATAATACATATCCTGCAACTGACAAAGAATGATAAAAAAGCAATAAAAAGGTAATATAGGCACAGAACTATTTAATAACTTTTAATGTTTTACAGTCCGATAAAAATAAATGTGGTCTTGAAGCTGTTGGATACAGGTGTAAGAAATATCCTAGTCTGAGTTTAATAAGTTTTCACTCCGTAGGAGCAGCAGGTCTGCGTTGTTCCTATGCATTTGCTATCTCCTTTGAACCGCAGGGACTAAGCTTGTGGGCGTGTTTCTTTCTCATTTCAGATGGAGTGGATGTTGAGGACGACCCCAGTTGCTCATGGCCAGCATCATCGCCTTCGAGCAAGGACCAGACTTCCCCGAGCCATGGAGAAGGTTGTGATTTTGGTGAAGAGGAAGGAGGCCCAGGGTTGCCCTATCCATGCCAGTTTTGTGACAAATCGTTCAGCCGCCTCAGCTACTTAAAGCACCACGAGCAAAGTCACAGCGACAAGCTCCCTTTCAAGTGCACGTATTGCAGTCGTCTCTTCAAACACAAGCGGAGCAGGGACCGCCACATAAAGCTTCATACGGGAGACAAGAAGTATCACTGCAGTGAGTGTGATGCAGCGTTCTCAAGGAGCGATCATCTTAAAATTCACTTAAAGACTCATACGTCCAACAAGCCATATAAGTGTGCCATTTGTAGACGTGGATTCCTGTCATCTAGTTCGCTGCATGGTCACATGCAGGTTCACGAAAGGAACAAAGATGGCTCTCAGTCCGCTTCCCGGATGGAGGACTGGAAAATGAAGGACACTCAGAAATGCAGTCAGTGCGAAGAAGGCTTTGATTTTCCTGAAGATCTTCAGAAGCACATTGCGGAATGTCACCCGGAGTGTTCCCCTAATGAAGACCGATCTGCTCTTCAGTGTGTTTACTGTCATGAACTCTTTGTAGAGGAAACGTCTCTGGTGAATCACATGGAGCAGGCTCATAATGGTGAGAAGAAGAATTCATGCAGCATTTGCTCTGAGAACTTTCATACTGTGGAGGAGCTGTACAGCCACATGGACAGTCACCAGCAGCCAGAGTCTTGCAACCACAGCAACAGCCCATCTTTGGTAACTGTGGGCTACACCTCAGTCTCTAGCACCACTCCGGATTCGAACCTTTCGGTGGATAGTTCAACAATGGTGGAAACGGCTCCCCCTATACCTAAAGGTCGTGGAAGGAAGCGGGCAGCTCAGCAAGTGCCAGATATCACTGGTCCTTCGAGTAAACAGGCAAAAGTTACCTACAGCTGCATTTATTGCAACAAACAGTTATTTTCCAGCCTTGCAGTTTTGCAGATACACCTGAAAACTATGCATTTAGATAAACCCGAACAAGCCCATATCTGTCAGTATTGTTTGGAGGTATTGCCATCTCTCTACAATCTGAACGAACACCTTAAGCAAGTCCATGAAGCTCCGGACCCAGCACTGATTGTTTCTACCATGCCTGCCATGGTGTACCAGTGCAACTTCTGCTCTGAAGTGTTCAATGACCTCAACACCCTTCAGGAACACATTCGATGTTCTCATGGATTTGCCAACCCTGCTGCTAAGGACAGTAATGCATTCTTTTGTCCCCATTGCTACATGGGATTTCTTACAGATTCTTCTCTGGAAGAGCATATTAGACAAGTCCATTGTGATCTTAGCAGTTCCCGTTTTGGCTCCCCTGTGCTTGGAACCCCAAAAGATCCAGTGGTGGAAGTGTATTCTTGTTCTTACTGTACAAATTCTCCAATATTTAATAGTGTTCTTAAACTGAACAAGCATATCAAGGAGAACCATAAGAACATTCCTTTGGCACTGAATTACATCCACAATGGAAAAAAATCCAGAGCCATGAGTCCCTTATCTCCTGTAACCATTGAGCAGACCTCTTTAAAGATGATGCAGGCAGTTGGAGGTGCTCCTCCTCGTCCTGCAGGTGAATATATTTGTAATCAGTGTGGTGCTAAGTATACTTCTTTGGACGGTTTTCAGACTCACTTAAAAACACATCTTGACACTGTCCTGCCAAAACTGACCTGCCCTCAGTGCAACAAAGAATTTCCAAATCAGGAGTCTCTGCTGAAGCATGTTACCATTCATTTCATGATCACCTCAACCTACTACATCTGTGAGAGCTGTGACAAGCAGTTCACTTCTGTGGACGACTTGCAGAAACACCTACTGGACATGCATACATTTGTGTTCTTCCGCTGCACCTTGTGCCAAGAGGTTTTTGACTCCAAAGTCTCCATTCAACTACACTTGGCTGTGAAGCACAGCAATGAAAAGAAGGTATACAGATGTACGTCTTGCAACTGGGATTTCCGAAATGAGACTGACCTACAGCTTCACGTTAAACACAACCACCTGGAGAACCAAGGCAAAGTACACAAGTGCATCTTCTGTGGCGAATCCTTTGGTACAGAGGTGGAGCTGCAGTGTCACATTACTACGCACAGCAAGAAATACAACTGCAAGTTCTGCAGCAAAGCTTTCCATGCTATCATCTTGCTGGAAAAGCACTTAAGGGAGAAACATTGTGTCTTTGAGACAAAAACTCCAAACTGTGGAACAAACGGGGCATCTGAGCAGGTTCAGAAAGAGGAAGTGGAACTCCAGACCTTGTTGACAAATAGCCAGGAGTCCCATAACAGCCATGATGGCAGCGAAGAAGATGTGGACACGTCTGAGCCTATGTATGGCTGTGACATTTGTGGAGCAGCTTATACCATGGAGACTCTCCTGCAAAATCACCAGCTTCGAGACCACAACATTCGACCTGGAGAAAGTGCCATAGTGAAGAAAAAGGCTGAACTCATTAAAGGGAATTACAAGTGTAATGTGTGTTCTCGAACATTCTTCTCTGAAAACGGGCTTCGAGAACACATGCAGACACACTTGGGGCCAGTGAAACATTATATGTGCCCAATCTGTGGCGAGCGGTTTCCGTCTCTTCTGACTCTTACTGAACATAAAGTCACACATAGTAAGAGCCTGGACACTGGAAACTGCAGGATTTGCAAGATGCCGCTCCAGAGCGAGGAGGAATTTTTAGAGCATTGCCAAATGCACCCTGACTTGAGGAACTCCTTGACGGGGTTCCGCTGCGTGGTGTGCATGCAGACAGTGACCTCCACGCTGGAACTGAAAATCCACGGCACGTTCCACATGCAGAAAACTGGAAACGGTTCAGCCGTGCAGTCCACAGGGCGTGCACAGCATCTCCAGAAACTGTACAAGTGTGCTTCTTGCCTGAAGGAATTCCGCTCAAAACAGGATTTAGTGAAACTTGACATCAACGGTCTGCCATATGGTCTGTGTGCTAGCTGTGTTAATCTCAGTAAAAGTGGTAGTCCAAGTGTCAACATCCCTTCAAGCAGTAACAGACAAGGCATGGGCCAAAATGAGAACTTGAGTTCCATTGAGAACAAAAGCAAGGCAGGGGGACTGAAGACTCGATGTTCTAGTTGCAATGTTAAATTTGAATCAGAAAGTGAACTCCAAAACCATATTCAGTCAATCCACAGAGAGCTTGTTCCAGACAGCAACAGTACACAGCTGAAAACACCACAAGTATCTCCAATGCCCAGAATCAGCCCCTCCCAAACTGAAGAGGTAACCCTTTTTTCTTTGCTCTTGACACCTTCCATCCTTTTGGAAAAAATCCCCCTTTTTTCAAGCCGTCTTGTCACTTGTCATGAAATGCTTAGGCAGAACCATGTTACATTTCCATCAGTAGCCATTAGGTAGTAATTACTTGCTTCTTGATATGCTTTGCATCTTGGACTGAATTGTGCGGAATAGGACTAATTCCAGTCTCCCTAGGATATTGTCTTCTCTATCACTGAGGAGACCTATCTTCATGCCAGCACAACTGAATCTTACCCTAGCTCCCTTATGCGCTGGAATCCCCAGCTAGGAGTTGTGCTTCCGGCAGAGAGCATTAATGACAGAGGAGTACAATACAGTGAGCCAAAATGCTGGCATAAATGGTGGATTTTTAAAAAATATTTGTGAGCGACAAATTGAGGTGTTTTTTTTTAAATTGTCTTGTAGACATTCATTTTCCCCTCTTCCAGCATATTTTGATTAAGTAGAAGTGCAACGCTAGCCTAAGGTAAATTGGGAAGTCAGTCCTTTGGATGCAATTCCTTGTTGTGTTTTTCTTTCCATTCCTGATGAACAACATTTTGATGTCACTGAAACATCTAATGCCTGATGATTGAAATCCCATTCATGGAGCATAACTTGGGAAGTAAATACATGTTTCAGAAAAACCCACAAGGGTCAGACTCTTGAAAGATCTCATCTGCTTCCTCAGTCACCAGTGGCCGAGTAGTAACACCTGTGGACGGGAAGGTAGGGGGGTCGTGTACTGAGGGAAGGGAATCTGGTTTATCTTCAGAAATATTACCAATAGAATGACTTAAAGTTCGTGTTTTAGGCATGGTATCTTGCAGAATGACCCCTTATAGGTCAGGAAGCCTAAAAACACAGCACAAACAAGTGATAGAAATAATAGCTTTTGTTTCAAGAAAGCTTTTACCCTGTAATGGTACAAGCATGGTGCAACCCATTGCTGTGAATGTGTATGGATACCCTGTGGCAAGGGAGCTGCTGCTCTTCCATCACCTTCCTCGCTCCCTGTTTGTGAGCCCATCTGTTGGGTAAGAAATCTCTCAGCGTGTCATCCGACAGTATTGTGCAAACTGGAGGGCAGGAGGAAGGCAGAGAGGGAGAAGGGGAGATGTATAAGGATATGTGGGCCAAGAGCTAAGTATTTGTGGAGCTTCTGAGAACATAGCTGGAGACAGGCTGGGAGAAGGCCACTGAGTCAGCACAGGGCCTGGAGTGCCATGAAGAGGGAAGCGGAGCTGGGGGATGAGGGTGAAGTACCAGGCAGGATGCACCTGCCAGGGAAGGGCCTTATGCTTTCACAACTTCTGCATCTCCAGTTTGCACACTGGGCTGTGGTGGGGAACACCTGGGGAATGGGATGTGGTGTGGAGCAGGTTGTTAGTCTGAGAACCGCAGGTCTAAGGAAAACCTTCTTTTCAAAGAAGAGGGAAAAGGAACGGCTCCCATTGGGTGTGGTTCAGGCCATTGGTCCTGTACTACTGCTACTGAGTGGGAACCACAGGATTACCAGCTGCATGTTTTTGATAGATTCATTCAGTCATCCTGGTTTGTTTCTGTCATCTTTCCCCGAGTGACCACTTGAAATCTCTCTTCCCAGTCGTGTTGGAAGCCAATTCTTGCTACCTCAAACACAATCAGAATCATGTGTGTTAAGGCAGTTACCATGATAAGATGTTATCAACTTGCCTTTCTCTTGCTTGTAAATTAGACAAAAAGAGGTTTGGGAGTCCTTTGTGGCGATATAAGGTCAGATACCTTCAGTGTCATTGGTGAATCTTCTTGTACTTGGATCATGTATTATCAGAGTTCTTACGACTTCTTCTGATTGGCATCACGTTCCTCTTCTTGCTCCTTTCAATTTTTGTTTTAGGAAACATATTTAAGATGCAAAACTGTTTTAAACTACAGCAAGATTTGTGAATAGCATTTGCCTGCTTTCAAATCACCATTTGCCCCCGCCCCCATTCAGAGCTTGTAAACTGATTTTTCAGTGTCTACAATTCTAGTCTCCACATAAGTAACCTAGACTTTCAGATTCTTTTCTCATGGGAGGCACAAAGCTATCAAGTTCCTGGTAGAGCATTAGTACTTCTGGAAACCATAAATGCATGTTTGTAAAATCCTGAAAGATAATTTATTTTTCTAACAGATATTACTGGTTTCAAATTGTAGTGATGCAAGCATTATAGCAATGAGAATCAAAATTGGAAGTGGTAATACACGGAAGTTTAACACTATAGATTGGATGTCCAGGCTGAAGGGAATGAAAACATAAGCATGTAACACAAACAGAAAAAACAAACTGAATTTCTAAAATTTGTTATTAATCAGTGGCTTTGCTGCTCCACTGGAAGGATGTTTCTTGAATTGAATGGGATGTTGAAGACGGCTACTTAAACATGCTATTTTGGGGAAATTTTCAACAAAAAAAATCATAATATTAAGGAGTGAAGGTTTCACTTGCATTACTGAGAGTCATGTGGTTTGAGATTTCAACCTTTATATAAAGAACATTTCATTCCCAAGGCAAGAAAAGCATGAACGCTAGTTGTCAAACTATTAATAGTGCCGAATACC
Source organism: Egretta garzetta (assembly GCF_000687185.1). Lineage (NCBI taxonomy): Eukaryota > Metazoa > Chordata > Aves > Pelecaniformes > Ardeidae > Egretta > Egretta garzetta. The sequence goes on along the minus strand of NW_009270000.1, from coordinate 2,856,276 downwards.
CTTTGTTACTCAGTAATAGATTACTACGGAAAGAATACTAGAAAATACCTTTTAAGATAGCACTAAAAAATGTCACTTCTGGATTCTTTGCCAAGCATTCTCATGGTTGAACTAGAAAACTTCTCTTTTTAGCCTGTACTTGGCAATGTGATAGGGTGCAGTTACCTTAACGTGGTATAATGTCATCACCTGCTGAGCTCACCCTGCTTGCTAAGGGAAGGATTTTCGCTGAAAGTTACCTTTCAGTTGGGATGGGAAATGATGGGCAGTGCTCATCATCAGTTACAACAACTCAGAGAACAGGTCGGAACTCATTAAGCCCATCATGCTGCTGAATCTAGGACCCGTAAGCTATCAAACAGGCTTAAACAGGCAGATTGTGGATAGCTAGCTATTGAAAGAGCTCTAAAATTGAGAAATCTGTAACTTACTCTTTGAGCTTAATGAGATGCTGAATTCAGGTTGTAGATTTCTTGTAAAGATCTTGAATCATTGCAAACACACTGTTAGGCTAGGACAATAATCTTCCTGGTGGTAGTTAATGTTTAAAAGGGGAGAACAAGGTCTGATATGATAGTGAATTGGGAACTAAACATCAGTCCTTTTTCTGTCACTCATTTGCTTTCTTGACTCGGGCAAATCTGCTTGAACATCGCTGCTTCATTTTCCTTATTCAGAAGATATATAGTTCCCCAAAAGTGTGTTGCCATGCGTAATTGCGATACATTTTTTGTAAAGCACTCGGAAGATGAAAAGCAGAAGAAAAACCGTGGCCTTGCTTTTCTTGTTGCTCCTTAAAATGCTGTCATGCACCTAATGAGAGAGCTCCTGACTCAGCAGAAGGTGTGCCCTCACGTCTTAAGCTTCACAACTTCTGTACATGCAGAATCATACCAGTGGAACTGTACAATAATAATAGTTATATTGTTAATTGCTTAGCTGGCAGGGGAGGAGGGAATGGACTCCAGCTTACACCAACAGTTTACTGCTAAAACCTATCTTATGCAAGTGTTTCCATATGTACAACTGTGCTCCGTTTGGGGTCCTGTTGGTAACTTCCAAAGTAGGTGCTCAACAAGCTTAATTGCTTCTGTAAGTAGCTTAAGTTATGTATCACTTTGTTCCATGAATTTGAAGCTCATGTGAATACTGTATTACCTGTGGCAACGGAGACAGTCCTTCATTAATAATACAATACTCTGGGTTTTCTGGTTCTGAGCAGAGAATGAGCAGTGCAAGTACGCTGCCAAATTACTGCAGGAATAAAGATGCTTATTTAGGTGTTGCAAAAGACGTGCAGAAACTCAATATAGCAGAGAGTATTGAAAGTGCTGGACAAAGGAGAGAACTAGCAACGGTCACACCAGCTGAAGAACAGATTAAGTGTCAGTCTGGGGCTGCTCTTCTGTCCTGTTGTGATCATGCAGAGCTGTATGCCAGGGTGGGCATGTCACAGCAGGGAAGACTGGGCACATCACAGCACCGGTCTGGAAGGAGCCGTGAGAGTGCAGGCTGGCAGTGAGCTTGTGGAGGCGGGATCACAAAACTCAGATGCTGCAGAGAGCTGGTGGCTCCTTGAAACTCAACTTACCCGACCTCAGATGAATCCAGAAATGGTATCACCGTGGGAGAAAGAACGAAGCTCAGGTAGGTGTACTGTTTTATCATTACATTTTTTTCTCTTTATTCATGGGCCCTGAATCTACCTTTCTTCTCTTACTATTCCTCCCCCCTTCTCAAAACACTGCCAGACTCACAAAGACAGAAAACAGAAACTGCCTTTTGAAGTAGCTGGTTTGTTTCAACAGCATGCACTGGCAGTCAGAGGCGGAAAGAAGAGAGAAAAAGACTGTGAGCAACCCAGAAATGTTCCCAGATGCATGCTTTTGGCAGGGCAGGCAATAGCATTTTAGCAACATAAATCACAGTGCTTTTAACTGAAAAAAAATGCACTGAAATCAATAGTCATGCATTTAATTGAAATACATAAAGAAATTAAAATAATTTTCCTCATTAGCAATCCAAGCTGGTCATTCTGACTACAGGATTTTTATGAATAAGCGCATAAACTTGTAATGTAAACATAAGAATTAGTGCCTTGGGTTTCCTGTCAGTGAATCCAGGCCCAGAACAAGTGATGTTCATGCTGGATTGTGGATTTGGGGACAGAAAAAGGTAAAGAAGGTTTGTTGCTGGCACAAAGATTTGGCTTTGAAATAGTTTGTGGAACTAATCTGTGGCAAACATATTTTCTGCTTCTGGAGTTTCAGAATAAGCTCACTAAAACTACCATTTTTGTTTTCTTGCATCATTTTGACATTGTTTTCAGGAAGGCATTGTTTAAGATGTGACCATATATATTTTTAGGAAGGGTTACCCTGTTTTTCTTGCCACAGTAGGCCACCTTCACATTATGCTATGCTCTAATTTCTGGTGGTGCCACTGTCATGGACTGGCTGACAAGATAGAGGCTTAAGCATTTCTCCTCTCTTTGTCTTTACACTTTCAGTAGTGAGCTATCATACAGAGTCCTCTCTGAGTTTAACAAGGCTGGTGTTGCTGTAAATCCTACCAAAGTTAAGCAGCAAACTTCCCACCTTCTCACACACACCGTGAAGTCAGTGTGTGAAAGGAAGCCATGTGTTGGCTGGGAGCTGCTGAACAGAAGCAAGAGGGGTTATCGCAGTGAGTTTTCTTAGTTTCCTGCCCACTGATCATTAAAATCTAATACTGTTTTGTCTGTCTTGTTATTTGTCAGAGGCTTCAGATGGGGAATTTGGACAGGCACCTTCTTCACATCTGTGGAAAACTTTGGATGAGAGGAAGAAAGAATAACGTGTTCTCCAAAGTTTTCAAGAGCACCAAACCAAGAGGTCTATGAAACAATGCGGTGGGGGGGAATGCCTGCTTGAAGAAAGGCAGAACTGGAGAGGTACACAGGAATATGGATGAAGACCTTAAGCATCTCTAGAGAGAGAAAATGTAGATTCAAGAAAGCTTTATGAGACAAAACATCCTGACATGTATACACCAACAGGTCAGCTGTGCAGCCCACTGTCCTCAGGGGGCTCTCCCTGTGCGTGCATCTGCTGGCCAAGTGACCAGGGTAACATGCCACAACTTCCCTTCTGCACAACCCCAGTGGAGAATCAGCATAGTGATGAGTTTTTGTATGCTGACCTCAGAGTTGGGTAGAAGCAATAGGAAATTTCCCTGGTTTTTCTAGCCTGATCATCTTCAGGAACAAGACATGGGAAATCATGGCCTGTCTCTTTTTGTCTGCTGGTTTGCATGCCTATAGAGTGTTCTCTCTCTTCCCCCTCTTACTTTTGGGCTACTCTTGGCCAGTTTCAAGAAAAACTTCATACATGAATAGGAATCTCAAAGCCTATAAAGTTTTTGCAACGTTTGGGAAGAGAGGTGACCCAGCAGGTGATAGAATCCAGACAGCAAAGAGGCCTTTTGGAGATCCAAACCAGGAAGATGGCTTTAACTGAAGTTCATACCTGGTTTTTATGCAAAAACCAATCAGTCAAAGAAGCTATAAAAAACCACAGTCTGTTCTTTGTGGTGCTCACAGACCGACTTCTTAAGTGACTATAAATGTTTTGAGAAGTGTTTTTTATCACTGCTCAATAAAGTTGTTATATGTCATGTGTGTATTATTTGTCTCATACAACAAACGTAACACCCAAATTTGTTACTCTGTCATCAGGCAAATAAAATGGGCTAGCCATTAATTTAAATTGGATATGTAGCCCCAGGACTGTTTGTTTCATGAAGTTGTACAAAATGAACATAAATGAACCACCTGATATGTAGCATCTTGTTAAAGGGTCCTCTTCTTTGACCTCTGTCAAAGCCTCTGTGATGGCTGGTCATTGATCTTATGCCTGATTGTTCAAAACCCTTAGGTACTTTTTTCTCCTGCCAAACCCATCTTTCATTTATTCTGTTTCCTGCACTGTATTACAAATTATTGTATAAAATACGACCTGTAGTATTTTATGTTGTGTATTCTGCTGAATATGACAGCAAAAATTTATCTCCTGGTAACATCCGTCCTCGCCATGGGACATTTCAGGACAAGAGGCAACGGGTGCAAACTGACACACAGGAGGTTCCCTCTGAACATCAGGAAACATTTTTACTGCGAGCGTGACTGAGCATTGGCACAGGTTACCCAGAGAGGTTGTGTATCCTTTGAGATACTCACAAACCATCTGGACGTGGTTCGGCTCTAGGTTGCCTTGCTTGAGCAGCAGGGGCCTGGACCAGAGGACCCCCAGAGATCCAACCTCAACCCTTCTGCGATTCTGTGGTTTCCAGCATCCTATGGGCCTACCTACCAGATGTATATTGATGTTATCCTATTCTTCCTTGGTGGTTAAGCCTTTGTTGCTAGTATTCGGCTTCATAAGTCGGGGAATAAAAGGGTGGGGCCTCTCTTGATACTGAGCATCTCAGTGCAGTCCTACCAGCAATAATGTGCAAATCTGGGAAAAAAGCCTCTGCCTGAAGTTTTTATTAGAGGCCTGAATTCGTCAAGATGAAAGCCTCACGTGCATTCATCGATCATTTGTAATGCCTGTGAAGTGCCTCTGAAGAGCGACTTAAAAATACAGCCACTTACAAATACGGCCATTTAAAAGCTGCTTGCTGCTTGTGTACTCAAAAACATGGTGGGAGGAAGTATTTGTCCGCTTCGATCATGCTTCCACAGTTTTGGTATCCTGTGTGGGATGGACTTCCTCTGTTTTTTACCTATTTTCCAGATTCAACATTCTGTGCAAAAAGGGACACCTAATGTCTTTTCATATCTGGAAGGCCACCTCTTCCTCTCTACATTTTCCAGTAGGAAACGGTGTTTCACCAACAAAGAATTATCGGAGACTCCCCATTTCCAGATCCTCTTTTGTACTTGTTTTCCCACTACTACAACCGTCCCCTTTTTGTTTTCTGCTCTGATGGCTGGAATAGGTTCAGTGCCAAACATGGCTGGCTGCATATAAGAACCTTGCAACCATCACTGACAGTGGCCAACTTGCAGTTGATCCTGCTCTGCTGCTTAGTGTTTCTTTCATAGGCCTAGTAAGGGAATGTCTGCATTGCCAGATGATTTTCCTGAACTATCTGTCTTAACCATAGCTCCTCAGTTTTCTTAGGTTTCCTCCTTCACAGCTGGTGTGATGGTGGTTGAGTGGTTGAAGTCCTGCAAACCTAGAAGTATGACCTGCTTCCGAAAGGAGTTCTGCAATCTCTTTTTTTCTGATAGGGAAATGGTAGACTGAAGCCCCATGCAAAAAGAAATTATCTTATTACAGGATGTACCTAAGAGGAACTGCTGAAATTTTAAGAAGTAATGTGAAAGTAAAAGATTGTGAAATGGAACAGAGGGAATTCTGGGAAATTCCCTTAGTTCCCGTAGAGGAAGGCAAGTATGTCTTCACAGGAAAAACCGTCGAGAGACAAATGACTGTGGATAGCATTGAAGACTGGCTCCGCAGAGAGCTTGTTTTGCTGGTACACCACTTCCTTGGGCAGCTGCGCTGCCCCAGCGGAGGTTTTTCCAACTGGGCACGCAGTCAAGCATCATTGCAATGTCAGCAGCTGTGTGCCAGCTCAGATGCTACCAGTATATTTGTTAACATTGATGTGGCCTAAGAGTCTCCGTACAGGGTAGTACTGTAATTACAGCAGTATGAGAGTAGAACTCTCTTCGTGACATATTTCATAGCGTAGGCAAACCTTTGCAAAACCCCAGTCTTGCCAGTGTTATCATGTGAAGCCTTCATTTGTGAAGTCCCATTGACTTCCCCAAGTGCAGAGCTAATTGCATGAGAAGGATCTAAGGGGTTTAATCCTTCTCCTGATACTTCAATGAAAATTAATTTCTTATATATTATGTATGAGTAATATATTTCTGTTTGTACATTAATATTAATGTTGCATACTTTTGAGCACAAGTTCTATTCCGTAGGATTAAATTATCGTGGTAATTTCTGCAGGAATAAAGAATTCTGCAGGAATAAAGGTTGAGCTGGAAGTGGACAATTAAGGGCAGGGAGAGGGTCCTGAGTCACAGTTTGGAAAGTGAAATTAATCAGCATTAGTTTTCCATAATGTGGGAGAAAAGAGGTTTTAATGTTTAAGTCAAAATCAGGTATATAAAAAGCCCTCAATTTTGCCTTTCTGTTAAAATCCAGAGAGCTTTTACAAAATTTGTGATGGAGAAAAGAGACAAAGGAGTATTCTCTTGTGCATACTTGCAAACTATTAATTTTATTGGGCTACATCTGTTGCTGATTGTTGGTGAAGAAAGTAGTGGCTTTATTGAATGACAGTCTGTCTCAGTATGCCTTTTTTAAAACAAAGGGAAAAAAGCAACTTTAAAAAGAAAAAAAATATCGGCTTACTCAGAATATCAGCTTTTTGCATCTCAGACCTGCCAAGTCATGCTCTACTGCCTGTGCTTTGATGCCACGTCAGCTACAAAATTATCAGTGCAGTCCTGATCGTAGTTTCTCCTTAATGTCTGTAGCCACACAGCTGCTCTGGTACTGCGCTGCCGAATGTTAGGGTGCCTCTTGGTGTGTTAGCAGCTCTCTGGCTTCAGAGGGTCTCAGGTGGGCAGCTTCCTTTGATTGTAAGTGTAATGTAGGGAGACAGAAAGAGGTGGGGATGCTGACGGAAAGTTCAGTGGCTGGTACAGCCAGCCCCAGATTCCTGAGCACTCCTCAGCACACACACTTGCAGCGCTCAGAGGCTCAGCCTCACCCAGGATCCAGCCCTAGGATAGAAAGACAGAAAGAAGTGTATTTGTTTTTCAGATCCCAAATCAAATTCACAGTACTTAAAGCTGTTTGTACTCATAAACTATGTAAACCTCATACAAAGTAATTGAGAGAAAATAAATATACAGCCACGTGCTGCCAGGTTTTAGAATCTTTTTTCTGACAGGTACTTCACTTCGCTACTGAGTTTCAAAGACCTAGAGAAATTTAAAGTATTAGAGATCTCAAAGGGAAGAGATGCAGTTTTTAAGTGTTGTGAGATGTGGTTCTTTCTGTGTGGGGATGTGAGACATTGCAAGCTGATGCACTTCATCAGCCGGGGGAAGGAAAGGTTTGTGACTAAGAAACGTTGAAGACAGACGTGATTAAATGCAGGATCCAGAATGTAAAGGTGAAAGACAGAACAGCAGACCAAGACTTCAAGCAGAGTAGAGAAGGAAGGACTGCTAGAATGAATATTTGTATTTCTGCTTCAAAGCATTTTGTGTATTAAAGCAGTAAGTAACCACCATAATGAAAGAATTTAGAAAAAGTAATGTTTTTCTCCATTTTTCATTTTGCTTACTGTATAGGCTTGATTGTATTCTGTCTCTAGGCATGTGCACTCAGACCCTGTTAAACTTAAGATCCTGCTAAACAAAAGCAGAAGAACAGAAAAATCCTCATAAAATCATTATGAACATGTTTTTAAAAGCAATTGGGAAATACTAATTAAGGGGTGTTGTGTGAGCAATGAGAAGAGTTAGCAATTAGTCAGTTCGAAAAAAATGCAAGATGACAGTGCCCCATAAGCAAGATAAATAGCTAACTATGCAGTGAAACTGGCTAACATATGCTTAGGTTTTTTAGAGCTTAAGGTTGACAAAGTAAGCATCCAGGAAGATAGAAAAGAAATCCTCAATTAAGGTACTGTCAAAAATAATCTGAGCTATGATGAAAAATGGCTAAATGGACAAATAAGCTGGGACCGCGGTTGCTCTTGTGCCTCACGCAGGGCCAAGCGCACTGCAAACATGTAATAAAGTAATGATGTAAAAAATCAGCCGGCAGCATGAGGAGTTAGCACCGGCAAGTTGCTGTAGTTAGTGTGCAAGTTTTACCTTGGTTTTGCGTGTAATTTGTTGGAAGCTATTACTCTTGTCAGGTTACCTTTCTGTTGTTTTAACAGGTTGAATTAGCTCCACCCTGGATATAATGTGAGGGAACTGATGAAATGCTTGGTCTGGGAGAGGGGAATTAGAGGATGTGGGAGGTGTGGCATCACTCTCTTTTGGCAGCAGCAGGTTGCCGTGGCTGTGTCATCGATCCATGCCCTTGGTCTGTGCTGAAACTGAGTGGAAAAAGCCTTGAAAGTCCTTTTTATTGGTGTGACAAGGGTAAACAGTGTACCTAGGTGTAAACAGGAGGTCATTGGTAGGTTAACAGGCACACGTCAAAGCCATTTTCGGTAGCGCATGCCAGAGAGGTCTGAAAGGAGTATAGAATAAACCAGGGATGCCTGCAAGCCTGTACGCAAAAGAGGGAATGTAGACATGGTGCATTAGAAGCTTTAAGATGTATTTTTGGCTACTTCTCATATAGGAAACAAGTATTCGGTTAAAAGGGGGATACAGGAGGTCTAGAAATGGTATATGTAATCAAGGAAGCCAATGCTGTTGAAAAAATGCTTTGTCGTTGAGCTTGTGGTATATCCTCCCCATGGAGAAGAATGAAGTACGGTTTAGGTGTAATATAATGGAATATAGTATACAAAAAATTACTTACAAACACATGAAGATATCCATGGCAAAATTCTCAGAGAAGTGATCTGAAGATAAAAGGCAGCATTGAGCAAGTAAATTTACGGTCTTTTAATAAGAGGTATCAACAGTCTGGGAAAAGGCTACTAAACAGACATTTAACAGGGGATGTAAGGATTATGCATGAAATTACTGGTTTGTGAGCTTGATGTAAACAGTGAGGAACGTGAGAGAAAGGCTAATCAAAGACACGATGGAAGAAAACCTAGAAAGTTTGGATTTAATGAAGGATAGAGGGCAAAGATTCACACGGGGAGGATCATGCTTGAAATTTTCAATAAAGAGTATTTTGAGAGAGTAGCCACAAGTGCTGACAGAGAAGCCTATAAATATGATTTACCAGGATTTTAGCAAAGCTTTTGGAACAGTATAGCACAAAAGACTAATCTGCTGAGTGAATAAGTATGGCATAGGGAGAGATACTTCGTTTGATTAAAAAAGAAAAGAAACACTAACTTGGGTATGGAAAGCATAGGAGTCTCGTGAATTGAAGCAGGTTAGGTTGGAGGGGTGTGAATAATGAAAAGCCTTAAGAATCATTATTTGCACCAATTTTGTTGAATTTATGCAGCATATCAGTAGTCTGGAAGAAAGAATAAGTAGCAAGGTGATGAAATTCCCTGATAGTACAAAACTGAGGAAATGTCAGAACAAAATAGGCAGGTGATAAAATTCTGAATGACTTTGACAAGGAGGTGGAGCATGGGCAGATAAGTAGCATATGCAGTTCATTTTTATAATGAGGCTAGGGAATTGAAAAAGAAGAATGTATGGATACCTCAGACAGTCATGGGGCACAGAAAGCTACATAGCAGGATCTTGTGCATACTCCTGAAGCACTTCTGAATAGAACTGTAGATCCTCTAGTAGAGTGTTTATTAATTGTTTTATTTTGCTTATAAAAGCAAATAAAATTCTGGACACAGAATTGAAGTGCTGGTTGAAAGACCATGTTCTTGGGCCATCTATAAAAGGAGCAAAGCCTCATTTGACATGACACGGACACTTTGGGCACCTTTATAGAAAGGAAATTCAGAAAACTGCAAAATGACAAGTGAGGATCAGGACAATAATTAAAGGTCTAGGTGACATTAATTATTCAAAAGGTTAGAGAGACACATACATACGCTCTGCATGGATTGAAGGCCCAATCCAAAGCTCATTAAATGTAGTCACAGAGAAGCTTTGCATGCCAGAAGGCTTTAAAATGGTTCTGAAAACAGGGATGCAAACGAAGAGGGATGCAAGAGGCAACCGGATTGCCCAGTGCTCTTGTGAGACACCTAGCCCAAGCAGTTACTCTTCTACAACAATTTTTAATGGCCCCAGGAATGACTTGGGCCTCAGATTTACGCTCAGCATGTAGGAAGCAAATTGGCACTTAGGTTCTTGACAGGAGGGGGTTTAGTGAAGGATTGTGGGCTTGTTTATTGAAGAGGTTTTGTGAAAAGATGAGGCCACAATAATGCAAGAAATAAAAGGAAAAGGTTAAACCATCTTAATCCCATTTGATAATCTATTCGCCGCTCTTCTCTGGAACAAATCTTTGGAGGTTTTGCAACAAGGCACAGTTTAGAGCGCAGTACGGCTTCTCCAGATGCCATACTGATCCTGCCTGAGTGGAAATATGGAAATGCAGTGGTAAGGGTCTTCTGTGGCCCACCTTTGCGGAAGTAAAATTACTCTGTTTTTGATTTTGTGTTCGGGGGGGAGAATAAGAATGTTGTCATGTTTCTGTCTCTCGCGGGAGGCTGACAGGCATCCCCTGGGGAACGCAGTGGGGCCAGGTTAGGGTGTAAGTGTCCCCGGCTGCCCACTCTTCATCACTGTGTGGAGCTGATATGCTCTGGGCTGTGAGCTGGAGCAGCAAGGCCTGTGTGCCCGCTCTGTCCCGCTCAGTCCTCCGCAGGCAGAGGTGGCTCAGGCAGAGGGGAGGGAGCTCAGCCAGGGTTCCTTGCTGCAAACGGCTGCAGCAAGGCAAAGTGGGGATGGCTGTCACAGCCCCATGCTTCTTCCTCTGTGGAGCCATCTTGTATCGCAAAGGGCTGGAGACACTCAAGAGGGATTCAAATGCCTCCTTGAGTCACAACCCAATTTTTCTTCTGTGCTGTGCTACCCAAGTGCTGCAAGGCTTCTTCCCCAGCTATCCAGGCAAGCGACATAGAGTTGCAAAACACCAGGGCTCATTTCTGTCTTATTCCCCCAAGTTTCCCCTTTGTGGGAACACAGACTGAGGAGAGGCTGGGTCTCCCCCTGGATCTCACCCCAGTAGGGAACTGGGACCAGCCATGAAGCACATCAGGACTCAGGAGTTCCTGTGAGCACTTACGAGTCCTGTGGTCCTGACAAAGCGTGTGAGGCTAAGATGTAACTTGCAGTGAAAAAGGACTTCCTTAGAATGCGAAACATATGGAAATAAGTGTGTGGCTTTTGTTCAACATGGTGCGAAAATGACTGGGTTTGATCATTTGAAAATCTAAGAGTAAATGGAATTTAATGAGGTTTTTTTTAAATAAAAACTTAAGCATGCACAAGTTTAGACACTCTGAGATGAGTGTGTGTTGAGCTAATAAAAGTTGATGTCAACATTTTAGAATATGTTTGGAAACAAAAAAGAACTAGTGTTTGATCAAGCAGCAGTCACAGAAACATTCTTCCCTTCATGATAAAAGAAAACCTCTGTGTGTGATTCTGCAAATATGTCAGATCATTTTGAAGAGGGTAGTAAGTGCTAGTAAATTATTTTTTGTTGTTGTTGTCAAATGAGTTTATTTTTTGGCATTAGACTTCAAAAAAACCCCAACCTTTGTATGTGTTGTCATTATATACATCAGTCATAATTTTGCCAACAATTCTTGACATGCACTCTGTGTTTCTGTGCTAACAAGAGAAAAGACCAGCCATTAAGTTTATGTTTCTTTGTTTTTGAACAAAGTCACATATCAGGAATAATGCTAGGGGTATGCTAATAAACAATATATAGTGCCAGTCATCAGGGAGTAAGAAATATTTTCTAACTAGTTCTAAAGGGAAACAATGTTTTAAAAAAAGGGTGAGTGATTGTTATTTATGCAATATTGTTGTTCTATATGTCAGCGTCAAAAAGCATCTTGTAAAGAGCTTAGCATAATAAATCTTTGATCGTGACTGTCATTATTTAGAGGTCTTTGATAGATGTAGATGTAGTGCAGTAAGGTTAAATTTATCAACATATAATAGACAATCCTTAGACTGAATCTGAATTTCTACCAATGTTACCAGTATTGTCACAACAACAAAAAAGAGGAAAAGTGATGTATCTTTTAAAACAGCAGGCTTTACAAATCATAGCTGTAAAACTAAGTCAAAGCAGATTTGTTTTCTGGGTGCCCATTGATTTTTTGTTTGTCTACATAAGGATTTAACTTGGTTACATTTCAGAAAACTAAAGTTGATTTAAATGAAAAACAGCAAAAGAGGCTTATGATTGTTTCCGCCGAGAAGCGACGCAATACATTTGTTATTGTCATCAAGGAAATTCAAATAGCCTCTGTGTATGAGAAGCAATGGGACATTTGTAAAGAGGAGCCCACAGGAACACTTAATTTCAGAGTTGACTTTGATTAGTCACTAATTTTTCAGTTAACTTGCTATGACAAAATTATGTATGTTGAAAAAGTCTTTATGTTCCTGCCTACAGGTTTGAAGTAGAAAGATACTTAATGGATGGGCACTCAATCTGTCTGGGACAGGGAGGGCATCTAAATTTAGGTGCTGATAACAAATCCAGCAATTTTTTACTAATGTTCAGAGTCAGGAAAAAAAAAACCTTTTTTTTTTTTTAATATAATCGATAATACCAGCTGCATAACACTCTTTACAAGTTAAATATATACAAGAAAGGCTGGATTTTTGATGCATGTTATCCCGTGAACCCTTCTTCCCCAACTAATATATATGAAATCTGCAATTTACTACATCTGTGCCAGCTTTTTGTAACTTTACATTCTTTAAAAAACATATGTTTCTCTTTTTTTTTTTTTTTTGTTTCTTTTTGCTGATGTAGGCAAGGTGTCTGTGGCTGTACAGAAAGATACATGTCTCTTGAGTTACTGCCTTGATGTGGCAGTTCAGGGCTTACCTTGCCTTCATTGCATCTTCAAAACGACAATTGAGCTCTCCAGGACTGTTACCTGAGGACTTGAGTCCTTGGTACTACAATTATGCAGTTGAATTCTTTTATGAACCTGCCTTGTCTCATTAGATGCCTGGATAACTGCAGATTTTAAGTCTTATGATGAATAACCAAAATTGTACTTTTTGATACACTCTTAGTTTTCACTTTTAAAGCAATGCTTTCCAATATCAAATCTCTGGCCAATTCAGGTTAAGAAAAATAACAAGAGAAAAGAAAATCACATTCTTAGGATGTTGAAATGTCTTGGACAAGCAATATACCTTGTAGAAAAGTGAAATAGCAGGTCTCTTTTGAAAGACACAAACGAAAAACTTTTCCCATGCACCGAAGAGAGCTGAGCAATGCATTTCCGTGTTATAATTAAATTTGATCTGTGTATACCATGCTTTTTAAGTAAGTCAGGCCCAATCCATTGTGGCCAGAAGGATTGCTCTCTGGCTGGTTTCTAGCCAGCCATCCCAGTTTTAGTACAAGCTTGCCAATAGATACTGAAGCAACTGCCTGGATAGAGTAACCATTTGTTCCGCCTAGCAGGGATTTTCCCCTCCTTGAAAGATGGCAACCTCATGGACCATTTAAAATCTATGGGGCAGTGGAGATTCTGCAGCCCAGTTGAGAATGAGGGAGAAGCAGATTTCCGATTTCTGTGTTCTGTTCCTGGCTTCTCCCTAGTTCTGTAGTGGGCCTAATCTATTGGTATAAAATGAAGGATTCGCATCGATTTCAGTGTTGTTTGGATCCCATCCCACATATCCTCACTGCATTTTGCCTTCCATGAATATAAAGCTGGTGTTTCAGCAATACTGTCTGTCCATGGATTTAGGAAGGTGGAAAAAAAAAAAAAATCTCTACAGAGTTTCAGGAAGCTCAGATAAAAGATACTACAGAACTGCAGAGTGTTATTTTCTAATATTAATAATGAAGCCTTAATGAAAACACTGCTGGAGAGCTTTAAATGACCACTATAAACTCAGTATTTTGAGTTATAATGAAACAGTTGCAATTGTATGTTTCAGTAAATTTTATCTACCCTTGTTTCTTTAGAAGAAGACCTACCAGTGCATCAAATGTCAGATGGTTTTCTACAATGAATGGGATATCCAAGTTCATGTTGCAAACCACATGATTGGTAAGTGAAGCACTAAAACTTCCGAAAGACAGATAGCCATTTCTCTTACTCATGATCATCATTGCCTCTAAAATTAAACAGTGTTAAGGAGAAATTAATTGTGCATCCATCAATGATTAACCTAGGCATGATTGATTTTTTTATTCATATTATTAGACTTGATAAAGCATTAGCATATTTTATTTTCTGCAAGGGCTAGTTTAGACTTCTGCAGAGAATTATATATCCACTGCCAGTCAAAACACAGGTGATTAGCAAATTAAACTTCTAATCATTTTTGCATTATTGAAAACAAACTAACAGGAATGGTTAATGAACTGGATGTTAGCTTTCCGTAGAGTTTTAGACAGGTTTTAATTTCAGAAGTTATTATGGTAATGACACTACTGTGTACTTCTCAAGCACCTTGGTACCAAAATCAAAACTGGCAAGTTTTTGTCATTAGGAAACATAAATAATTCAAATGGCCATAAAATAGTATTGTTTGTTGTGTTTGAGCAGTCTGGAAAAAAATCCTGAGAGTATCTGTATACAATTAAATACTATCATTTATTTGAAAAAATAAGGAATTGTAGTAGTCGGTAATGGAATCTGCTCTTTAAGGTACAAGCATATAAAAGTCTTCTAGGATTCCAGAATCCAAGCCTGGCTTGATGTTTGCAAGGCTGTTACAGCTGTAAATTGGAACAAAACAAAAGCTGTTTTTTCTTTGATATTCATATTTTCCTATTATTTACTTATTCCCCTAGGATTACCCATAATGTTTTCAATTTGGTAACCACTCAGTAATAACACTAAGAGTTCTATCAGCCAATTAAATGTATCAAGCACATAATTTGCCCACTAATAAGATAACATTGCCAGGGTTGTCTCATTTTGGTTTTAGCCTCTTTTCCAAATTTCACATTTCAAGACAGAGATGGATACCATTCATTTCATACTCCTGCTTCCCTTATGCTGTTTTTCTTGCTATAATAACAGAAAAGCATGCAAAACACAGACCAAACGATGGTATAGAAGCTGGTAATTACAGAGCCAACAGAAGAGAATTTGCTGAGTTTTTTTCGTTTTATAACTTAAAAATGCTTTGTTTCATGCTAATTTTTTTTTCTTTAAAGGTAACATGCAGATTTCTTCCATGAGCACTAGTAATTCGGCTGCACTGTTAAAGAAATTCACCTGCCAAAACTTAATAGCTGACTTTTCTGGTTACTTTATTAATAAGTTTAGAGCATGAACATTTTATATACTTTTCATAAAAATGAATAAACGCAAATGACAAGCTGGTTTTGTAAAGGAGCAAAGAGATTTGCCTGTTGGATTAAGCCTTAGTTTTGATATTTTGTGTCTTTGGGGAGGAGATAATTTGAACTGCTTCACAGTATTCAATCTGGGTCAGGAATGTGGAATTTAAAAGTAGGTTATTACTGACAGCAAAACTCACCATTTCTGCTGTTTTCTTTGAATCCAGCATTTGACATGTTCTTAATTGTAGCATATAGTGACACTGAAATGTGGCAGGGAATATGGACACTGTGGGTAAGGGATGATGCTGGAATGGCAGAGTGGTGTGTTTGCTTGCCACCCCATTTCCCAAGTGCCTCACTTTTTCAGAATAGGAAGCCACTTCTTTCATGAAATACTCAAATTTTATTTTTTTTCCCCCTCTATTTTCTAGATGAGTTTTAGTAAAGGGTCAGAGTGGGAGGAGAGAAAGTAGGAGAGAGTCAGTAGAGCCAGACAAATCCAGTTAGCTAGCTTCAGCCTGCAGAACTGAAAGATTGAGATTTTCGTAAACCGAGCTATTAACTGCTTATGTTTTATTTCTAAAAGCTGGATGAGGTTCAATGAGGAAGAGAATCTTTTAAAAAATATTTAATTGTTTTGTCTGTGTTGTATCTAATCATGCACGATATTGCTTCATGACATAACCATAGTGACACAGATTTAAATGTGCTTAATATAAAATCTTCCCGGTGAAATAAAGAAGGAGCTTGCAAAACATGCAGGGAGATTTGCCGGTCATGCTTGTGGTAATCTGTGTTCAGTGGAAGATTCTTATCTGCGCTGCCAGACTTAACAGTGCGGCTCCTAATGATGTAGCCTCGATTAAGCAAATGCAAGGGGATTTTGTGTTGGGGTGGAGTGAAAGGAATATCAACGTTCCGGAGAGTTTTGAATGTGACCTCAGAATCGAAGCACAGGGAGAAATAATTTCTGATCTCCAATTCTGGTAGCCTTCTCTCCACTAATTGGATTTTTCCTTAGCTATCTTTCTAATTTCGCTCTCCCCCCCTCTCCTTTAATTTATATCATTGTTCACAGGCCATATTCTTTTTAGAGAGATAGGTTCAAGGGGTGACATCGAGCTATTTAAAATTGGCCTTAGTTTATGTGCATCTGTAGGTAGGCTTATTGTATTCATATATAATACAGAAAACATGCACGCAAACACATTTGTTGTGAAAATATATAATACATAACCCGTATATATCTCCATAGATACCTGCAAGCATATCAATATGTAGATTGAAAAATATATTAGATAAAAATGTTAGTGAATATTTACTTGTTGATGCAGCACGTTTACCAACCAAAAAACCCTCATTTCCTAACCACGTTGGTACCTCCCTTTTTCACTTGTATCTGATAAAATATGGCTTCCTGCCCTGCTTTCCCAGTAGGAGACTGGCAGAACGAGATGTAGTGTCTTCGCTCCTTCGGGGAAGGAAAACTGCAAAAGCTTCAGGAAGAGAGAGGGGAAAAAAGGAGGACTTTAAATGGGAGAGAGAGGGAGGGTAATCTGGGAAGGCAGGCGTTAAAAGTCAAACAGTGTGATAATCCCTAGATCCAATGTAGGGGCAATAAATGGCTTTACGGACGTCACCTCACAGTCTGAAGAACTGTTATTTCCTCTCATAGTAAAATGCTAGCATTATCTGTGTTGCAGTTATTGATGGATGTAGTGTCTTCTTACCTGAAGGAATTCATAATCATAATAAGGGAAAAGAGAAAAGGGGAGGCAGCTGGGACATGGGACAAACAAAAAGAAGGTGGAAAGTCATCTGCCAGACTCCCCTCAGAAATGGGTCTCTGCACACCATCTTTTTAGCAGTTTGGGAGCCTAGAAAAGTTGATGCTGTCCCATGTAATTACGGTGCCCCTCGAACATGATCCTGGAATCTAAACTGAGTTCACGTTGCTAACATCCACAGAGAGAAGTTGCATTATGGAAGGTCACTGAGGCAAAGATATGTTTATAAAATCCCAGTGTGAAACTTAGACTTTTAAATAAGGCAACCAGAATTACTTTGTTGGCTAAAATAGCTCCACTGAGGGTAGGTATTTTTAGGTTGTGTGTGTGTGTGTGTTTTTGTCTAATCAAATATAATCTCAACTAGACATTTAGCAGGGGAAGAGGGATTAGAGGCTATTTGAAAAGCCTCTTACTCTTCTTTGTTAGGAGGGAATATAGTGTTTTTACAGATTTTATTATACGTTTCAATCAATTCAACAAGAGGGATTATGCCACCTAATGGAAAATAACATCTGCAGATGACCCAGTGAAGTGTAACCTTAAGTATCTTTGACAACTATACAATCTACATTCATTATTATACATGTTATATGTTAAAAAGATGTCATAGGGATAGCTTTCCTCAGTAACTACATCTTCACTATTTCTAGAACTTCACATTTTAAAACTGTTCTGCAGCCTTTAATCGAGTCCTCCCAATGTCTTTGTGATGGGACAGGGCAATAAGCCTTTTCCATGGAGTAGGTGAGGGCAAAGAGGCTAAGAAGTGGAATTCCTTGCTTGCATTAAGTGAGTGAAAGTCCAAGAGCTCTGACTGCCAGATCTGACCGCACATTTCCAGACACTGTGCTTCATCAAGCAACGCCCATGTTTGCTTAAACCACGCGCAGATTCAAGCTTAGGGAATGCCAGTGGACAGAAAGTGAGGCAAATTGGGGGCTTTTTTAAAAAACATTTTAAATGTTTAGGCATTATTTTGGACCTAGATGTAAGCATGTACTTTTGTTTGGATAATCACGAGGATGATTGCCAAATGAAAACATGTTTGTCGGCGTGTGTGTGTGTATTGAAATCTGTTGGTAAAACAATTTCTCAGCTTTTGAATGGGAAAGGAGGAAAAGTAAATCCAGGCGCGTTTCGTATGGGTTTAGAAAGTGCTGGCAAACATGGTAATTCTTCAGCAGCCTTCTTTCTTTTACTTTTCCTTCCGAGTGGAATTTGTAGCATTTTTAGCGGCTTTCTTTGAGAAAACACTATTTCTGGGTGCATGGTGTCTGTGGAAAAGAGGGAGGCTTTCTGGCATCCCTTTGTTTTGCTCACATAGTTTACAGTTGGCATTTGACCTGAGAGGGTAGGAAGAGAGTCTGCCATTGTTTGCGTTCTATTTGCTGCACGCCACTGCTCCTCCTATTATTTTCCCTGTTATTTTAAGCAGACAAGCTACACATTGTTTTTTCTTCCACTGATTCCTTGACATCTGTAGTATCTGATGCAGTTCAGTGTCAATAGAGTAAATAGTTGCCACAACATTTGCCTGGGATTTTGCACGCGTGCACATACAGAGCGGATCAGAACTGGGGGAGTTCAGACATGTTCAACTCAGAAAAGGAATTTCTCCATATAAAATTGAGGCTCAACAGCAGTAGTGTAAATTTGTAAGTAAGTGCTCTGAGTAAAGTGCTGTTAGGCATGAGATAATGTAAAGAAATGACATTGCCAAGAACTATTTATGAAGAGCTTAATTTTTTTCACTCTGATAATTCTTGACCAATAATTACCAGCTTCTAATTATCTATTTTAGTTAGAAAGAAATCTCTATCACTATGGAGGTTGGCATTGCAACTAGTGCATAAATCCCCAAAGAGGTAAATGTGTTCCAAACAGCCACAAACAACTGTCTCATGAAACATAGTGAGCAAATTGCGAGCCGCTGGCTGTGCACAACAGAGCAGCACATTTACCATTGAGGACTGATCAGGCTGACAAAGAGAATGATAAAAGGGGGAAACAGCCACAATCTTTGTAGTCTGCCGCTACTTTTGTCAATGGAGAAAGCAAGCCCAAGTGTCATAGCAAGAGCCGCCACCCCTCTGAAAAGTCGGGGAGCAAGGGGGAAGGGTGAGACGGTCAGGATTCAGTGCCTTTTTGCAACCCTACTTTTGACAATTTCTATATAGGTCGTTTCTGATAAGTGAACAGGAGTTTTTTTAACCTTTTCAGTAGCATATATAAAACACATTTTGTGAAGTCTGTTGTGGTAAGGGGGGAGCTTGTTTTTGAGGGGAGGATGTTGTGTAGCATTGAGCGAGGTAGCAGGTGTGAGCAGGAGGAGGATATGAAGGGAAAGAAAAAAAGATGCCAAGCACCGAAGTTAGGAAGCAAATGGGAAAACAGGATGAAGCAACCTTGCAGTTGACAAGAAGAATTCTAGTTTACACCAGCAAATACCTCATTAAACCCCAAGTAAACAAATCTATGCTGGAACAATTGTAGTTTAAAAAGAAAAGTATATAGAAAGGGGGATCTAACATTTTAATTTCTCTGCAAAGAAATTTTACAGCTGTGTTTTACAATAACAAGTAGTATGTAACCATTAGAAGATGTAAAGACACATTTTAGTGCAACTCATGATTTTTTATTTTTTCAGTGACAGTGATATAAGTATATAATATGTATATATGCTTGTGTGTTGTGTGGATATGCATGTTTGCATTATGCATGCATTAACTGCATGCATAATAAACCTATAAAAATAAATCATCTTATTTACCTCACGTTTGTGCAGTGTACATTATGGTATGTGTGGACAACATCACTGATGTCAAGACAAAGGACATACCTCAACTGGCTTTCCGGAGCCCAAGAAAATTTTAGTTTGGTTGTAATAGCATGTGGCATTCCCACATTCTGTTATTTGTCTAATGCCTAAGGTCATTGAAATCCATGATTTTCCTTTCACTTACACAGAAAGCTGTGCTGGGCAACTAATACTTGTTGCTCTGTGTCAACCTCAAGTAATATATCTTCAGAGTGTCAGTTTAATCACTCTATGAGTAAAACTGATGTTGTGAAGTCCCTCTTACCCGAGGTTTGGAGAAAAAGAATGCAAAGATATGCATCAACACACTAGAGGAGGAAGGAGGTGGAGAATTCCTTTTGTCGGTCATCTTTCACTGATTCCTGAGTAGTAAGAAATGGAAATTGTTGATTTATAGGGAAGAGACGGATCATACCCTCTTAGCATCCGAAAATCATTTGGATGCCTGGGGATGTCCTAGTTACAGGCAGAGCTGGCAAGAAGCTGTCTAAAAGTTAGAGGAAACTTGGTCACCTTGCCTGCAAAATGAGGAGATGTAATTGAAATACCTAGGAAAACCAGCACTTGGAGTTAAATCTGAGAAAACATAGGTTTATTTTGTGAGGAGCTGGGTTACAAAATAGCCGAAATCTGGGCTGTTTAATACTAACAGGAAGCTACTCTCCTGTGGGCAATGCTGGCTTATTTGAAAAGCCCATAAAGGGTTTCTGCATGGACCATACAAAAGGGATACTTTCTCTTTAATAGCCATCTGTACAGGAGAGATGAGAAGTGGGCCAGGTCATCTCTCCTCAGCTGTCATGATATTAACGTAGGTAATGGAGCAAGCTCTGCGTTCTGCTGGGTGTTGTTTTTCATAGATGTTCATCGATTTACACAGATAATTCTATTTATTTCTTAGAGTTGGTCCAAGCAAAGCAGGCAGAATAACAAACACCAAAGCATTTCGAATGACTTTATCTTTGTTGTTCTGTAATGTAACTTTTGTCTAAAAAATGGCGTCACACCTACTGTGCAGATGGCTGCATGATTTGTAAACCAGCCAAAACATTTAAACAAATGTGTGATCTGGGGATAGATTAAATAAAGGATAAAATGGAGTGTGGACCACAAATTCTAATAATCAGATGATTTTAAGTTGTGTGTAGTGTGGAGCGATGGTAGCAGCGATAGCAGGGAACGCTTGCCAATGACAGCAAGGTGCCTTACAGATCTCAGGATGGAGCCTGTGGCCTAGTAGGCCTCAGTTTGAGAGCTGCACATTTGCTGTACAGCTGGCAGCTCTGTATGGGGACATCAGATAAAACTTATGTAAAATGAAGTGTTATTGCTTGGTATGAAATTGTGCAGAGAGGGAATTTGCAGACAGTAACTGAAAACAGAATTCATGGTACCAATGAAGCAGACTGTAAATATGAAGAGGCTTTAATTATCTGCGCAATTTAACAAAAAATTCAAGATGTATTCGGAAACGGCAAAGGCAGCTGTAGACGTGCGAGAGAGAGCGGCACCGCTCACTGGGCTTCAGGTTATCTGTGTCACCGATCTGGGCTGCGGCGCCCTGCCGCCACCCTCCCGGCTCCGGGTGCGGGCCTTCGCCCACCGAGCTCCTCTGCTTGGAGCTGGCGCTTCATTGCAGGGGGTGGAAGCAGGGACGGTGCCTTGCTTTTTGAGGCGGCTTTTTGGGAAAAACCATCCTGGCTTTTAAAATCACAGATACATAGATAAGTCAGGGCATGGTGTGCAAGCATCTATGAACCCTTTATTTGGGGGGTGGGGGGGGGGCACCTCGGACTCGAAAAATTCTAATAAAATAGAATGAAAATGTCTTATTACATAATAGTAGTAGTAGTAGTAATAATAGTAACGATAATACTACTAAAAAAGACATTTGAAAAATGTCCACAATTCAGGCTGGGGCTCACTGTGTAAAGAAATGAAGCAAAGCAGGCGTAAGCTTTGCATTTTTTCCTGCAGAAACGCCTGTGGTATGAATAGCACTTGATGAAGGGGACGCTACCGAGAGGTAATGCCAGGCAGTATGAAAGTTGTTCCTTTCCCTCTACCTGCTGTAAGATTCTCCTCCGAGCCGCTGCAGTGATACACCGTGCATGTTAATACTTAGGCACCACGGGCTGAATTAATGGCATGGTGTCAGCCTCCCCTTTTGTTCTTTGTTGCTGACCATTTGTATCGCAGGCTTTATCAGTAGCCTTAGCACATTCCTCCGGGCTGTGTTTAGCTGTCAGCACAGAGGGTAGCCTCGCCATCGCTTTTCTAAACCGTCCCTGTTCTTAGCAGAGAAGCCAGAGAAGCCTCCGATTCTTCGACGGAGTCCGTCCCAAGGTTTCTCCCTGCGATGTAAGCGCAGGAAGCGAAACAAAAGAAGCCAATATGGAGAGTGGGTGTCGAACTTCAGCTGCTCATATTGTTGCATTTGGTGAGCTGACGGGGTTTCGTAGGTCACCTTTAGAATTATGCCTATGACAGCAGTAGCTACCTGCCAAGATTGCAAGGTATCTCACAGCTCTCAGGATGGAGCCTGTGGCCTGGTAGGCCACCGTTGGAGGGGTACACATTTGCTGTACAGCTGGCAGCACTGTATGGGGCAGCAGTGTGGGCTGTTAGGGAGCTGGAAAGGAGACAAGCATGAAATTTCTTCTAACCCCAACTCTGTTTTTCTGTACTGTTGGCTGCTTCTCAGTTCCTTGACAAAAAAACCAATCAGGCACCCTTTAATCCGCCTGTGATTACCAGTGGTATAAAAAGAGAAGCATAATGAGGAAAAATGCCTCGTTTTGTTGCCTTCAAAAGCCAACAAATTGGAGTTAACTTGACAGGAAGTGGCTTAATAATTAGATTATTTATTTATTCCTGACACATATCCCCCTGTTACTAGTCTCAGGAGATCCTGTAGATGGTACGATTTTCAAGCTGCCATTACTTCGCTGTCTTCTGTGAACAAAGAAGCTACTGTCTATCAGTCAATTAAATGCACTCTTTAAGCAGAGGCTGAGAAGTCCTCAATGGATAGAGCCCTGGGACATTGTGGCTGATGATTCCTTTCTCTGTACTGTACATCACACTCTCAACTACAGTCCCCACAGAGATGGAATAAAGTCATGCATTAAAATATCACTTGTTGATTTGTTTGCTAATGAAGAGCCATTGAAATGTTTGTGTATTTCTGTGGCAAAATTGTTGATAAAAGGACTACTTGCTTGCATATCTTACTTCATCTTCAGTAAGCGCTTATTTAAGACTTACTAAAATTAAAGTCAACAAATTAAGGAAAAAACACAGAGATGGATAATATTGGTTTACTTGCAATTCACATCAATGTAAATAACACTGAGGACAGCAAGAAGAGAGAAAGGGGAATAATAGTACTTCAATAATGTCTGTTATAATATTCTTCATTAGTAACAATACGGATCTTTGGTGGGGTTTTTTGGGTGCAGTAGTGGGCACCCATTTCAAATAATAAAAAAGCTGAAGTATCCATTTAAAAATTACTGCGGACTTGTAAGAATATTCTATTTTTAAAAGGGGGGGAGGGGGAAACTTGAGACTTTGTTTCTGTTTTTTGCATTTCTTTTTGGATTTTAAATATGCCTAGTTAATAAAAACTTCCATTATTTAGAGATTAACTGTGTGCAGCTGGTTAGCCTCTTAGTTGAGAATAGTACAACCACATCAAGCTAGTTAGTAATTCTTAAACAGATTTAATAATCTCTGAGTATTTGCCCTCCCACCATTCTTCTTCTACCCTCCAAAAGCCTGGGTCACCGGAGTAGAGGAGCACGGACCACATTTTGGACTGGGGTGGAAAGAGGAGGTGTTTGAATTTTTTTTGACACAGAAGTTGGCATACACATATACCTGTCTTCACATTGAAAATCATTAATTGGCAACGTCCATCTGGAGCTGATGCAGGTCTTATGCTGCTTGTCTTATAGAGCTATATTTGCTCTTTAGTAATACAGATAGTGCTAAAGCAGTTCTCCAGTGAACTAGCTTGGTTCTGAATTTAGCCTCTGTATGACCATTTGCACCTGCAAATAGAGCCTGTAAGTGCTATAATATATGGTTATTTTCTCAACCGTATAAAGAAAGTCACTCATACCAGGATTATTGTTTTCAATGAACGTAACAACAAGCTATAGGGAATTAATTCAAACCAGCCTCAAATTGGAGTGTTTCTTATTCCTATCCTGTTATTCCAACTCATTTTATTAGAAAAAGCTGAGATACTCAGAGGTGTTCTATAATAGAAAATGAATTTGAAACCCATTCATTAATTGGTGATTAATACATTTCGGGATTAGTTTAAGCAAGGCCCTACCTCCTGCCCAGTCAAGTATGTTCTGGTTAATATCCAATTATCTGCACCTTCGTACTTATTATGTCTTAATATTTCGGATATGATAACCAGAAACTTGAGAGTAATGCTAATGAGGAGCATAGAACAGGAATTAACCAGTGACACATTCAGTGATCCTTATTGCGGAAAGTAAGTCCTTCTGTCTCCTCAGCGTAGTGGTCGAGCTACCTCCACGTTTTCCATAAGCAGTACTTTTAATTCTGCCTTTATGGGAGCTTAGAATTATATTTAGGTAAAAATCCTTAATTTTGCATGCCTCATAGACCGCGTATGGTGAGAAGATACTCCTGCATACCCTTTTTTACATGTAGAGTTTCTTTCTTCAAGTAGAGCCAGTGGAAAATCAATAGTAAAGTGAAACAGTAATACCTACTTAAAATGCAAGTTGCTTTATGATTGAATGCCCTCTCTTCTTATGTACATGGGTGTATGTATGTGTGTACAAGCTGAATGGCCTATCTGTCATGTCCTTCAGCTTGTAAGACTTCAGCTTTAGCAGCCAGCAAACCAGGTATAAATGTCTGTGAAATTAAAAAAAATGTAATTGCTAAATGAGAAATGTAAATATTACCAAATTAAAATTTTCTGTGCACAAAAATGTCAAGCCCTTAAAGTTAAATCTCAGGATTCTTGCCTGTGAAAAATCACTACATGCCCTCTCATTGAAACATGCAAGTAAAACCATGGGACCAACATATCAATGGGGCAGAACTGAGTGATTCTGTCATGTGGCCTTAAACTAACGTAATTATAGAGGTAAATTCAATGTATAGGGAGAAAGGAAGAAGAAACATTCCTTTTGGCAGATTTATTTTTCTTAACTAAGCTGCTCTTTGAATACGTTGTGCAATTCAGGGCATTAGGAGAAGCCCCAGAGGAAATGAAGCAGTGGGCAGAGTGAAGGAGACCTGCTCAAAGGTGCAAAGCCACATAACACGTTATTTTTATTACATGAATATAATCCGATATATGTGGTACTTATC
This sequence comes from Egretta garzetta, assembly GCF_000687185.1. Taxonomy (NCBI): domain Eukaryota; kingdom Metazoa; phylum Chordata; class Aves; order Pelecaniformes; family Ardeidae; genus Egretta; species Egretta garzetta. The sequence goes on along the minus strand of NW_009270000.1, from coordinate 2,831,155 downwards.
CAAGAGACTTTACAGAATATGCTATTCATAGTGTGTTGGACAAAGCTTATTTCAAAACACTGCCTCATTCACTGTGTTTATACTGAAAGGTACCAGCCTCGTGTTTGGGTTAGACTGAATGATAAAAGCGATAGTATATTTGTATAATCAAAAGCAATCATAAAACACATGTACGGTGGCCAGAGTTAAGGATATGCCTGTAATGTCCTGTTTTGGTTTTCTTTTTTCAGTGCCTAGCCATACAATTTTAATTTTCTCTCTCACAGCACTTCATTAGAGCATTGCAGTTCGGGACCTCAGCAGTATAATCTTAATATCTAGCTTTTTGGCTAGGCACCCTTTCTCCCAACCTTCTCGCAGGCAACCTTCACAATGAACCAACTGTGCTTCTGGCTTCATTGCTTTTCATTGCACACCTATACAAGTGCCAAGACATTAGATAACTGTGCAAAAAAATCCCCCCCAAGCCCCCTAGATGAGACTCCTGCAGAGCACTGTGTAATTCATTGAACAACTTGGGAGATGTTGATGTTTACTACCTCGTTCAATTAGTCTTTCAGAGGCAACACAGCCTTCCATTTGCTTCAAAGTTTGGTTAAAAAGCCTAACCCAAATATCACTTAGTGCAAAGTGGGATTTGCGAGCTGTCATAACATGATCAAATCAAAACCAATTTTCACCAGATCAGTTAAATACCCTTCTTTTCAGCTGAGTGACATTTCCCTGCCAAATTTGAACTTTTAACCCACATCGCTCCTTGTGTGCTGTTATTCGAGTCAGACTTAACGGGGATGGCATTTTTAACCTTTGTGATTAAAATATAGCTGAGCTTAAAAAAAGAAGGCTAAAATGACAACAAAATGAAAATAAATTTAGATAAGTGACAAATGGAATAAATACGCTTGGGCAGAGAGCTAGCCTAGAAAACTTAATCTTAGGGATACTTCCTAATAATGGAAAAGTTCTCTACTCTTACCTGCTGCTGCATTTGCACCAGTGATGGAGTGTGCTTAGCAGTACAGACCAGAATTGTACCGCCAGGACAAATCCTTCATGGTGGTGCATGGGAATAAATTAGGTGACAGAAAATAGGAGTCTAATTTCTATGATGTGTCACCTAGGCTATTGTATTTTACATCAACTGCCGCTTTTGTGCTGCATGTGCATCTCTTTCAACCCTTGCGATGGGTCCTCCAGGCCAGCCTTTTTGTGGGCTGGTGATTTTCTTTGTCTCCTTTAACGTAAAGCTTCTGTAGAAGAAGTTCTCTTCTCTGACAAGAGAAACACTCTCGACACACTCTAGCTGCCCTTTTTTTCTTAAATGTGTCCTTCCCGTTCATCTCCTTAAAAAGCAGATTTGGAAGGCTCTTTGAGTTCTCCTACACCATTATCTCCCACAAAGTACAGTTAACTTTTTCAGGGCATGATGTAGTCTTTTCTCTCTCTCCTTTTGCTTTATGGTGTTGTCCTTTCTTGTTTGGAGGGGGAGCTCCTTTTTTCCACGTCTTGTTTTCCAAGTCTTTGCTTGACTGGCTACAAAGGCAAGTTGGGTTTTTTTTCAGAATGTCAAAATGGGAGTGTGAATGGGTGGAAGTTTGTGGTGGTTCCAACATTCCCAATGACTCCTTCACTAACCTAGAACAAGTCGTTGAAATGTGAAATGGAGGCAGTACTTACCCACAGAGATTTTTCAAGACTAATTAGTTAACATACATTCAGAAGGAAAAATGTTGTAATGCTGTAAATAGCAAGCTGTTCAGTTTTTTGTGTTTTTTATTATCTCTTGGCTAATGGGGAATTCTGCCACTTGTTTTAGAGCTCCCAAATTTGGTTCATGTTTCCTATCCATTTCAGAGGCCAGTTTTAAAAAAAATTTTCTCCTCTTATACCATATCATCACTTCTCACAGATGTGGCCCAGCTGATTTCTATTCTTGACATCACCTTCTCCACACAACAAAAATTGTCCTTCATTTCCTCCCCAGTCAGAACCAGTTAAAAGAAAGAGAGTTAACAGAAGTCGTGATGGCCTCCATGAGTCAATAACATCGTCTTATTTCTCACCAGAATTTGTCCTTTGTCACTGCAATTCTGAAAGTTGCTTCAAGGTCCATCTACTCTGTGGGTCCTGTACCCTGCTCTTTCTCAATTTCTGTATATTCTGCTATTATATGAAAACATTTATTTTCTCCCTTGCCTAAAGCAGTTGCATTTCTTGGTCTTCCTTGGCTATCGTTAGTTTGCAGCCAACTATTGCTGTGCTTTTCTAATGAACTTGTGGGTTCACGCTATAAAATGTATTGGCCATCTTTAGCTTCAATCGCTTATTGTGGAGTTCGGCTAAGTCTTGTAAAAATGACACACTTGTGCACCTTAAGGATAGTTTTCATTTTTTCAGTATTCTCTGCTGAAATTACCTTCTTTTTAATCTATAGCCCTGATTCAGTACCAGCTATAGCTGGCACCACAGATCTTGTAGCTTTAAATAGTATGCCTTAATGTTGCCCCCTTTGTATGCTGTATTGTAATGAAGCAACATCAGTAAATTGCAGTGAAGGGTGATTGTTGCATGGGGATGACTACTACACCTTGGGGTCCATTTGCACCAGATTATTTTTTTATTGTTGTTATTACAACCCATCTTCTTCACTCTCTTGATGCCAAACTTGCTGTTGGACATCCACGCAGCACAGGGGATCTTTAAAAACATTTTGGACATCAACTTGTCTCCTAGGTACATGCCAATGACCGTTCAATTCCAGGCTCTGGTATCCTGGGTGGCTTTGCAATACTTTAGTGATGCCAGCTTGGTGTGTTCACTAGACTTGCGGCGTTCTTCATCATTTGCTCCTAAAAAAATTAGTTTGTTACTGGTAGAAGTGACAGGCGTTTCTTGCTAACCATTTTCAGACAGGAACAATACTAGATTTATAACAAGTGGAACATGCTTTTTCCCTTCTTGCTATTCCCCATACATTTTACAATACAGAAGAGTGCAAAAATGATTTTGCTTGAGCTGTTTCCTTTCCTTTTGGCACTGTGTTCACATTCAAAGGAAGAATTATAGCAGTGGTGTCAGTTTATCATCCAGTGCCACGATCTCAAGGAACCTTCTGCAAGATTCAGTTTCACATAATAAAAATTATTATTGTTGTAAAGATACAAATATTTCAGTAAAGACATTTTCCTTTCAAAAATCTTTCCAACTTACAGTGACAATGTCTAAATGGAGGCTTCAGCAAGGTAAGAGTGCAGATTTCTGCCTTAGTTATACAAGAAGCAGCCTTTGGTCATGAAGGCCAATTTTAACTGATTGTCAGATAATCATTGATTTCATATACCTGGGGGCCAAGAAATTGTCCTGTGTTCTACAACAACAGGGCAGCTCAGGAGACCATGGCTGATGTACTTAGTCAAACCATTGCCCATTCCCATGTATCCTCATGTGCTGTGTTTGGCTGGGGTAGAGTTAATTTTCTTCGAGTGACTGTGTGCTGCTTAGTTGCCAGTTGGGGTTAAACCACGACACCTCATCACTGTAGCCTGATGCCTGATCACTTACGCTTTTGATACGTTTGATAGCAACGTTCCTGTCACCCCTTGCACTGCAGCTTGGGGGTTCAGCATCCCCACTGGTGCTCTGCTAAGGGGTGGAAGTAGAAACTACAGCTCCGTTGCATGACTTGCACAGTATCAGGGCTCCCAAGCGTGTCGGCTTGCGGCTCTAGTGGCCAAGTTCCTTGGTGCTATCCTTGCCGGGTCTGTTTGCATGGAGAGAAGTGTCCCCCAGTGGGAGTGTCACAGGGTCCTCAGGCTCACTTCTGTACCTGCATCTGTGCCTGTCGCACACAGTTCAAAGTTTTTAGGCTTGTGTGTCACCACTGTACATTAGGAATTGTAATGAAAAGGTCTGCTCCTGAAAACATGTAAGTATGCATACGATTTTATTCACATGAATAGATGCCACAAGCTTCCTTTTGTACAGGAATAAGGCTATATATGCTCTCAAGTGTTTGGAAGATTGGGGCCTAAATTGCAATTCCGGGTGGTATTCTAACAACATGTTCTAAATGCAGAAAAAAATATACATCTTCTGTAATGAAGTCATCATCCCATTAAAATATCTTTTTTCCCCTCAGTGATACCAAACGTGAATTTTGAGCTGTAATTTGGATTTTTTCCATATTTATGAAAATGACACATTTTTTTTTCATTGGAAGGCAGCTTTTTCTTTCAGTTTCTTCTTCAGCTTAATACTGGGGCTGTGTAGCATTCCCATTTAAATCAGGAATTAGAGCTGGCACTCCTTGGATTGAACTATCAATTCTTTTAAAACTGACGCCAGTTCCACACTATTCGGTCATACAAACTTCCGATTATGGGCCAGGGAGCATTGATTTTTAGCTGTCATTTCTAGCACACACACTGTAGAATTGAAATTTAAACCTTAATCCACTCTTTAATACAATTAATTTTTAATGTGCAGTAATACTAATTGAAATAGCCTGAATTTAGTAAGTCACCACAAGACATTTTCAAAAGCAGGAGTCTCCACTGAGAGCTGGAAGGACAGATAATCATTGTTACAGTGTTTACAGAATAAATGCACACTCTGCAGGCAATTCCATGCCAAGAGATTTTTTTGTTAGTTTATATGAATATATTTCATTGTGGATTTAAATTTGGTTTCAGTGATTCCTATTGAAACACTTCTGTTGTCGTGAACCAAGTTACTTTGATGTTGTTTTAATGGAAGTGTTTATTTTTATAGACTATTTTCAGTCTTACGTCTGCATTTTTAACATGACTGTCGCTGTATTATGTAGTTGTCAAATGCATTGTGACGTGCAGAGAAACATTCCATTTTCTACCTGTAAAATGGTCACCCATGCAGTTCTATGTAGGATAAACCAAAGCTGCATGTTCTGTACCTGACTCTTTTTTTTTCCCCTAGGTTTGACTTTTATATAAGCAATATATCTTGTGCCAGCCTGATTTCACTACATCACTTTCAATTTTCAGACGTGATCTTTTCAGATGTTTTAGCGGTGAGGATGGAGAGAGGATTCTAACTTCAGAGGAACAGATCTTACACAATTAACCAAGGAGGGATTTAATCATTTTTATAATAGCAAGATGCCATTGCTGCATTTATCTGATAAGGAGGAATACTTCTTAGAATGCATCAGTTCTTCTGATGAATAGACTTGTACAATATTCAAAGTGAGCACCAATGTTAAGTGAAAAAAAACAGCATGTGCTTTATATCATCCCTTCATGGCTTTCACATTACAGTATTTAGTAAGCCAATAGTGCTCTTAAATATTTAGCAAAGGTTCCCTCAAAACCCTGCCATATATTCAAATGGGATTTTGAGTCATTTTGCAGCATTTAAGTAAAAACTATGCTTTAGTTCTTGAAACCATTGTAACGTGGCATATTTCCTAAAGGAAGTGCAGGACAACATGGCATAAATACATTCAGCAGCTTTCACGCCCACAGAACACCAGAATTGATTCCCATTTTTCAGATTAAGGGTTCAAACTGACTCCCGTTTTGTTAGAATAAAGCTGCACTGAGTTTATTTGCACAGAATATTAAAACAGTATTACAGCATTTAGTAAAAACCCTGCAACTCACAGTGTGATATTTTAAAGGCTCCTTACCAGAACATCATTTGTAACAATGAGCATTTTCTGAGTTGGGGGTGAGAGAAAAGCAAAGATCAAGTTGTTACCCTCTTCTGAGACTAAGACAGTACATCGCTAGGTAACACTTTTAGGTTCTGTAGTATGCAAAATAGAGATTTAATAACATAGTTGCTGCATGATGTTGTTAATCAAACAATAATAAATCATTAGAAACCCTGTCGTCTTTGACAAACGTCTGCATGTTTCAGATCCTTGTTGTATGCTAATTAATCCTCAGTAAGTACTTGTATAATAATTAAATGTCTTGCACTTAAAATACAGCCAAGCCCATTTATACTGTTTAAGGAGGTGTGTCTTGTGTTATCTTCAGGAGGAATTTGGGTTCCATAAGTGATGCATTGGGCATTCACCTGTTTCTTGGGTTAACTCGCAGATTTTAGGTGCTTTGCCTGGTGTGCACCCTTTTTCCCCCTGTTCATGCTCAAGACTAGGCTACAAAGGTTGGGTGAGCCTGTCTGGCTATTAAATCAGTAGGGCTGAGTATGTCCCTGCCCCACTCAGAGGCAGCGCAGGCGTTCCGCCGTCTCCCGGCTGCAGCGACAGGTAAGGAACAGCTTTGCAGGTGCTCAGCTTCCTGGCTTGAGGCTCCCACTCCTCTGTTTCCCGGGGATATCTCCAGTCCTCCTACTCATTACTTAGCCTGTGAGCTGTGTGCAAGAATTTAGGCTCACTGAAGAACTATGTTTTCAAATGTTCTTTTGTGGGTATAAGCCACACTTAGAGTTGCACGTAATGGTTAGTTTAACCCCTGCAGGTGGAAGGCAGTGTCTTCCTCCAAATTTTGCTTTCAGTTTGGGTGAATATATATTTTTTTTTTTAATTTTCAATTTGTATCAGCAACTAATGCCTGCTTTTTTTTTTTTCTTTTAAATATTGTGGAAAAATAACTCACTTTCAAAGATATAGATGTGTAGCCTGTCTACAAATTATTTGGGTCCAATTTAAGATGTTGGATTTATTTTGCTTGGGAAATCATGTTCATATGTATGGTGTATTTGTTTAAGTATTCAAAACATTAGGGTGTTAATTGCATGCATGCGTGTGCATATATGGAAAGGTCTATATAGTTATATAGGGTAGACGTATTTAATATGCATAGCTTGATGTATGTTGACCTCAGGTTACGAGAGTAGAAAATCCCATTTTCCAGCTTGTTTCAAATGTAGTAAAAATGCTGCTTCAGTTGCTTTATGCTACTCACATTGGGAAAGGTGCTTATACTGTGATAATTATCATCAAGGAATATTAATGCGTTCAGCATTTGTAACCCAAAAACTCATTATAGCTTAAGCTGTGCATCATCTGTGAAGAGAGAACTTTGCCAGAATTCGCTCTTCACAGGGGTTGCCTCCTGCTTGTGATGGAGTGGTCAGAGTATTGTAAGAGGTCACTTAGGCTATTTTTGAAAGCTGAAGTTTTGCAATTTTTGATTCACTACCTTCTGTCTAAATAGCTTAGCATTCTTTCCCCCCCTCCAAAATTTGCTTTTTCTAATTGAATGCCTGGTGAAGTGCATAAAGCTAAAAGATAGCATCTCATTATGTGCAAGGCACTAAAGGTGTAGACATAAATATTGCACATCAAGGTCACGGAGATTTCAGGGTCTATATTCCATCAGCATACATGGATTTGCACAAACACCATGGTCACTCGTGCTAATGGGAACTAGCCATTCCAATCCTGTGGTCTTTGATAAAAAAATCTGGTTTCTTACTTGTGTTAAACTGTTGGTGGTTTTGGCAGCGACTTCCTCTTCAGTATTTATGTATTCTGGTGCCATATTTTGGTTCCTTAATGCTATTTCACCATGAAAAATAGGGTTTATCATTTTTACACCTCTGTTGTCTTCCAAGCTCCTGAGCCCACAGTTTAACAGCCTTCACATTTCTAAAATATACTTGGGCAGCTTGTTCAAAGCATCAGAGCCCAATTCTTTCCTCACTCGAGTTTCGCATCAATGTCCCCCAGTTGGCTGAGCTGATTTACATTAATGTTGCTGAGAGGAGATTCAGTCCTGTAAGGGTTATTTTGTATTTTCATTAGTATGCCTTGTTGTGAGAGTCTGGATGTGGCTGTACATTATAGTACCCAAATATATGCTAGAATGGTTACAGAATAAGATGGCCAAAATACCTAAAAATAAGTAATGCCCTACAATAAAGAATTTTTTTGTTGACTTGTAATTGAAATCTTCCCTCCAACTAACCACTCTTTGCTTCCACCCTTGGTAATGAAGACTGTAGCAGAGCCAAAATTGTGTTGTTCGGTGCTGTTGTTGCTGGAATTTTTAATATGGCCAGGTTTTATTATTTCTCCTCCCCAATATTGATACACTGCTTGTCATTTCTCACTCTTAATATTGCCTTATGTTGCATGTTGTAGTTTGCTTTATGTTAGGCAGAGAAGACTGGCTTTCACGGACTGCTTTGTTGCTGAGGTCAAGATGTGAACCTGGCCTTGCTCCAGGGAGGACTAGAAAAATCTATTTCATAACTTTCTGCAGGCCTCAAAGAAGGCTAAGAAGAAAAACACAAAACCCACAGGCTTAGTTTAGACCGGGTGAAGAGTTGGATTCATCAATAGGAAAGCTTGCAGCTGATCAGCTTTTCTTGTCATAAAGAGTCCCTGCTGTCAGTGCATACTCCACTGATACAGCAGAGCTTTGGGGAGCCTTGTGAGTCTTTTAAACACCCACACATCTGTCCAGAAATACCTGACTCGATAATATAGAACAAATCTGCTGAAGTAACAAATTGGTTGCCTATTAAATCACCAAAATGAAGGGCTCAAAAGATAGGTAAACACAGTCCTCGTGAGCTGAGTGTGGGTATTACGGGCTTATTACCAGTTCACTGATGGGGCATAACTTTGGCTTGTGCAGTAGAGTGCTAATGCCTCGTAGTGAATGGCTGTCTTGAACCAAAGAGAGATTCTCAGCAGGTGAGAACACTGTTGATAGGAAATAATATCGTACCATATCTGCTGTGTGGATGTAAACTTAATAATCTCTATGAATTTTGAGTAACCCTGCTTCCCTTCCAAAGAAACATTATGAAAAGATTGCTTCCAAATCCTTCAGATACTCACTGTTCTTGTGATAGATGCCTTAGTCTTTACCTTGAGGCGCTGGAAACGAGTGTGTGTTCTTTGCAAGAGATAAGGATGTAGACTTTAGAAGGAGCAAATTGTATTTTCATGTTTAAGTTCACCATTTGCACCTGATGTGGTGAAAGCCAAATGTGAAGAATTGCTTTTCAACATTATTTCTCTGTCTTCTGTATCTCAAGACCTCTGAGTTATTATGCTAAAATGTTCTATTACATGTAATAAAGAAATGTTGGAAAACTGGAAATAGAGCAAGATTGCCTCCATCGATTTGGCTGTACTTGGATTGCTCTAGCTACGTCTTAAATCACAAAAAGGGTCATCTTCGTGCAATGTAATAATGTTACTGAAAAGACCAAACAATCTGCATTTGCTGAGGGCATGACAAATGAAACCATTACCCAGTTTTAACAGTTCCTCCTTTTAATCAAAAGGGAAAGTGGTGGGATTGATCCTTACCCTGCTTACACCAGCACAGCTACGCTGTCTTCAGTGAGTTACCCAGCAGGTGATCATGATGAAGTACGAGCAAATGCTTATGGCAAAGGAAATGAAATCAGGATTAGGTCCAGCATTTGTTCTAAAAAATATTAACATTCACTCTACCCTTATTTCACTTCTTTCTTTTTTTTTTCAATTATGTATCTGTTTGTCAAAATTCATATTAAAATACTGCGAAAGATGAGGAGTGACCATGGAGTCAGCATCCGCTTTTCAGCCAGACCCAGAAAATCCTTGCATAATTTTTAAATTCGTCTGGATTCTATTTCATGCACAGGGCTTTCTTTGGAATATTTAAGATCTCAAAACTATCTCAATTTTTTAAGACAATAGGTTCCTGATACACATATATATATATAAAAAGTACCATGTTTGTCTATGTGGTTTATTTTACACAAATCCAAAAGCTGAGAGATTTATTGTATGTGTGAACTCAGAACTGAGCAGATTAGATATTGTAGCATGATGTTCAAAGGAGAGCTATTGGAATGGTAGAATTCTTGGCTTGGCTCCCTCTTCAGATGTAATTGCTGCTTCATTAGGTCTTGGAAGAGTTTCCTATGGTTAAATTTAATCAAATGGTTTAGAATGGCAAG
>NW_009270000.1:2813743-2816243 GCF_000687185.1 Egretta garzetta | reverse complement strand
CTGATCTTGGAGTTTGAGTGTCTGTCACAAAGACTCGTTGATACTAAAACACAAAATACATTAGAATTTATTTATTTATTTATTTATTTATTTATTCGTACTGTTTGCTGAAGACTTTGGGGGGATTAATTCCAGAAAGGTAGCAGTGTGGATGGGCTTCTCCTGGTTCAGCTTCAGTTTGCTCAGGAGGTTTTTAGGTTGCTTCAATAAGCTACAACAATGACGTATTTTGGGTTGTGCAGGCTGTTTGCAGCAAAATAATGTTGTTTACAGTCTTAGGTGATGCATAGTCCTTATAGATGCCAAAAGGAAAACGAACACATTCTGCCTGGTTTTCAGGCTTTTTTTTTACTAACAGTATCCTACAAGTTGATCTGCAAATGGAAAATTTATGGTAAGGAGCGAGTTATTGAAATAGATTGAAGATTGATTTGGGCAAAGAATGCAACAGAGAAATCAGAAGGTGTAAACCAGTTTGCTTGGGCTGACTGAAAGGCCAGTCTTGCGTTCATTCTGTTTGCACAACTTTGTCTTTATTCCTTACTCCTTTCTTTCTCTCCTTCATATCTTTTCCGCTCTCATTTGGCTAGATTTGCTGTCTCCGTTTATCTCCATTTTTTCCAGAAGTTAATCCTAGGGAAAAAAAAAAAGAAATCAGTAATGTTCTGGTCTGTATCATTAACCCTTTTTTGCCCCAGTTACCTACCATAAGAAACACATCCAGCGAGTAGCACAGCACAGCAGCGTTTCCCAGGGCCGTAGTTCTTTTCCATCACTTTGCATGGCTGGCCCCACTGGGTTCTCAGATAGGGCCTTAGTGCAGAAAAAACATAAAATACCTTTCCCCAAGACCCTGTGACTTGAAGCTGCTGAAAATTTCTGTTTCTAAACCAACACATGCGGGCACAGGGGTTTAGCAGCGTGTGTGACAACTTGCAAGATCAAGGCCCAAAGTGGGAGAACCTCATGTGGCAACATTCATTGAGCAGAGGGAGTCACACTGCCAACGTCCAGCTGGTAAAAAAGAGGGCTCGTAACCATATTATGAAACATCTCCTGCAAACAAAGTGGGGTCAAGGGTAGTAGAGCATTGAACGTAAAAAAAAAAAAAAGTTTCAAAGGAACATTTGGTAAAAAGATATTTTTTCATTCTTAAAAAATAGAATGTGAAGACAGAAAAATGAGACCTATTTAGCTTATGGAAAAAAGTCTGAGTGGGGATTTAAGGGAGATGGATTACATTCCTAAAAGGAAATCGGTTTGATGCCAGTCAGCTTTTTTGAAGTAGCAACTAATTTGAAAACAAAGGGTTCATGACTGAGGCTGTGACTGGACTACAGCAGACAAACAGTTTAAGAGAGAATATTTTTTCATAAAAAAGGGTGGATGGAATATGGAGCCTTCTGCCAAAGTCAGCAGTGGAAATAAGCAGAGGGAGTTGGACACATTTTTGGAAAAGAAGGGAGTACTGGGGTACCGCCACTAGCTATGCTGTGGGAGCCAAGGTTAGGAAACACAGTGCATTTTGTGCACACTCTGTTTATGGTAGAAATATGGAGCTTTTGTAAGTTTTTCACCTGGCCTTTCATTTTTCCATATATGTCCATGACGTTTTGCTGCTTCATCTTACATTTTTAAAAAATCTTCATTCTTTTTAAACTGTAGGATTGCAGCAGCATCTATGAGGGGAAGGTAAAACATAACATAGGTTTCAATTGCTACTGTGCAGTATTCAGAAAAATTGTTAGCTGTATAATATTGATCACCAGAATTAATTTTTTTGTAAGTTAAGGTGTAACAGCTTGATAGTAAATGCCATCAAAACCCACCACTGCAAGAATGCCAATGTTGTTCTTCCTTCATTTTCACATTAGGTTTAATTATTTGCTGGATTTTAATACTAGTCAGTCATTCTTAACATCATTGAATTAACACCGAACCCTGTGTTGGTAAAAAGCCTTATGGTGCCCCATTTTATTATAATAGTGCAATACAGATTAAAATTGCATCTGTTAAGATTACGTTGTGTGTTTGGATTATGGGAGGCAGAAGCACAATGATCTCTCCTGAATATAACTATTGAAGCCAATAACCTGTAACCAATCACATAGTTCTTCTGCTGAAAAATGTGAGTTAGAAGGGATTACATCTTGGAAAAGATCATAAATCTGTCACCACTAATGTAATCTTTACAGGAGCTTTGTAACCAGTTAGCGACTAAAAGAGATCATTACTTCTTTTGCTATAATTACAATCATAACACATATTTGATATTTTATAACTTTCTTTGTTCAGCAGCAAATGCATTATAAAGTGTACAGCATTAATAAATAGAGGCATAATGAATGTGACTAATTGATTTTGGCAGTCAAAGACTGGCATACTTTTTATACAATAGGGAATCCATTCAAAGAAGCTTAACTGCTATTGAGTGTGAGCCTTCAATGTAATAATGGGACCTAATTTGGATTCTGTTGTACGAGGTGAGTAAAGCAGTACA
>NW_009270000.1:2791243-2808743 GCF_000687185.1 Egretta garzetta | reverse complement strand
ATGGTAATGAAGATCACCTATCTGCTCTTATTTCTGTGGCGTAAGTGATGAGTATTTTACAGTACTCTTCTAGATACAAAACGTATAGGAGCTGCTGTGGCTGTAGCGCTGTAATAAAAAAATACGACGCGTTTCAGGCGCACAGAATAACACAAAGCCTGCTTGTTTGATGAGTTTCAAATGCTTTCGGCTGCTTTTTATTTTTGCATCTCAGTGCGATAGCCTGCTTACTGGGTCGGATGCTGGCCACCACGCTGCGTGTGCCGTGCCGGTCAGGGCAGCAGGCAGGGGCGCTCTGCAGCTCCCCTTTGCGCTCCCCTGGTCACGATGCAGTCCCTGCGCAGAGCCATACCCCCTGCAAGGAGCCGGAGTAGCCTAGAGGTGCTTTTCACTCTCCTGGGCTACATACAGTGACAAGAGCTGAAAATGCACAGTACGGAGGATTTCTAGACGTCTTGCTTCTTCCTCCAGCCACCTCCCATTTTCCTGCCTCGTCGGCTGATGGGAGCGCAAAGGGTACCGAAGCCCCCTGCCAGGTTTTTTCTGGACCTCGGGTGGGTGATTTTTATTCAGGAGTAACCTTACTCACGCACCTTTTGGGCCAGGAACCGGCAGTGGTACAATGCAGAGTCTGTCCCTGCAGTTTTCCTGGCCAGCCGGTGTGGACAGCAATCTCGATTGTGAAACATGTTCCCTCACCCTGCTCGTATCCCGACGAAATGAGAAAATACGCTTTTTTTGTGGTGTGAGTGACAGAAACTGGAATGTGACAGGGGCTGCGTCGCCACGTTGCACGCACACACAAATGCTTGGCATGGGTATTTGCAGGCAGTTTCAGCTATTTTTTAAAAGGCCCTTTTAACTGAGCTGAGGCTTTGAGTTGTGCTTGGAATAGCTTTGTGATGGTGTCCTTCCCTCTTCCCTCCCCCCTCCACCCCCCTCCCAGTTTTATTTTTTTTCCAAATCGTGTGTGTGTGTTTGCGCTGGAACTCGACGGGTCGAGCGGTGGCTGGAATGATGGCTGCGGAAGCTTTCGGAGGATTTCAGCCAATTAAAAATACAGAGTGGTTCTTTTGGTGTCGTTTGGCAGAAAACTGCGAAATGGTGTTGCATGATAAGGAAGAGCCTTGGGTATGCAGTGTTTCTTGCGCACATGTGTTAGAATCACCGCAACTCATAAATTCAAATTACTTTTAAAAGCTGGCCATGATACATTTGCTCATTAACCATATGGAAAATGGCACTCAGGAATTTTCTACAGTGCACTTTCAAAGAAAGAATCCAATTGCAGGCAGACATTCCTTAGTACAGTGTTTATGCAGCTGTACTTGTGATTAAATTACACCAGCCCTGGCCCACATGTAGCCACAGATCCTATTAGTTTGAGTACAAAGCACCTTGTAAGAGCATGAGAACTCTCCTTGTGATGTTTTTTGGCCTCTTGGCCACTGTATCGAGCAAGCATCAAAAGTCATGCATGTGCTTAAAGGTCTCTGGAGGAGGAGCGGTGGGACAGAGCAGTGCCGCTCACACTGCACGAGGAACTTTGACAGCCTACCAGGAGGGATTGTGGGATTGCTGCTGTCAGCAGTTCCAACAGTGCAAACAGTATGAAGAAGCTTCCACAGGGATTGAATTACTGAAGACTTCTGCTCCGTGTTTTTTGGTATAATTGAGAGCACAGAGGGAGCTTGATTTCTCTGTCTTATGATTTGAAGGTGAAGACAAGAGCCTGCAGGGCTCTGTCAGAGTTATGGGCATGCTCAACACAGACTTCAAAAAATCTAATTCCCATAAAACCTTACAAGGCTGAATTGCTTACCTGAATATAAAAGATTTACTTTCACTGAATCATTTAACACACAACCATATTAATTGCATTCTGAGATGGAAAAAATGATAATGGAATAAATCATAATGTGGAAATATCTTAACACTAGAATTTGCTTATGTATTTTAATACAGCGCGAGGACTTTGTGCAAAATACAGGAAAATATATGTTCTCTTAAACGTGTGTATGCATTGTGACCGTCCTCACAATAGCCCTTGGAAAGCTGAATTAACAAATTCCCACAGTAGCACCAGAACGAGAGGAGACGGGGCCACATCTTTATGTACAATGTTAAGCGGTGTACATAATTTAATCACGCTAATTTAAAGGGGGGAGAGCAAGGGGGAGAGATGCTTTAGCTAATCTTTTAACACCTAATTTGGCCTGATCTGTGACCAGGGTGTTTTAAGCCAGGAATAGCATCCTGTTCTCCCCAAGTACGGGAGCGGGTGGTGGGGAGAGAGGGAGAGACCCAGGCTCCAAGTCGTATGTGCCTGGCAGCGCTGCCAGCTCCCCCCTCCCTTGGTAAGCACACCTTGACCTGAATGTTTCCCCTTTACGAGAAGAAGCGAAGCACGACAGGTATGTTTTCTCCCAGATGAGAAGAAATCCTCCTGGGGTGTGTCCTGAAACAAAGGAGACGAACGTAACGCACCCCAGCTTGCTTCTGAATTAGACAGATACGATACTACAGACAGATCCGCGCTGATCTCCCTTCGCTCCCCCTCCCTCCCCAGTCTTTGTTGTGTGCTACCAAGTAAATATGCAACCAAACTCAATGTAAATCATAACCCGCGTGGAGCCACAGCTTGCCATCCAGACCCAGAATCCTACAGAGGTTTGTGAGGTGGAAAGACTGTCTTTCACACAAAGCGGTGGCTACGCTCACTCCCATCCTCCTCCTTTTACTTTCTGCTTAACCCTTTAAGCTGTGGTTGATGCCCTTCTTAACATCCTCCACCCCAGTGGCGCTCTCCTTTTTTATTTCTCCCTTTCTCTCTCTCCTTTTTTTCCCCCCTTAAGTCTGACCTCAGCATCTGAAACCAAATAAACACACTGCAGGCAGAATGAAAGCTGCAAATGCATGTGCTGATTTAACCCATGTGCTTGATATTAACTATCGAAGTTTCAAATACGAGTGAATGGCTAGAACAAGCATAATGCTGATAGCCTTTTGAGGAAATGAATGGATCCAGCTGGGAAACAGGGCCAGCATAACTTTCCGATTTTTCTGGGTGAAAAGGGAAACAAATCTTGTCTGCCATTCATCCATCCTGCATTTTTGCTTTCCTACCCTCCTGCTCGGTCTTGACACAACCCTGTGGAATATGTGTTTGGTCAGGGATACCAGCAAGGCACTCCTCCCTGCCCGTCTTTTGGGGAGAAAGGGGCTCTGCTGGGCTGCTGAAAAATGAGGTACCCAGCCCTCCCCAAGGGCAGACCATGCCTCGGTTCTTGATGGGCTCCCCAGACCCACGAATGCCGCAGTGATACCGTGTGACTCTTCCGTGATGGGTGCATCTCCACCCTTAGCCAGCTAAACCCTACTTTCAGAATCCCTTTGTACATATCTGCGCAACTCTAGGTTAAAGATATCGTTACCTATAGCTGACAAATGGACACTATGTGGATGGTATCACCCCGGGCACTCTGTTCCAAATGCATTGTGTCTAACAACAAAACCCCCGTGAAACTCATAAAATTACCAATTTCACAGTTGACTTTCTTCCTGCTCTGCTCTGTAGCCTTCATACTCCTGGCCTGTCTCCACACACTGCAGGAGATGATGTCGGACCAAACCAGCAATGCTGCGTTAAAAAGGTTCTTGATATAAACAAGATCTATCTTGCTACTGATTAAAACGTCTGCAGATTTTTGCCTTATCTGGATAAATCCTTCTGACGCGCATCATCTGCCGTTTTGCAGTGGCAATCACCGTGGTGTCCAAAGAGGGGGTTTTGTAGCAGCTGATTTCAGATTCCACCCCTGTAAACTGCATGCTCATGGACACAAAGCGTGCTATTGCCTTGCACGGGTTACGTGTAAAGAATTACATCAATGTCCATATTGGGGTTTGGCCTTTCCTGCTCTTTGGTGTAGCTGGAGGTGTAAGCAGCGTTACTGGCCACTGCCCTTCTCACCTGGAATCTCAGCATGTTGCAAAAAAATGAATTAAATCTCACAACAGGGCCCAGAGGACTCTTATTTTACTAAAGGGGGCTGCAAGTCCAGGGAGAGAAAGGCTTTTCCACACAGGCAAGTTACTGCAAAAGGTGGGAGAGTGTAAATTTGCAGGGTAGTAAGGATCCTATCCTTGCTTCCTCTGCAGATTGCTCCTAGGGCACAGGAATGGCTGGCAGTGGGTGCCAACTGCTCACTAAGGGCATCTATGTAGGGAACTGGTGTACTGCAAAGTCGCAGCCTGGGGTACTTTGCAGGTAGCTTCCCTGGTGGTGACAAACCGAAAGTGATTCAACCAAATTACACAGCGAAGCATCTAGGCCAGTTTAGAGCCTAGAACTTGGGTTTCCTCTCTGTGGTTTCTGGTTCCTGGATCATCTTCCTTTCCAGAGTAATAAAGGGCTTTGCTGACTTCTTCTGTCCCAATTACTTTTGTAAACTTTCCTGCCTACCAGGCTTGCCCTGGAACGTCAAGCCTTTTGCAGCGCTGTTACTCTGATGATGTACTGCATCATCTACCTGGTTATCATCTGTCCAGTGTATTTTTTTTTCTATGTATGTCCAATTTTTAAGGAAGAGAAGCATACTATTTTGCAAAGAAAATAGGCTTTGATTTTTTTTCTACAGGGCAGTTTATATGCCACAGGTGGCTTCATCTGTGGAGTTCTGCCATTCGTGCCAATCTTTTTCCATTGAGGATGTGTCTAGTCTACTAAACTTCTTTCTTTCTTCTTTAGGAGTGCAAGTTGTCTCCTCCCAAAGGATGTCCTTGGTTATATTTTTGTCCCATGTTCCTCCCTGCACAATCTTACCTTACCCTGCCCTTTGCTGTCTCTCTTTAGCTTTGAGGTCGCAGCTTCCCAGTGCCACCCACTGTGTTTCAAAACAATCTTTATCTTTCAAGTGGGTGTCCTTCTTACAAATCCCTCCCTCTTTTCTAGCTTTGATCTTCCAGTTCTCCTCCACATGGCCCTCAGTGAAATCCTTACTTGTTCACCTAATTCAGACAGTATGCTCCTCAGTACAGAGAACTTGGTATTGGAAGTACTGGTTAAATCACAAGCCGTCAGTAATCACGAGGTGGCTGGCTTTGACTTCCACTGCCACCAGGCAGAAACAAGAGTTGGCGAGTGAATAGTTACTCCCTTTGCACGTATCTGGCCATAAAGAATGCATCAGGCACTAAGCATAGCAGAGTGCAGGCCCTGAGCAGCATTATCCCAGGTCCCCAGTAAGCTCAGTGCTTGTAGGTTTTGTGATAGAATCCAACAGTCTTTAGCCATTTATCACAAATTACTTTGCTGGTACTGCAAATACCGTTAAAAGCTCGAGCAATGCAACATTTCATGATGAACCCACCTCTTTCTTCCATTGCTCCGGTCATTCCATAGCGCAAAGAACTGCCAACAGCTCGCTTCTCTGCACCCATAAATAACAGAAATTGCCTTATTTTTATAAATTTGGAATTAACGTGAGCTGTTACATAGCAGTTTCCGCGGAAGTGACTTTTAGTCCACCTGAATCGCCTGTTTAATGGCCCTATAACTTGCCTAAGATGTTGCCGCTTTGCAAGGCTGTCTTCAAGAAACAAGGTGTCACGAGCAAGCCCCACCCTGCCAAAATGGGATTAAGAACAAAGTGGGTTAAACAGCAGAGCGCTGACACAGGTTCATTTAGTTACCATCACAAGATCTGGTCACAAATATATTGCGCATTGCTCTACTGTGAGTTATCATGGCTCTGACCCCTCTCGGGAGATCCCCATGCCACCACTGTATTAACGACTGCATCTGCTTCAGAATAACCTTATTAGCTTGCCACAGCTGAGCCAGTAATCTCATAGGATTTTTGTCCCGGTCCCTTGCGGGGTGTGATTCTCTTCTCCTTGAATCCAGTTTGATGCCCAAAATTTAATAAGTTTTCCTGGACCCTCTGCTCTCCCGCCCCCTCCCCCTTTTATCATCTGCTGTAGGGACCGTGAAATCCCTGGTAACCTCCCCAAATGCCATCAATAACTCCTGAAATGCCATGATGTTTGGTGCTTCCTTAGACAAAAAGCTATGTTAATTAGGTAGGAGGATTTTTTCGTCCCTCTTTTTAATCCAGATTTTTTGCCTACGCATCCACTACGGGGATGTACCGAGCACGCCAAGTAACTAGTGCAAAGCTACAGAACCCATATGCGTACCTTTATCTATGTAAATGTTGCCCTCGAGTCTGAAGCCTTTAAGTGGCAAGTGAAATCTATCACGGTGTTCTGGTAACATGTGAGCAGCTCCGTGTGACGGGGAGGCGGGGGTATGGGTTTGTGCGCGTCTCGCTTTCTCTCTACGTCCTATACGACTGAGCCCTCAGTCTGCTATTCCTTGTAATCTGCATCACTTGATGGAGAGGCAAAAACGATACTGAACACAGCAAGGTGTCTATATAATCATTAACTCTCTCGCCCTCTGGATAGGACAAATGATATACAAGCCTAAACTCACCAGGGGTCTTCTTTGGGACTGTGTCCTGGGGGAATCTTCTCCTATGAGTTAATGGAGTATTCCTAAATGGGCTGGCTGCTTTCCTTCTGTGTGCCAGTTCCTTCCCAACTTTCCTTTCACAACCTCTGGCAGCAAAAGCAAAGATATCGCATTCATAGCATGCGCTTTTTTCCAAGACCCATGCAAGGAATAGCAAAGCCATTAACAAACCCTTTGAACAGAAAAATCTGCTGTAACATGATCTGCAGTAGGCAAACATTTAACCACAATAGTGTTTAGATTATCCTTGCCAGGACGGAATAAACGCCTTTTAATTCTCTGTTGAACAATCCTTGACTTCTTTCTCTTTCCCCCTCTCTCTCTTTTTGTTTTATTTTTACTGTGTTGGCCTATTTCTGGTAGTTCCCCCCCACAATACTATGGGTTACACTTGTTTTGACTGCACAGCTGCCTTCCCACCCGCATTGGCTTTTGCATGCTTGACTTCCAGCCTGTAACATTTGCAGCTTTTGAGGCTGATGTGAGGAGGAGAATCTGACAAGTCCACGGGTAAAACGGAAAGGGCACTGGGCGGGGAGTTTGGAGCTGTTCCTCGCCTGCTACCTGCTTTGTTACCTTGGATGAGTTACGGCACCCTGGTGGTCGTAGTTCCCTCTCTGTAAAATGATCACCGTGATATTTAAATTCTGGTTGTCAGGAGCTTTGAGATGTGCAGCTGAAAACACTGTCTGAATGCTGTTAAAACTGAACTGGCCTCTTTGGCTCCCTGACTAGCCGAAGCTGTTCAGACCATGGCTCTCCAGCTATTACAGCTCCTTGTTGTGTCCCGTCACCCTGATGGGTGCTCACCATCGTTCCAGGGTTCCTCTTCCCCAAAGCACCAAATGAAAGGCTTGAACAGTGTCTATAGAGAGTGGTGCTGCTGCCCTGCCATCAGCCCTTCAGTTACGTTCCTTTTGCGGCCAGAAGCCCTTTCTGTCTCAAACTCTGTTTGCCAGGCTTGGGGTGAAATCCATCTCCCAGCTCTCTGTGCCAGGTATCTTCCTTTGCTAGAGCTGTCAGGTATACATTTAATAAGGATGGGAGAAGCCCAAAACATCATCTTGACCCTCATAAACTGTGTTTAAGCTAAGCCACTAGGTACTGTGTTTGTTTCTGGAGAAAACAGTGTTTTGGCAATTGAGCAAGGAAAACAGTACAATGAATCCAATACATTTATTTCCTGTTTCTGATCATGAAATACACCTTCTTTCCCATCACTGGAATGTTTCTGGCTCTCATTAATGTTCATCCTCTCTCTTTTCTCTGCCTACCCTATCCAACTCTTGCTGCTTTTTGATTTCCTTGACCACCTTGTCCAGAGTTTCTGTATTGCTCGCTTGCCTTTTGTTTGCTTGCTTGCTTTTTCTCACTGGTACAGACACAGAGATTCCAGGTATTGCTCTAGCTTGTTTTCCAATGCTGTTTTCCCTGTTACTTCTTTTGTATTGTTTCAGTGCTTTCCCTTTTGTTTTCTCTCATTATTCTTCCTTTTCTCATCAATTTTCTCTGCCAGTTTTTCCCCCTCTTTGCATATTTTCTCCTCTGGTGATCCCATCTTCTTCCCCCAAAATAACCAACCTCTTCCTTTTATTTTTGTCTACCTTTCATTCTCTTGATTACTCTTTCCAGAGGTTGATGAATCTAGCTTGCTCTTGAAATATTTAAATATTTAATAACAAGATGACAGCTATTCCCAAGATACTTGTGTCAGCGGACAGACAAGAACCCCCTACCCTTCCAGTCTCCCAGCAGGCCTTTTATGCACTAACATATACCCGGGAAACAGGATTGCTGAGGGGAAGGAAAGGTTGCAGTTGAAATTAAGTCCCCTTGAGCCATCTCTAATTCCTGGTCGACTGAATGAAAATATTCAGACATGTAATTCCTTCAGCGCCTTTGTTGCAGGTGATAGTAGAGGCTCTTCTTTTGTGCCTAAGTGCCTCTTTTCTCTTCATGACTGATCTGGCCCTGTTACTAGCAGACATGAGAGAGAGCTGAGGTTATTCTGTGCTTTATTCCCTTGAGCTCCTTGACCTCACATAGTAATGGACGTAGCAGGGCCATCACTGAAAGTGACCTTCTCCCCAGCCTCTGCCTGACAAGACACCCAAACTTTCTCCTAAGGAGTACCTGTCCCTACACACCTTCTGACTGCAATCTTTGGATTGAGCTTTGCCATTTTCCTTTAACAATCCTGCGTTGTTTCCTCATTAAATCAACACCAGTGGAATTACAACCTTCTCTGTCTTGTGGTATTTATCCCCATTTCCCCTTCTTTCGTGGAGAAGTTTGTCTTACGTTGTCTCTTACATTCAGTGGGCTGATGCAGAGAACACATGGTAGAGAAAGATAGAGGCTTGGACTTTTGTCTTAGGCAGTTTTGTTTCCTCTTCCCATCAGCAGATCTTTTTTCCTATGTAGCTCATGTAATCCCCTGAGTTGTTTGAAGCCTCCCTTAATAATCTCAGTGGTATTTCTCCATGCTTATAGCTGTATTTCCTCTTTTCTTTTGTTTTCCTGCAGCTGATGACAGGAAAGGGAGGGATATTTTCAATAAAACACTTATGCCCATCACTAACTCACAGCTCAACCCAACTGATGAAAGGTCCCCTTTGAACTAACTGCCAGACAAGTCTTTCTCTTCAGCACAGGACAAGAGGGATGCCTAGGAGTTGTATCTAAGATGGCAAAATGTGTCAAAATGGCAGCTGCTGAAAGAAGGCAAATCCCTTTTCTCCAGAATTATTTCCACATCTCCAGTCACACGTTCAGGCATGTAGTTCTGTATCACCAGTAATCCTGCCCACCTTTTGTCTCTCCTGGACTTCTGGCTGTCTTCCTTTTTCCTTTTTTGATGGCTTCACCTTTCCCAATTAGACTAAGCACAGACCTTACCAAGGTTGCTAGATGAAGAGCAGAAATCTGTTCATCCTTTCCTCCCCATTTCACTTTCTTTTTCTTCACAGACAACCTTTTGTACGTGCTATTGGTCAAATGACTGACTTGCAGATGCCCTTCCCTGCCCTCCAAAAAGACCCCAGGTCCTATACAAACAAACCCTACAAATACCTAAATTAATTGATAGACAAAAATACGTAATAGTTTCTGTGAATTGTTCAAAGGGAGAAGTAGTCTCGTCTTGTAGCGTGTTTCAGTCCTTGAAGATGGGGAGTAGGAAAAGCATTTTAAGACTTTGGGATTTTCTTAAACTACCTACTCTGAAATGAAGAGAAGGTCTCGGAAGTGGAGGCTAGGCTGCACGTGCATGCTCAGGACAAAACCCAGGTGCAGCAAAGCAGCACCTGCATTAGGCATTCATTTGCCGCTGGTGTGTTAAACTCCTTCAGCACCACATTCTGCTCCGTTGCCTCAGCTAATGATTCTTGCCCGAATCCTTTAATTGGAAGGCGGAGGTCCCCTCCTGGACGCCCCACACAACATGTCAAGTTAAACACAAGTCACCTCCATTAGTGCCAGTGGGGGTGGGGGGGAGCACAAAGGAAAAACACAACAACAATTCTGCTCGAGCCTTTGAAGTGTTAGACGATCAATCTGTCTGCTTGAGTCTGATTCTGAATCCCTCTTTAAAATGCATCAAATGTTTGAGCCTGAAGTTCCGTCCTGACAGCATCTGTGAGTCTCTGTGGAGACATCTGCTCCATAGTTTCACAGACGCTCTCTGTGTTCACATGAGAAGGGTTTGATCCAAAGGCCTAGCCGGAGTGAGACTGTGCCGAGTTGAACTAGACAGACAGTTTTAGCAGGGTCCTGTGGAGTCTCAGTAGCGAAGACCCTGTGGAGCTGGAGTACGTGTTCTGTAGCAAGGGCCAGAGGTTTTTATTCTGCCTTTCAACCAGACTATTTCCACCAAAACCGAAATAGCTACGGCGACATTTGTTGGGGAGAGGGGAAGCAGAGAGCCATAGCTTCTTGGATGCTTTTAATGGCAGAGTTACACACCATGTCAGCAGTGATTAAACCGAAACTCCGAGTGTTTACTGTTGGAGAGCTAGGAGCATTTGGGTTTCCTCAGGTAAGAACGGCAAATGACTCTGACGGGTTAGAAGAACTGCTTTCCTTCCACCGTGGCTGGGTGGTTGCTGCACTGTACTCGGCCGTTATCTCACAATGAATGTGAGAAGTAAACCAGAATTGCTTTTTCATCTTGTTCAAGCTTACATACACCATAGGCTTCAGTACTCAACAACCAGGAATTGCCTTTTACTATGCTGTATGTATGTAGCTCCCTTAAAAGAGAGACTGTAAAAAGTTCATGTTATGACTTAGCACCATATAGATTTTCCAATAGCTTTCCTGGACAGTCTGCAGTGTCAGTAGCTTTTCCATCACAATGGTCCCAGAGACCATTTTAGGCGAGTAGTACTCTGTAGCTGTGGGTTTTAGCAACGGCTTCGGTAATTGTACTGTTTTCACAAATGCCAGCAGCACATTAAAAATAGGCTGGGGCCATCTTTAAGGGTTATGAAATAATCTGAATTCATTCCTTGTGAAATTAAATCTGAAGTAGTTCAGACCTATGGGTGGAACTGTAAGCAGTCTTCTGAGATGGCAGCTTGCTTTATAGGGCAGCCTTCTATTTACTGCATCACACCACACGATAATAATTTGCTGATCTGTCATTAGTGCCATCAATTTAAAAAAAAAAACAAACCCACAACCTCTTGTGTGTTTTCTTTGCCTTAGGAATCATGGTTCACAAACCCGACAAACCAGTGGCATTAAACTGTTAGCAGTAAACAAGATGCAACTTCTTATCGATCATGTATTTGAAGGAATATTTGTGGACCAAATTCATAACTCCTTTAACCGTTCATTTTATCATGCGCTAGGATCTGACGTCACTTGGTGAATTGCTGAGTTATTTCTTCACTGGATGCTTACTCAATAGGTAGAAGCAAACTGAGGAAAATTCATTTTGCCTCATATGTTTAGTGGTGGCCAGAGCTGTAACCCAAATGAGGTGGGACATTTGGGAGCCTCTGCATTCTTCTGTCTACACCTGCAAATTACTGTCTAGTCTCTGCTACCGTCAGAAGAAGGGGGGTAAGGGTGATGTCTTCTAAAATTAGGAACAGGGGAAACAGCAATCAAAATAAAATAACTAAAATCTGTGGTAGGTATAGGTGCCCAAAAATTGGGACAGAGAGTTTGGGGGTTTATTTTTCAGAAGGCAAGCAGTTTGAAAATGCCCTTAGTTTTCACTCAGTTTCTGCAGCATGGTTGTGTGTACCGCTGCCAGGCTTTTGGTCTTACGCCACCCATGTCCAAACCTTTCCCCACACGACAAGGACCGTTGCCTTTTTATTTTGCGCCCTAACCAGCAAAATGCTTGGTGGACTTCTTCAGGCTCCAGGCTTAGGTACTCAGAATGATGCCTCAGGCTGATGAGATGGTATTTTCCATAGCCAGCTCCTACTTAGCTGGGAACACCACAAACATATTTAGGAGATCAGCTGTTGGTGAACCCTGACATGCAAAGCAGAAGTCTTCCTCGGTCTCAAGCAAAGCAACACAAAGCACAGTATTTGAGGGGGAAAATGCAATCCTTTCTGTAACGTTAATTTGGAAGCTACTGATCTTAAGTAAGGGTGCCTCCTCTTCATAAACATGCCCTGCCGTTAGGTACCGGGATAGCGGCAGCCAGTTCTGCATAGCCAGTCTCCTCCCCCAAACAGCTACAAATCAGAAACAAAAGCAAGTTTTTTGAAGCCCTGATTTCCTACGAGACTTGCCGTTCGCAGATCCTAGCAGAAGTTTTGGCACATCCTGAGCCCCAGTCAGGATGACTGGAGTCAAGCAGATTGCAGGTTTGAAGGAATACATTGCCTCCTCCAAAAGGCACACCACTGGGAGAGCCGGCAGCCCTCAGTCTGCTGCCAAAGCGAGGGCTCCGCGAGCCACTCTCACAGCCATTCTTCTGGTCAACACGGACAGCAGATTTTCATTTTATTTTCTTTTTTTTTTTCCTGACACACAGAAATGTCTACTTATTCCACTTGGGAGATGGATATAATCCATAGAACTCAGTGCACATAAGCCAGATGGCAGATCTGAGTAAGTTGTGACCAAAAACTTTTGAACTTTAGCCCAGTTCCACACCAGTGGAAGATGTGTCCCTGGTGAACCTGGTATCTGTGCTCATTCGGCATAGCTAAGAAGGGCACAAATAAGTCCTGTGCAAATAATTATGTTGGATCAGTTTATGCCTAACATTTATAGATACCCGCCTAATTGAATTGATTGCCTAATCCCAGGGTTCATTATCCATTTCCCTATCTAAGTTTTTTTTTCCTATTTATGTTTAGCACCCAGCTGTCCCCTCCTCCAAATGGTCAACCGTTGCCCTGTAAAAGACTTCACATCAGCCTCCCAGACCCGTATCATGGCACAGCAATTTTCTCAGCAAGGGGGCATTGGGCGCTGGGCCCACCCCTGATGCTGGATGAAAGTAGTTAGGAAGGAAAACCGCATGAAAGTGTGAAAGATGGAACACGTTGTTCTCGAGGCTCTGCTTGACAGTTCTGCCGGAGAGAGTTTAGCGTGGTACTCAATCAGGACATGGCATGGCTGCCTTTTGTAGTAATCAGAATAAAGCAATAAAAAGATCAGTTAAAATGCTTGCTGGAAGTTATTGATAGAAAAATTCTTTCTGCACGAAAGATTATAAACAGAGCTTTATCTGAGGATGGATTTGTTTTAATTTGGCATTGATGTATTTGATACCTGGTAGGATCAAAGAAAACGGAATCAAAGAGCAAAATACAAGCAGAACTGCTTCTCTGAATATTGGCCTCTTTTATAGATATAAAATCTCAGGACTAGAGTGCTCAAATTTATTTGTACTGATGTTTGTTTAAAGATCAATATTAAATAAATTGGTCTGGAAGCTGTAGTCATAAAGCAGCTGTCGGACTAATGTAATCCCACAATGCTATTTTGTCTACTGCATGAAACCTGGTTAGCTGTGTACTTCTAATAACATGTGGGTATCTAGTGAAAAAGAAAATAGCTGAACTGGATTCGGTGTACTTGGATTAACTACGTATACATCCATATATATGAAAATTCAGCTTTCTGATTAGATTGGAAATTGAGGCTAACTTTCAGATTTGCATGATAAATTCTAATTCGAATTTAAATAGTTGCGGAACGAATTTTATGCCTTTTACGTGGAAAGTAGTGAGGGGAAAGACAATTGTAAATCTGCCTGTTTTGGCTTGGGATGTGTAATAAATCTCCAGTGTCTGAATACATACAGTTTATGTGTTTGATAGTAAACACAGAGTTCTTCACGGCCATTCTTCTGTGATTCTGTTGACAATTTGCAGGGATTTTCTCTGTGATTTCCCTCAATGAAAACAAGAAGAAAGGAAATATTTCAAAATGTAGGGCTGCTTTGCATTAGGAGAGTCACATGAAGGACCTCTGACAAGCCTAAGATTTCTGTGTGTTTGAGAGGCTGTCAAAAACGCTCTGAGCCAAAAATGGGATTTGTTTGTACAATGTAAACCAGTTTATCTAAAGGTCTGAGGGACACCTGAAAGCTTTGGATAAGCACTTTTGGATGAAGCCAGCAGCTTGTTAGAAGGGTCTGCCCTTCAGGTTCTCCACGCCATTCAGGGCTGGAAAGGCAACTGGTGCTTCTGCACCGCGCTGAGGTTTTGGGAGCCCATAACATAGAATCATAGAACGTTTTGGGTTGAAGGGACCTTTAGAGGTCATCTAGTCCAACATGGCCCTGTTGACTTTGCCTGTCTGGCCAAAAGCTCCCCAGATTCCAGCGCAACGAGTTTCAGAGGTCAGTTAGCTAGAAGCACCCCAACTTCTTTTCCCATTTAGCACCCTTGTAAAGTCTTTTACCCTTGAAAGCCAGCATCAGCCTCACCCGCTGGGACTGCATCTAAGCCCCGTGAGTGTGACACACGGAGGTGGGGCGAGGAGGTCTGCCTTTTCTCCACAGCGGCTGCTTTTCCAGTCCATCCACCGTACCTGCGTGGCTTTAACGCCGCTTTCATGAGCAGAGCTGAACAGCTGACACTGTAAGTAGTAATACGTGGCTTCTCCCAGTGTGTATTCAAGGGGGAACTGCCGGTATCCTGAAGTCTCAACACCCTTCTCTCAGCCGCGTCGTGAGTGTACGGATGTGTCATCTCAGCGTTTCAGTGTTAACAAGTGGATGACTCCTGTGTCAGGATCACAATGTTCACCCTCTCACACCACAAACCCAGCTGTATTTATGCACTCTAATCCAGCTTTACCGGGTGTATAGACACGCCTGTGCATACAGATCTTATGATTCGATGGAATGAATGTCTGTAGGTGCAAAAAAGGACCTTTGTTCGGAGACACACCCAGAGGCACATTTGCAATCTGAAAAGCCATTTGTACTTAATTGTAAAAGAAGATGTGGTATGAATAAAATTACTTTTCAGCAACTGCAGCATATTTAAATCTTCCTGCCTCCTGAAGGGATTTTTACAGTAATTCCCACTGGCCAGGAGACCATTGCTCATAGCTTTGGGGAAGGAGACCACTCCATCCTTACTGTTTTCTCAGCTTTCCTAGTGATTCCCTCTGTCTTCCTGAGCGAATCACTTATTTGCTGTGAACTGCAGTTGGTCACAACATTAAATGGGGACAGTGGTACTTTCCCTTGGTATGTGAAGCATTTGGGGAATTGTGTGTGAAAAAGACTTTTGCAGATTGTTTTGTGTGCTCACAATGAAAAATAGTGTTGCACTGAAAATACGACAAGAGGGCATAGCATCCAGGCATGTCTGGGGGGGCGGGAAACGTGCATCAAGAAGAGCCCCAGGTGACAGCACAGCCACCTGCAGCCCCGTACCAGGCATGCTCTGAAACAGCAGAATCCTGGCGCTGTCGCTTTAACGTTGTGGTTTGCAGACGTCCAGCCATACTCTGCAATTTATATATTGCTTATGTAGCTGTGCCTACGTATCTGTAACCATGTATCTACAGACAGCAGAACCTTTTGTTTCTTGTCTTTTTTAGAGATTAATTTTAGTGTAATACAAAATGGGGCATCTCTCCCCTTTGGAAATTCAGGAGGGAGGCTAGGTTTATAACCTGGGTCCTAACTGGGAAAGGGCTTAACATGGGGAGTAGGGAAAATTGGAGTTAAAGGGGACAATCTTCCCTTTTCATGAAATAAATTCTACAATGTAATTTAACTGCAGGTTCTGCAGCAAGGAGCAAAATCCATTTTCCAACTATTGAGGACTTTTACTCTCCAGAAGCCTCAACCATGGAAATGAGGGAACCTGTTTACTAACATTGTGCGATGCTGCCACTCTGGCATGTTTTAAATGCCGTGAAATGAGAATAGATAGGCTATGAATTTGTAGATCTATAATGGCATACTATATATATAGTTCCAATTTTTGTAACAAAGACATAAAACTTAAAGCAGAAATGTGGCTGATTGTGCTGAATTATTACTCCAAGATAGATTCATCAAATCTCCCAGCTGTATAAGACAGGGCTTACTAATGAAGTTCCCTATCAAAAAGAAAAGCCTAATTTTGATTTGGCTTAGGTAATGAACTTCTTTTTCCTGGTGTGATTATCTGCATGGGGTGGCTAAAAGAGTAGCAAGAGAGAGTGCGCTCACAGAAGCATTATGCAAAATGTCTTTTGTCTCTTTTTGCTGGGATATATTAAATTTTCAATGTAGTCTATGTAATATAAAATTATGATAATGACTTTTGGCCCACTGTGAAGGCAGCTTGCTGGTCCTGAGCATGTGTGTCTGGCTTGAGCACTAGGATACACTGTGGGAGTTGCCTTTTCTATTAACAAACCTCTAGATACCTAATGATGAATTTTCTTTCACCAAATGTTCTCCTTTTGTCTAAAATACAAGCATTTTCTAAATTGCTTTTGAGAAAAACAAGAGAGGCAGAGAGGTCTATGGCACTGACAAGGGATATTGAAACAAAGCAAGGAATTCAGTTAGCATCATTCTTGTAATTATAAGCCAACCAAAAGGTTGTTTCATGTAATAGTGAAAATATTTACTACTTTATTGAAATAAATGATGGCATTACATTAGTGAAGGAACAAATTGAGCAATTTGCTCATAAAATGTCAGTGCAAGTTCAGTAGCATGAAACTTGACAGTTGAATTTATTGCAGGTAATTGTAGCAACTTTCACTACCCATAGTCTCTTCAGTAATTGTGAAATCTTTCTCCTCTTCCACCCTTTTTTCCCATTCCTCATCAAAAAAAATGCCAAGCAATGAAATAAGACTTGTAGGTGTTCTTTTTATATTATAATTTATTAAACAAGGCGTAAAGTAAAAAATGAATATATTTTAAATAGGAAGAGCATTTCATAGGCTGAGTATAGCTCATAGTCATCCTGGAAAATCCTTTTCTGTGTAAAAAAAAGATATATTAGCAACCTAACATAGGATTTCTGTGGTTTTCCACCTTCTGACATTTTTTCCTTGTTGTTGAAGACACTGGGACAGAACTCAGAGTCTGCACCAAGTCGTGCTTCCTACCTGAAATTACAGTCGTCCCCGTGTGACATCACTATTCCAGTTGTCATCGTGGCGTCATACTCACGGGATTAAAATTTCAAGGGAAGAATGAGCCGCAGCAGTCCATTAATTGACTGGACCATTTTCAGTCTGTTGCCATTAGCAAGAAAAGAAACGCGATGGAACATACCGAAAACGCAGGTCTGAGCCTGCCACCCAAATGCCCTTGCCTGAGCACAGAGGCATAGGCTTTGCCGGATCCCCTCCCAGAGCAGAACCGCAGGATCTGGCCCATATTGTTCAGGCCTGTCATATTATTAAGGCGATTATTTTTCAAAGTTTCCCAGGAGAGCTGAGCTGCCCTCGTCCTCGTCCCCCCCGCCCCCCCGAGGCAGCTCCACCCGGCAGATTTCTGTGGCACGTGCTGCGGGA
>NW_009270000.1:2760639-2791183 GCF_000687185.1 Egretta garzetta | reverse complement strand
CCCCCCCCCCCCCCCCGGGGGCGCCCCCAGCCGGTAGATTTCTGTGGCATGTGTCAGGGAAAGGGCAGTGCTGCGGGTATTTACATACCTGATGATCACAACAGAATTATCTTTGCCTGTTTGCATGTAGCTGATTTTAATTTGGTAAAACAGGTTAGTTACCAAGAAACCACTTAGCTTTTGCTGAATATTTAGGATCGCTTTATACCAAAAGCTGAGGCAAAAAGATGAAGCAGAACGCAGTGGAATAATAAAAATAAAAGCCTCATTTTTAATTTTCTGATACTACAGAGAGCCAACATAACCTTTAGCGGATTAAGAGCAAATCTCTCCAGAAATGGAATCAAGCCTTCTTCTCTTCTTCTAAGTAAAGAATGTATTGTAGGTTCTGCATTAAATAAAAGCTCTGTGAATATCTGAGAACACATTAGTAGGTCTAAAGGTTGGGAATGTGTGCAATTAATTAATTAAATTATTATACAATATAGCTGGTAGCAGTGTAAGCCTGCATTCCTCTGACCCTCCTCTCTCCTTAGCCCTTACCACTATAAATGAAGACATATAGGAATGATGCCTGCCTCTCGCTGGCGTTAGTTTGAGGTTTCCCGGTGACACACGTAATCAGACTCTCTCCTACATCGGTAAATGTCCTACCTTTCGGCAGCGCGGCACACCTCTCGGCGTCTGGCGTTTCTTTGTAGCTGCCAGTAATCTCTGACTGTAATCTTTATTAAATCAGTCCTCTAGTCCCTGTGAAAACCATTTCCTTACTACGTATAGCTATTTAGATTTCATTTAAAAATAAATAATAAAACCTGCCGAGACATATGGCATTATACCACAGGTGTCATGCCCTTCGAGGCTGCCTTGTGCATAGCAATGGGCGCGGATCGATGAGAGAGCTTGAAGGCTCTAAGAAATGAGTCTGCTGGAAGTTCGAAGGGTGCAAGTCTCCAGTATGTAATGAGGTTATGTCTGTGCTGCGCTCGCCTTCCTACCAGTCGGGAGGCAACGTACTGCTCCGCTCGCTTGGCCAAAAAAATATTGTTCTTTTGGTCACTACCCAAGCTTCCATATGTTACAGCTTTTTTCTTTTTTTTGAGATGCAGCACTTAGGTAAATGCTGAATGGATCAAACTGCATGAGGTTATGTTCGAATAGCAGAAAGAACAATTCTTGGCAGCCACATTCTGTGTTTTTAGCCTTAATTCTGCATCTGTGTTTTATCAGCTGAAGCAGACAGCAGCAGATGAGCAGAAACTTCTCTGCATAAGGACTTTAGGAAAGTAAAACCGGTCATTTTAAGAGCAAATGGCTGTGCTGCAGCCGGAGCACCCTGGAAATGGCAAAGTGATCGTTTAAAATGTTTTTATGTATCTGGTGGTGTCTCATTTATACAAGAAACCGTGATTCTAGTCTGATTATTTTCTAATCCCGTGGACACCTTATGGTGTTCAAAGCCCCTTTTTTCTATGTTTTGTTTTTTTTTTTTATTTTATTTTCTTCACTCCTTGATCAGTTTATTTTACTGTGAGATTGACTCAGTAGTTTTGGATCTTGCTTATTGCTTGGTCACAGATGGTTGCACAGCAAACGTATCCATTTCACATGCTTCTTCATACAAAGATGGTTAGATCTATTTAATAGGCTTTGCCTTTTCAGAATGCGGAGCTTCGAGTCATTCTTAGCATTTATTTGTGTAAGGAGATTTCATAGTAGAGTGGGGGGCTTCCACCCCATTAACGTTTGGTACATGGCGCTCACCAAACAGATTTCTGGGGGTTTGCCTCTCCGGGTGGGATATTTTGCAGGACATTCAGGTCTGCAAAGCTCTGTTCAAATCCTCCTGTTGGGGCACCGCTGTATTTATAGTAATGTATCTCCTGTTCTTGCGAGTAAATGGCTGGCATTCTGGTTTTGTTGGTCTGCCAGCCAAACTATGAAGTGGTAATTGAGTCTGTTTTAAAGTGGAATGCTTTAGACAGTGCTTTAATTGTACTCAAGCCAATTCCATAAATATACACTCCAGTATTAAGTTATTTTCTACTATAAGCACTTACACAGAAACAATTTGTATTGCGTTCAGTAAGTTTGCTTCATTTGTCTTTAAAATTTATTTTTTTTTCTAAAACTCCTTCCTCTTTCTTGCATACTTTTAAATTACAAAGCAGGTGCACGGTTTTAAAAGTGCTCTCGTTGTTCTTGTCAAACTGGTCCTGTCCCTCTCTGCTCCCTCTATCCATGTGTGGAAAACGTCGCATTTATTATCACACCCAGTTTTATGCATCTTCCAGATGATTTAACTGAACTGATGCTATGGAGGATATGCTGACTGGCACTTTTCCCATGCTTAATGTGTTAACAAAAGCCAATAGTGTCAGTTTTAACAGTTTTAGTTAAATTCCCATGACGCTCTTAACAAACGTTGAAACCTCTGCCATGTCTTACCCTGACAGATTCCCTGCCGTCATTGCACACTTAAAATAAATGTCATCCCCAATCAAAAAGTTCACATTTTTTCTGACAATATAATTTGTTACTTTGTTCCTGTTTTATCTCTTTCTTCGGCACAATAATCCAAGGACGCATATGTTACTTCTGGAAAGTGTTTTGTGCCATCTTTTGTTGTTCGAGCTGGAAGCGCGGAAGCAAGGGATGGAAATCGCCCCTTCATTTGACTGGGTACAAAGGAAGTTTTCTTCGTGGGGCACGTGGAATAGGAATGGTGCCTCCTACGGCTAAGGGAGAGTAACCCGACATGTCTGGAAACGTGCTTGGTGGCAGGGCGTACCCAGCGCGCGCGTAACACAGGGCGAGCTGTCAGTAGCGCTTGGAGTGATGCGTGTCGAGCAAGTGTCACCCCATCTTCTCCACTATTGGTTTCACCACCTCTCCACTCTCAAAGACAGGTTTTACAGCAGGTAGAGGAGAGCGAACCCTCCAGAAGGGTCCTCTCTCTAGGCTACCCTTGACTACGTATTAGAGCTTTGAATTGGCTGGAATATTCTACCTGCGAGCGCGTGTATTTATGCAAAGAGAAGCCCTTTTGTGAGCAGCAGCGTCTCTCTGATCTAAGCCGCGCAAGCCATTATGGCGAGATAGTAGGCAGAGTTTTTTTAATTATTGCATTATAGGTACAATTGGCACCTCTCTCCTTTCCTCCCTCCCTCCCTCTCACCGTGTCTGTCGCGCGCTCGGAGACGGAGCGAGGTGGCTTTCGCAGCAGCTGGTTAATTTCCCTGGCTTCACACTACTGTTTAATGATCCGTTTCTCCTGTGCCACCTCTCTCATCTACTGAAAGATAGGTACAAATTGTACCTATAAAAATTATAATACAACTCCGGATTATCTTTGTTTTTCAAATTGTGATCATCTGAATTGAGCTTTAATATTCTTTCCTTTCCCAGTTCTTTAGAAATAGCCAAGAATAAATCGCTACATCCTACACGGAGCATTCTGGTGTAAAGATGTTACATTTGGGGCATTTGGCAGCCTTTCATGTGGTTGGTTGTTTTTGAAGGTGGAAGATAAATCCCACGGAGATATCATCCAAACCACCGTATGGCCACTGAACCAGCCGGCAAACCATTGCAAATGGCCAGATATGCTGGCAGGTCTGGCTATCAGACCGCATCTGTTTCTGGGCACCTCAGAAGACCTCGTAGCACTTGGCTGTCTTTGAAAGAGGTGGGGAACAAATAGCTGGGCAGGACTAACACAGAAAGAGTTAATCCTTTTGCGGGGCAGAGGGATCAAGGACAGACTTCTTAGCGTCCCTCCCAGGGTTATGATCCTATCAGTGGTGGGTAATAGGAAGGGGAAAGTGTCACCCATACTTAATGAATTGCTGCCTTATCTCTGGGAGTGGTCCCTAAGATCAGGAATGACGTATTTTAGTGGAGAAGCAGAGGGAAGTTTACACCACTGCTCTCCCTTTGTTATGTCCCTCCCAGGGCTAAGCCTCACTCCCTAGGAGATGCCAGTCCCTTGCTTCTGAAGAGTGCTCAAAAATGTGTTTAAAATTTCTTAACGTATGGAAGAGTCTGTGATTTTTGTGAATTTATTTCTTTATTTTTTATCCACTGGGGGATATAAGGACCAGATCCAATAATCAAATAAATTGTTTCGGCACAAAAGCAGAGTAGATGTCAGGACCGTGTTAAAGGGATGTCCAAAATAAATAATCTCTGGGGAAAAAAACCATCAACCCCAAACAAAAAGAAAACAGAGGAGTGTCAGTGCAGTTAAAGAAAGGTTGCACATTTGAAACTGCAGATTTTAATTCAGCGGGAAGCCTTCTCTTGAGTATTACGACAGAGTTTAAAGGGACCTCCATAATGATTGATATTCAGTAGATTTTCATGTGTTTTCAAAGTTTCTTTCTTAAAGGAAAGCTATTCACATGCCTGATTAGTAAGCAGAGAGCGACCCTTCTTAAAAGCTGTGCTAGGAAGCTGGGGAATTTGCGTAATTTAGAGAAACGTGTTGGACAGAGGGGTTTGGAAGTGAAGGTATACTGGCTTCCTAGGAGGAATGTACGAGAGAGTCCTCGTTCTGAATAATAGGCACCGTGTCTTCTAGTAAAAATACTGAATCACAGTTTGGTGAATAATTTAGACACGAGGTTTGAAGTCCTCTTCTACATAGCACATTTGAGTCCATTGCTAAATGCCACTTTTGCAAACAAAGCAAATGGAGAAGAAATTGCAGGCACGTAACCAAGAAGTGTTTTAGGAGGAAACGAAACTGGGTTTAGGTGTAACAGCCATCTCAGTCGACAGAAGGCAAGCTAGGACGAGGATAGTGGAGAAAGAAGTTGAAAGGGAGCCAGAACCAATACCATTAGCCATAAAGCAACTGACGGTGGGAACCAATTTCACAGAATTTGTTCATGAGTTTCATACTTGTCCTTCTCAGTTTCCTAGGGAAGATCTCACATCAGTGCCTCCCCCTGCCTCCATCTTCTTTTTGCAGTGTAAGGGTAAAATAAAACCAGCTACAACTCATCCCTGGTGACCTCTCCTTTCACGGTGCCCTACTCTGCATCCTCCTGCCATGAAAGCCACGAAAATTTCAGTTCTTCTGTTCCCCCGACAGCCCCGCCACAATCCGTATCCCTGATTTCCTCTTTCACAGCTGCACAGTGCAAATAGAGGAGTTTCTCTGTGCAACTGTTTCAGCCTGCAGCATGACTGTTTGAAGTGGGAAAACATTCTGCTACGGATCCCAAAGTTGGGACTGCCATTGGTACGGGGGTAGAGCCTAAAAATGTCTCCTTCCCTCTTGCCTGTGTGCATACCTGCATTAGCAGGGCATACCCACTCTGCTAATCAGTAAAGCCAGGAACTGAAGACACTGCCTAATGAAAGCGTTGCAGAGCTAGGAAGACCCTCTGCAATCCAACCACATGAACAATGATAAGATAAAATTTGTTTGACTGGAACATTTTTCAAAGGGTTGCAAATGATAAACACGTACAAAATCCACCTTTAAAAAGTAGTAGCCAGGATAAAGAGGGAGAATCACTGAATACGTTTTTTACTCTGTATTGTTTCCTGGGTTCTGCTTGAAATTCAGGTTGTTTATAACCAGCAATCCTTTTGGAAATTGCTTCAAAGAAAGCTTAATGATTGGAGATTATCGTAAAGCCAGATTTCCATGAATACCACTTTAAGTGGTTTTGGCGTTCATAGGTCTTCTTTGTTTTGTTACCTTCCTTCGTGAGTAGGTGGTATTCCAAAATCAGACATATGCTATGACTACGTCTTTAGCATTAGATGGCTCTTCCAAGAGCGCAGAGACCAATAGGTACTCTGTGGTCTGTTCTCCTACCTTTGCACAGGTATGAATCTTTGGAATAACTCCACTTCCACATACTGTTGTTCTTCCAACTCTTGTTCAGACACCTTTCAAATGTTTTCACCTTGACCAGCAAATTGCCAAAGCCTCAGATGAGTGTTGGGCAACACCAGTGTCCGTTTCCTGTACCTTCCTATCTGTTTTGAGCTGTGAATGTGACTACGCTTGGGTAAGAAACCTTCTTCCCAGTTTCAGTGGGCTGAAGGTTGCAGTTTGGCATGTCTCGCGTCTTTGATCAGCCATACACATGCTGTCTTGCAGCCACTTCTGGGGTGTGATACAGCAATCTCAGCAAGCGCACATGGCTTGCGAAGACTTATCTAGAGGAGTGTCCCAGCTCCTTCGTGTGTACTGATCTTTCTCAGGCTTGACTTGCCTTTTCTCCTTGGAAAAAGTGATGATTTTCAATGAGGTTGAGAACATGTGTTGGGGATGCTTTAATGAATATAGAAAATAACATACTGTCTGTTTCTTTTTCCAAATATCAGTGATTTATGGTTCTCTGTTATCAGTGTAATGGTATTTTCAGTATTCCATCAGTCTAACTTTTCTCATCAGTATGATAACATAATTGCATATAGATCCTGCTATACAGGCAAAGATGTGCAAAAAGCGAATACTTAGTCAAAGGCACATAGATACACGTTGTCTATAAACAGCACCACACAGAACATATATTACAGAAGTTAAACAGAGGTAATTTTCAACCTATTGATTTGACTGCCAGAGAGGCACGTCAGCTCAGATACCCAGCTCCTGCTTGTAAGGCCATGTTCCAACCAAAATTACCAGTAAGTGATCTGGAAGGAGAAAATGTCCTAGCACCCATAATGATTTACTTTCAAAATCTTGGCTGCTGTTCCTTTTTTTCCTTTTTACCCTCTTTCTTTTTTTTTTTTTTTTTTTTTTTTTCCCCTGATGAGTGCTCTGTGTTTTTGGCTTTCAAGTAGCAGGAAAATAAACATCTCCCTTAATTTGCTCTGACTTTTGCCTGAGTAACTCTAATGCATTGTATCCTGTGAAATCTATTAAAACCCTTCACACTTTTAAAAAAGAATGAAGAAGTATATTCACTCTACAGAGAACACTTTTAACTAAGCTGATACATACACACACACACACGTATGGGTACATACATGTATGTACATGTATATATATTCACTTTGTAAAGCGAATATACATCTGTACGTTATTTTTTAAAAACTGTGAAAGGTTTTAATAGATAGATAAATTACAAAAAATCCCAAGGAAAAAAGAAAATAAAAGGCAGATAATATTTTGATACAGAAATAAACGAATAACCTGGCAGAAATGGTCTTTCAGAGTTGAAAGTTGCCTCTGCCTTCAAGAACTTTGCTACTCTGCTACGGAACAGGGAGCACAGTTTCCCTCCACCTTTCCGTCGGCTCTGCAATCAGCCCGGCCCTGGGGGGAGGGAGGGGGGGCTCCCCGCTGTATCTTCCTTCATCAACATGGCATCTCTCAAGGGGCCCGCACCGAATCTGTTAAGATTAGCTGCGTTCCACATTAGTGACAGGAGCTGCCTGTCTCTCTCTGGAGTACACGGTGGCACGGTACCGCTTTTTGTTAGAGCAAAATCAAGGCTTTAATTGCAGGGAATTTTTTTTTCATTACCTGTTAATTGATAAATCATACTCGCAGGTCTGTGAAAGGAGCTGCATTGTGAGCGGTCTTCCAGATTTCTTCTCCTCCTCCCTCAGAACCGGGATGTACCCGATACTGGGAGCGAACGCTGGTGGTAGGGGAACGCCTCCACCCTGCAGCACCCCCGTGAGCAGTTCTTAAAGCAAGTGGAGCTGGCTCGGGAGCCAGTGCCAGTGCCTTTCCTCAGGTGATGGAGCCTCAGCTGGGAGACTTCGCAGCACTCCCCTTCCATCCTGGGGTAACAGCAAAGGCAGATTTTGCAGCTCTGCTTCCCAGGCTCGTTCTCAGCTGCCTGGATTTGGGGCAGACCACAAGCTGTTGCAGCTTGGCTTGGGCTTGGCTAGAGACAGCAGCAGAACTGGAAGAGGGAAAGGTGAATTTTAAGTCACCTTCATGCACCTGCGTGGGTACACGCAGCTGCGTGTGCATAGACACCGCTTCTTTTGTGCATGTTAGCCACAGCTACAGATCAGGCCTTTGATCTAAAATCAACAACAAAAAATGAGTTGGGCATTAAAGTCACCGTCTTCAGGAGGCACATAAAACATGCATTTTTTTTAAGATCTCTTTTGTCATTTCTGTCCTTTTATTCTTGCTTCTATTGCAAGTAGCAAGAGGCCACCGTCTTGGGAGGAACAGTAAAAATCCTGAGTATAGTGAAATAATTTAGCTGATAATTCCCCACTGTATAATTTTCTACGCTTCCTGCTAGCTGACCTTGTGGGCTCCTGTCAGGTTGCTAAGGGAAATCCAGCAGGACTCCTGCTCTGCTCCTGTACTTTTAAAAAAGTATTACAGGAAATGGAGGCATGTTTATGTCAGCTTAGTTATGTGCGTATTTGATCAAGTGGCATTCTCTAACCCATTTCCTTGGGGTATTTTTTTTTTTTTTGGCTTTTTTAAAATTTGGATGATGGCTCCATAGAAAGGAGCTGTTTCTAGCTAATCACTTGGCATTTTGAACATGAGAGGCGTCACCAAACAAGTAGGGAGCGGGTGCATGTGCATGCATGTGTGTGGGAAAGGTAAAGAGGTAACTGGGGTGTTTGAAGAACCTGGTGGACTTGTGTCCAAGACTACCTGTGTCCAGTGTCTTTATACAAAGGTAGGTGTGTCTTCTGCCCTAAACAACAGCAAAAGTGAGGGGTGGGAGCGTTGACGTTACCATCGCCAGGTCATACTACCTTGGTAGTGTGAGCACAGCTGGTAAGATCTTCTAGACATCTGATGACTTGTGCGCAAATGAGTTGATGTTCCCATTCTGGTTTTCTGCAGACAAATGTTCCCCACAAAACCACCTCTGCCGTGGGTATAGCACAGCAGAGAGGACGCAGGCGGACTGCACGGAAATAGCTCTAGGGAATACAGAGATAGGTCTCTACTGCTCCTAGGTGATCCCTCTCAGGACGAGGCAGCTTGGATGGGAACCACGGGCAGGAGGCTAGCACTGCTGCTGCCTGGGCTCTGCCTGGTGTGCAGAGAAATTGAAAATGTTGCTCGCCAGGGCTATCAATCTGGCACCTTTGACATCCCCCAAAAATAAATGAATCTGTTGGAATGGATTTGGCTCATATTGCAGTTTTTATTGCCATGG
Organism: Egretta garzetta; assembly: GCF_000687185.1. Lineage (NCBI taxonomy): Eukaryota > Metazoa > Chordata > Aves > Pelecaniformes > Ardeidae > Egretta > Egretta garzetta. Next base: position 2,782,064 of record NW_009270000.1, on the reverse strand, counting down.
TAGCTGTGAAAATAAAACTTCGGAGCTAGGCTGTGCTGTGGTGCCATGATGTTCCCAGGTTTGGAATTTCACGTTTTGGGGTTTGAGCTGGGTTCTTTTTATTTGTTAGCATCCTTTACATTTTCCAACTTACAATGGCAGAGGTCCCTTCAGACCTGATGCCGGGCCAGAGAAACCAGGCTCATCTGAGGAACCCAGATTGTCCCTGTGGCCTCTAACCATATTACAGGATATTCAAGGTTACTCATAAGGTGTTTTGGCATGATAGGCACTGCAAGCAGGTGCAGCCGTTGCCTCCACTGTGATTTTCCCTGACCTAGGAAAGTTCCCCTGTGCAATTGTACAGGAAATAACAAACCATTGATTGGTGTCTCACTTGTTTGTAGGTAATTATAGGCCATTGATCTAACCAAGCTGGAGCTATGGCACTGTAAGCTGTGCAGCCCTCATTACCTCTGACCTGGTGACTGCAGCATCAAGTCATTGGAAAACTCATCCAGAAGAGAATCGTACCTTAAGTTTTTTGCCTGCTGTAGAAAAAGCAAAGGTGAAATGGTCATTTGTAAGTTTTAGTAGGCTGCCTGTGGTAACTTTGCAGCCTGATGTGTAAAAGCACACGGTCTCCTTGGGAGAAGCAAGCTTCCTGTGTTGTCCTGCTCTTTATAGGCTGGGGGCTTTTCAAGAGGAATTGCGTCAGCCGGCTTGCGCTGCACCTCCGCTGTCACCGGCAGAATGCAGTAATATTTGTGATTAAATGTCACTAGGCTGTGGCACAGAGCTGGGAACATGACATTGCTTTGGATCAGATCCTTTTAAAATTCAGCAATAGTAGCAAATTATGTCTGCTATGGATTAAACACAAGCATTTTTTGATCTACATTCAATTGCATGCCCCAGAATTTTTATCAATAAGTCTACGATTTACAGGCATTGATTTTGCAAGGCCTTTAACAGGGGCCCTCAAGGATTGAACTCGAAAACTATTGCTCTTGCAGAAATCTGGTACTTTATATTAGTGAAGGTGGCAAATCTTTGATCAAAACAGCCTAGACAATAAGTAAGTTGTCACAGAGATTATTTTGGGATGTTTAGTGCTTTTAATTAATGTTTTCTTTTGGAAAGAAGTAAACCCTTTAAGTAGTCATCTAAGTTCCTTGTCAGTTTGTCTGTTCTGTTCATCCTCCATACATCCAGTCTCACAACTGTATGCACAGACTGAAGTAGCACTGTATAAATTATAGGTTTTTTTCTCCCTCCAGTTTTCCTGCTCTTCTGCAGTAAGAGTTTTGGAATCAGAAGATAAAAAACATAAAATATGTTTTTAGTTATTTGTTTCTAAGAAAAAAGCCTTCACTCGTTTCTCTTTTTTTGCCATTTTCATAAATAAAGGAAAATATTGTACCTGCCATGAAGTATTAGAAAAGGCACTTTCTTTCACGTCAACTTTGATTATTTTGAGCAGGTTGTGTAAGGGCATTCAGCCTGCTGCACTGGAATATGCAGGGTGTGTTCGCGTGGTTTAGATTTGCACCCAGATTTGAATACATTTGAAGTTAGCGGTGGATTTTTATGTTTGCTGCAGGATGATATTATACCACAGATGACAGGACAGCTGAATTGCCTTGCAAGTCTAGCTGCTGGGCTGCTGCTCTCCGAGTTCAAAGCACAGAGGCGTGTATTTGCAAAAGTGACGGTAGATACAGGGCGTTCAGCGAGGGAAAGTTTGGAACATGATTTCCAGTGGCACCAAGTATAGGCAGCCCCCACGACCGTGACCTCTAACAGAACAGGTCAAGAGGGGAATCCTGGCATCTGACTCACTCTACATTGGTAACCATTTTTACAAAAAAAAATTACCAGTTTGTTCTGTCTGGTAATGGGCTGGGGGAGGTGATGGAAGTACCTCTGTGGACCATGAGACCTTCTGTTTCATACCCACAGAAATGCTATACAAATAGTAATGCGCTTTTCTTTTACTACATGCTATTATATTTTTCACTGACAGACAGGTGACTGGTTCAGATGGGCACAGACGGTGTAATTTATGCATCCATTTGGCGTGTGCGTGTTTCCAGATCATGGCATTGTCTCCTCTTCTTGCTAGATAAGTTGAAACATTGACAGGCAGTGTGTTCACTTTTTCCTTTTATTGCAGTAATTTATAAGATATTTTAGCTAACAGGAGAACGGCCCAAGGGGGCATTCTCATGTTAATTACCAAATGTGGGCTTGTCAAAATCAAATAGCTTCAGGAATAATGCAAGTAGTACTGCATCATTATATTGTTTGGCCCTCAACCCCAATATTAGCTTTTAAAAGAAAGAAAAAAAAAGCTTATTTGATTGGGCTTTTAAATTTAAAAAATCCCCAAGTCTGACCCATCAGAGACTGGAAGAGAAATGCAAGGGAGAGCAAGTAGTTTAAGACTGAATGGAGTTCAAATAACGCAGTGAGCTTTTAGTCTCTTTTTTTTTTTTTAAATAAATATTCAGCTAAAAACAAAAGCACTGTCACAATGTTGATTGCCATTTTCTGACACTTCTTATCCAGCTGAAAATGGTTGCACCCACTGTAGTATACCATCAGAAAATTCTGCATCCAACGTTGCGGCGTAGGGTTTGCAGCTGTTCTTGTTTCTCCTGGCGGACCATCAGTAGTGGCCACCCAATGTCACTTCGTGGCAATGTCACTGCTCCTACCACGCAATGCCACACTCCACAAACCATCCGTCCCATTCAGGTACACCAAGGTGCTGTCTATGAGCATCTGCCAATGACTGGGACCAACAGAGAAGATATATTCATAAATATATATACACATAGGCATTGATACTCATACAAACATTGCTGATACACAGTGTCTCATCATTTCTGAAGCTGTCAGCATGACCAATGGGGTTCCAGCACAGTCATTAGCTCACTTTTATGCCGCATCGTTGGGTTCTGATAACACATATTTGAGGGTTTGAGATGATCGGTCAATAATTGCATTTTCTCCTTTACATTGCAGCATTGCATATTCGCTTTAGTCCACCCTACAGACTGTCTCTGCCATTTCAGAAACTAGCAAGGAGAATCCTGTGGTGCAATCTGCTGATTCCTCAGTGCTGTAATATGAGTGAGGTGGATGAGGGAGGATTCCTTCCTGCTAGGCTGTTCTGCCATTCTGAAGTTTGGCGTTACTATGTTTATTTTACTTAACTGATTTTATGCTGCCGCCACATTTCGTGGCACAAAAGTAGAAGAGACTTCAGTAAATCTTTAACGAACCCACATAAATATTTCTCAGTTTCAGAATGTTACCCAGTCTGAGGCTTGTCCTACAGACTGTTCTACATGAACCCCTCTAATTGCCACCAGCCTCTTGCAAAAGGCCATTTCCAAAAGCAATCTGATTCCAGTCCTGTTGAACCATTTTGGATAACAAAGTCTAAATCTACAAATCCCTAAACAAAACCTCCTGGCATCAGTATTCGCCTGGTTGTGCCAGAATAGAGCCGGTGAGTTGAGCATTTCTGACCACAGCTGTCACTTTTTCTATGAAGAAAAATGCTGTCTCTCAGCTCAAACCAGCTAGGGCTTTATAGCTTAAAACCAACAAGTTGAATTTTACCTAGAAGTCAGTAGACAGCCACTGTAGTTCTTCAAGGATTATAGTCTGCAGTACCTGCGGTTACTGTGTGGTCCTGCAGTGAAACCCCCGTAGGTGCACGTATCTTACCTCCAAAGGCAAAGGCAGATAGCATCTCGATCAGCTCATAAGCTTATGAAAATGTAAGTCTTCCTGCTAAGCAAAAGTGGTGAGAAGAGCTCTTAGTAGTCACTATTACCTGAATAGCTGATACAGACAATTATTCTCCAAATAAACAGGCTTAGAAGATAAGCCTTAATCTTTTGGCCAATGTACTTCCACGTATTTTCCCATGTTCCTTACGAGAACAGAATTATAATGGTTTATTTGGGTGGAGCTTTAATCAGGTGTCTCTCCCCTGTTCATCCACACCTAAGAGATACTTAGGTAGAATGCTTTCCCGGTCCAAATCAGAAGGGACGGAGGTTTAAAGGTGTGTCTACCTTGGTAGCCAAATATGCTGTGATTCACGTTGCTTTTCTTACATGTCTCCTGGTTCTCCCTTTACATGTTTACAACACCGATAACAAAGCAGAACCTTGCAGTGAAGATCTCTGTGACTTATTGGGGAGGGTGGGAGGAATCACCCCACGAATCCTCCCTCAATAATACCCCAGAACTGAAGGTAAATGGCATATGTGGCAACTTTGGAGCCAAACTCCATCCCCTCGGGCATTTTTAGGTCATTGGTATCTTACATTGACAGAGCAGTTGTACTTTATGTAGGAGAGACCTGGGTTTGACTCTGAGGTTTTATTGTGTCTCCTGTCACTTCCAGAAATTCAGGAAACATCACAGGCTGAAATTCAAGCAGAAAAGACTCATTATTCTTAGAGACTGTTACTCAAAACTTCATGGTGACTCTTGCAAATTAACTCTGACAGGTAGCTATCAAACACCCCTATATCTTCATTAGAGCTTGCACAGCCACAAGAAATCTATCTGGATCTGACTAGATCCTGAAAATAATTCCTCACAGTCAGAAACACTTGACTCCATCACCTGAAGCAAACAACCTGGATTAACCAGCTTTTTAACCACCTGTTTTCTTTGACTCTTGCACAGTTCCAGCAGATTTCAAATGCTCTTTTCCTTGTAATCAATACATTCAGAACTGGGCTTAATCCACTGGCATTTTAGCCATCATCCTTTCTGCTTCGTTAGTTCGAGGTCATCTAAATTCTACAGCATAGCTGATCCTGCCTTAAGGCAGCGGGATGCTCTAGGTGACCTTTTAAGGTCCCTTCCAACTCTGTTTTCGATGATTCTGTGATATGATCTGTCAAGACAAAATAGATGAGCAGGTACTTAGGGGTATTTAGGATGTATCTTCATCACTAATACGGTTTGATACCTATGCAGTTTTCCTGCTTAGACTCATAGCAGTCAATTTTGACTTTTAGGAGGTGCTTTTTAAATGCTGGTGGAAAATGTCTGTACAATGCTCAGATCCTTAAAAAAAAAAAAAGAAAAACAAAAAAAGGCTGGGATTGTTGGCATGTCGCAAAGGCACATCTCCCACTCTATGTCTTCTGCTGCCACACAGCACAGATGAAAAGCGTGCCTAGCTATACAAGGTGAAGCACGGGCTATCGGGGACACGTGCATCAGTGATGTCTAATAAGAATCCGTTGGTGTAGAAATTGGAATAACACAGACTGGTTAGTGAAGATGACTTTAACATTGCAGTAAGGTGGCCTGTACACACATGCTAGTCACTAGGTCAAGCCTCATACTTATAATGGACATTCTTTATCAAACGCAGGCTGGAGGTTGAAGATTTCCTATATTTAAGGCCAAGCATACACATCACGGACTCATCGTGTCCTTGAGCTTCTTTCTTAATTTATGCTGAGCAGTGTTCTCAGCTGTAGTGATTACCAAAGGTTGCTTTGATGGAGACCGCAGGAGGGAAATGAAGTCTCTGACAGGGTTCCCATGCAGCCAGTTCATGGTGATGCTGTTGTGTAGAGTCGGCTGAAGTCAGCAGGTCAGATACGGACTTCTACAGTCGGCTTATGGAGAAACTCCCTTGCTCTAGAGGATTTAAATGGGAACACTGTCAGGTTTAGTGTTCCCGTTGAGCTCAATTTTCTTGGCGGACTGTAAGTGGAGAGAAAGTCTCAAATGCAGCCCAACCCTAGGTCATTAGGGGCTTTAAAAGATTACAGTCAGGACCTTGAATTGTATCTAGTAATAAACGGGGCATTAGCAGAGTGTGTGGAGCTCACGATGGCTTTGTATAGTAATATTCCAAATACAAAAAAAAGATGAAGTATACCACTTGAATGAAAATGTACTCGGCTTGGTTGAAGGAAAGCAGGGCAGGGAGAAGGCAGTGGAAGAAAAACAGGAAAATTGTGTTCTTAAGCCACTTAGCTGGCTGAGCTAGCTAATGGGAGACAAGAGTCCTCCCCCTTTAAATTAATTGGGCAAATACGATCTTACATGAATCAACTTGATGATAGTAGACTTTACGTTCAAAATGAGAATTCAACTCCTTGTAAATAAATAGCACAGAAACATCCATCTGGTACTTACGGAGAGGCGCGTTTTATCAGCAGTTTCAGCTGATAACCTAGCGATTGAGTAGGTTCAAAAAATGGAGTCCCTCTTACCAGCTGAAATGATCTTTTGAAAATCAAGGCACATAAAAAAGGGGACAAGGCAGAAAAACTCTCATAACCACTTCCCATACTTTCCACCTTTTCTGTCAAAGCCTTTCAGTGTTCAGTGTCCTGAGTCCAACCAACGAGCTCCAATTTACTCTTTCAGAATAAACAATGTAAGATTTAAAAATGCTGAGTGTTTGCAGCTAGTGAACGTATACATCTTTAGGTGCAGAGCTGTGATGCACTCATGTATTATCACACTCCTGGACAGCGGGGTAGAAGGCGTATGCTAAGAGAACAGGAGGAACGGGATATTCATGCGCTCAAAGTGCACATGCATGCAAAGGGAACGAACATCAGTTTACTGCCCTACTGCATGAGACCTTTGCGGTTCCAGAAGATGCCTCCATACTGAAATCTGTCTGTATCTTCCGGACTTCTGTCACGTTGAAGGTGTAGAATTGTTTCTCCACAAAGTTCTTTTAAGCTGTAATTCTGGTTTGATCCCAGGGACCCTGTGCAACCTTATTTCACGCAGGCCTTAAAATCAGCGGATCTATGTGACAAAAGGTAGTCGCTAAAAGGGACGTTGTTGCATGAAGGGGGGGGTATGATGTGGGCAGCGGCATTTCTAGTTAGCACTCAAGCCTCCTCCTTTTGGAGATCCGCGTTTTATTGAGCCTAATTCATTCGTAAAAGAAAAATAAACAGAACTCCAGAACTTACATCTTCTTTCAAAACAGGGTTGAAGGAATTGCACGGAGACTGACAGGAGCGCTTAGCACTGTGGATATCTCTATTCTGTCTTGCCAAAGGGTAAATAGAGGACATTCATTTGTTCATCGGCTTCCAAATCTCCTCTCTCCCCCTCCCGAAGGGGGGAGGGAAGAAAAAATAATTTGGAGAAGGGGGTTCTGAATACTTCATATTCTCTTTTGCCCATTTCTAGTGGAGCCAGGCATGAACAATTAAATCCAGGGCTTCCCTGTGGTCTGTGAATAACACAGCACAGTGCTAACCATCAGGGCACAAAGGCAGACAACAAAAGGGGCTTTTTTTTATTTTTTGTTTACCCTTCAGGACACTGTTTACCTTATCACTGAAGGGGAAGTTATCATCTCACTCCTTTTGGAAATCGTACTGGGTTGCTTCTGTACCTCCAGGTATGGGACTGGCTAGTGATGAAGTGGAGGTGTCAGCCGGGGGTTAGGGAAGTCGTACCGGGAGCTGCTGCGCTCGCTCTCCCGTCTCGCCGCCTCCGCCTTTGCCTCTTGCCCCTTCTCCGTCAAACCATTTTCTCTCGCTCTCCCTCTCTCTTTCAGCCGGAATGATTTTTTTTTTTTTTCCTTCCCCCTCCCCTCTAAATTTACTTCACAGCAGATTGTCTTGTAGTAAATCACCAAAAACCCAAATAGCACTAAAGCATTCTGATACAACATTAGCATTTGCTTAACAAGCACAAGATAAACATTAAACAAAGAACTGCATTTCTTTATTAGAGGCTGCAAGATACATAATCCATGAGCACAAGAAACATGGGACCCAGTGGATATGCAGATGTGTGTTATTTCATTGGCGCTGGGCGGCCTTGTTAGAAAAGGTTTTCATCTGAAGGCTTGGGGGTGGATAGTTGACTGTCCCTGGTGGGGCTGTAACTAGATACGGAGACTGTTGCAAGCTAGGCTGGGCTCCCTGGTGGATGCGCTGATTGGACAGCCCGAGGAAAACTTGGGAAGCATCAGGAAGTGAACTCAATCACCTTGGGGATGAGAGGGGAGAACCAGATGAAGGCATTTGACTTCTTTTGTAACTCCCACCAAGGACAGATTGCCAGGGCGATCCAGCCTCCATAACTGCAAATCAGGCCCTTTCCCCTATGCCGATTTCATTAGAATGGCCAGCATGGTGCAAAGAGGAGGGAGAAAAAAAAGGTTAGACACAGTAATTTTACAGGCAGGCGGGTACAAAAAAAATCTGCATAATTAAGCAGTCAAGGCTGCTAATAGGGGAGTTTATATGCTCTGGGACCAGGCAAGGGCAGCACATATGGATATAGCACTGGATATTAAATCTACGGCATGCAGACTTACTTCAGGGCCCTTAGAGAAAAGGCTAATTATAGAGAGAGGAATTGTGTTTACTGGTCTGTCTTGGGCAAAGATGTTGAGAGAAGTGCAACCAAGTTCTGCAGTTAGACATGAACAGTCTGTTAATAGAGATATCAAAAATATGTGCTTGTGGTTGCTTCATATCTAATCAACAGGAAATCACAGATTCCGAGACCCCCTTCTCCCAGTTAAATGACGAGGGGAAAACACATACATATACATATTCCGGATGCAGGATGTGAATGTGTTCATTATTAAATTGCTGGGATTTAATCTGAACCAAGCTCTTTATCATCAATAAATTATATTTAGCAGTTTACCCTAGTTTAGCTACTCCTGTTTAAAAATGTCAGTGCTTCTGGGTATAAGCTCCAAGTCAGCATTTAAATATAAATGGATAATATGAATGGAAGTTGCAACGGGCAGGACTGAGCAGTTAAAGAAAGGGTATGTTTATGTAACAAGTCCTGACGTGGTGGACATTAACATTTCATAATGCAGATCAAAGGTATGGAGAAGACCCAAGAGCCCTCAGTCAGAGGCCCCCAGCAACTGTCTAGTATGCTCCATGAGATGATTTCTCCAAATTAGAAAGACTTAGACTTTTCTTTATCCATATAGATAGATAGAGATATATATATTTTTTAATACTTTTGAAAGAGATTAGCCTTTTTCTAGCTCCCTGCCCACTCCCTGAGGAAAGAAGCGTCTCATTTTACTGAAGGGAGAAGGCTATCAAGGCATTATCATGAAACAGTGCCTCACATCCTTAACCGGTAGGAGAGGCCAGTGCCCACTGCCTATTTTGATTTAGTGTTTTGCTGCTTTAGGCTTTTGTCTTTTTTGTGTTTCGATGGAATGTACCAAGCTCTACCATCGTGGGTAGCCCTGTTCTGGAGTCTTGGAAAGCAAGAGTGCCCATCAGAAGGCTGCTGTGAGGGCTTCATTCCGCAGGGTGTCAGAGCCACGTGTGAGATGCTGGGTACCCACCAGCACCTCAAGAATTCAGGGTGATCGTGCGGCAGTATGGAGCGTGAAGGAAGAAGCCCTTGGCAGGGCTTCCTTGGATCTCATGGGTGGGGAAAAACAAACCAGCATTCAGGGAATTCACTGAAGTTTGGTGTGGAGCCCTGTACCAGCACTGCAGTAACATGCAGTGATAATAGAGAAACGTGCAAAAAGCAGCCCTGCCCCAAATGCTTGTGAAGGTGCTCCGAGTGCTCACTTTGCAAAGGAAATACTACTCCTCTCGTTTGGTAAATAACTGCAGGCTGGCCTTCTAATAGTGCCAAACCCCTCCAGCCAGTGAGCTCAAAGGACGCCAGCCAGGCTGACCGTGAAGAACATGCTCTGGTTTGGGGTTTCCTCCCCGCTCCCCATACTGTAAAGTGAGGCATGGGGAGGAGAGCTGGGGTCACCTGGGATCGGGCAGGCTGCTCTGCACTGGTGGGACTTGTAGCAAGTGGCAATGAAGTGACAGTGCTGGGGCACCTGGGGGAACAGAGAATTTCCCTTCCCCACGCCTCATCCAAAGTGATAAGTAATTAAATTATACATATTTAGAACACTGTTGGTTATGCTGCTCATAAGCCGGAAAGATCAGCATACGAATGAAGCCCCGTTATCTTGAGGGCACCACGCTCATGAAGCAGTCACATGGCCAAAGTACACGTCTGTCTGGGTGTCAGTCCTCCTCAGCTTGTTCATGTCTGACAGAAAGAGAGAGGGCTTGAGAGAGAGCTGTGCTTCTATGCCTATCGTGAGAGTGCAGTTGAGGGGAGGACAGCAATCTGTATAGTGTTGCCAGAGAGGGAAAACCTGTATGCTGAGATTGAGCCCTTTCTAAACGTTACAGATTCTGTGGTAGAGACCAGAAAAATAGGACCTGGGAGAGACCTTCCACATGTATGTTCTTGGACGCAGAGTCAATCAGCTGGGAAACACAAATCTGGAGAAAGCAAGTCTTTCTTGCTTTCCGGTTCGTGCAGAATTGTTCGGTTGTTTTTAATCTTCGGGTAACTTCTGTTCATCTGCTCCTCCTGCTCAGCTGGGATGTTCTCACTGTACGAGTTTCTTTCCTATGCAGAGCCATCTCACTTGCTGGTTTCCTGCTCCTTTTTTTAGATTTGTAAATTTGAGGTGGAAACAAATACAGTGTGTGCATATGTGCACACAAGCTCACTCTTCCACAGTTTACAGAGCAGTTAAAAGGATTAATGAAAATCCTGGTCCAGCAATTTTTCCATATGTTTGCGAGAAAATCCGCCTTAAAACATTTACAGGATGCCTGTAATGACGGTATTAAAGCATCGGCATTGCCCTTTATGAAACACAGTTGTGTTATCAGTTTACGTGTGGATAATGTAAAGCTGTGGAATATGCTTGTTTGGAGGCCTATTTCAAGAATAAGTTGCAATTGCCAAAAGACCGAATAACTTTTCGCTAGTGAGGAGCAAGTGGATAACCTGTCAATAGTGATGATCTAATGGCAGTCCCCAAGCTGTGCTGTGTCATCAGCCAGCTGTCAATCCCACCAGCATGTCGCAAAAGCACTAATTGTTGTGATAGTATCAGTGCGAAAGCTGCTAAGAAAAAAAAAAAACCCATAGTCCCTTGGTGCTGCTTCGTAAAAATAGGTCGAGGATCAAAGTTCAGCTTGGCTGGACTGGATTTCGGTTTTGCTTGCATAGCTACCTGTTAACACATTACTAAGCACCTAATTGTAGCTGGTTGCAGCTGCAGTTACTTTGCTGGTAAAAGACAGGAATCGAGCTGACTGCACGCTCCTTCGAAAAAGGTATTTGCCAGCTTCTCATAAAAGCATCTCTTCTTCTCCCGAGCAGCCCCATTAGGCTTGGATCAGGGGAAAAATGCCTGCTTCTCCTCAGGCAGCTTGATATTAGAGACCTGCTCTAGCTATAGTTTAAGGAGTAATTCAAAATTTAAGAAGCAGTCCCACTTAAGTAGTAGCTCAAGCATCATTTCTATATGCAATTGGAAACGCGTGTGTATGTATCTTTTATTGATACACATATGTCCACAGTGCTGCTCTTCCACCTTCTCTTTCTACAGTGCAATTCATTCATTCCTTGATTGTTAAGTCCTGCAAAAGAGCAGAAAGTATTTCTTCTTCTCTTTTGATTAGGAGCTTCAAAGACAGAAATAATATCTGTGTTTAGATAGAGTCTAATATAACACTGGCATTAGAAGAGATATATAATTATAACTAGCAGACACCTGTCAGTAATGTTCTCTCAATATTCCTCCACTGTTATTTTTGGCTCCTTTTTGCTCCGTTAATCCACCCATTCCCGTCTCCAAATCCCACTGCTTTTTCCTTCTCATCATCTCAAAGATCTCTCCATTTCTTTCCACCTCTACAGCCAGTTCTCTTATTAGAAGCCAAGTTATATTTCACTTTAACCACATTGCTCTTCCTCAGAGTAGAGAAATGCAGACACCAAGCTGGTTTTGGATACTGATTTATGTGGTTTACGTAGAGTTACTTGTGTTACTCTTACAACTTCTATCACGTATAAGCATCTTGTGACCATTTTCAAAGATTTCTATCCAAGCCTTGAGATCCTGTACCCAGACCTCTGTGCTCTTTTAGTACTCACGGCTTTGAACACCTATTTCTTGGGCCACGGGCAGTGTCCCATTGTCACAAGGCTCTTGTGCTTTGAAGAAATGCTGTCAGCAACCCCTGCACAGCTCTACCTTGTCCAGCTTTGTGTCCTCTTCAAAACCCAAGTTCTGCCACACTTGCCTGGAGTGATTATTTGTTTCAGTATGGGTGCCTTATTCAGTGTTCCCCGTCCCATTCTCATCTGGCTGCTTGTCCTCACACGGAGAGGTTCTCTGGGATGGGGCCGCCCGCCTGGAATATCGCGTGAGCTGTGGGGAACAGGTAACAAGGCCAGGTGACAGTATGTTCTGCTCTCCTTCTCATTCCTTCAAACTCTTGACAGGTTACAGCCACAGAACCACTTGCCAGCCCTCATCTCTTTTGCTCTCAGACGTCTCCAGATGGTCTAGAAAAACACATTTTTAAGAAGATTCAAGTGACTTGGTACTCAGGATTTCGCACAGCTTATGCAAGCAGCAGGACTTGGGACACGATCCTGCAGATACTCAGGGCCTTTTATAAAGGCCCGAGTACGGAGAGAGGCAAGAGAGGAGAGGCTATATTTATCCTGGTAGGCAACACCAGGGACATGAAAACAATTGACCCCTTTGTTTCTATTTCTCCCCACTTTTGCAACCCTGCCAGGCCTAATTTAGCATCTGTACTCACCTTCCCTGAAGGCAATGCAGTCTTTTACTTGGCTTGAAACTGTTTTCCCAGAAACCCGCATGTCAGCTGCGTAGGGAGAGATTTCTTGGAGAATGGGTGTGCGAGCTGGGTTCTGTGGTCCCTTAGTTTTTCTGCGGCTCTGGGTGTACCTCGGGAGACCAGCAGCCTGATGAATGCATTGTTCTAAAATGTCAAAGGGACCTCTGGGCACAAAGTGTCGCATCCTTCAGAACCACCCAACTCCTGCAAAAGCAAGATAGGTGCAGCCATAGGGAAAATGTCAAGCTGGGACTGCATAGCTGCGAGCGTCGTTGCCGCCAGTAAACAGGATCACTTATTTGACCGGGGTAAAATGAACGCTAAAAATACCTGGTGCCCACATCCAGTTCTCCCATTCAGTATTGCAACCCAGCTGCTGAGCCAGGGAGTTTTGTCTGCATTTGTGACACATCCTGTGTTCAAAAATAAATAAATAAATAAATAAATCAGGGAACATACAGTAGATGCATTTTACTGCCAGAGTGGAACTTCACAAACCTACCAGGGGACCTTTTTGTAATGTTTGTAATGTGCTGCTATCGTGCTTTAGCAAAGAAAAATGTCACTGCTGGGCTTTATTTTTAACAGACTTTTTTAACATCAATTAATGTAAGCAAATGTAGTGAAGCAGATCTTCCTTTTTATTTATATTTGGGTGAAAGTGGTGAGGGGGTTTTTGGGGGAACAGCATGCATGGGCAGGGGGCAAAGGGGGCAGAAAGGGAGTTTCTTCTGCAGTTCCACAGCAGAGAGGTGGATTTCTTTTTAAAGGTGCGTAAACGCAGATGGGCACCCAACTTCCACTGGCAGCCACTGGGGTTGAGAAATCCAGCTGCCTTTGAATGTACCATTCGTGCTGCATCTTAAAAAAATACCTTACAAAACATGCAGCATGAGTTATCGAGCACGAAAGACTCTGTGCTCCGTTGGTGTTCACTCGGCCAAGATCAGTCTACCCCCCATGCGCCCTCTTTTTATTATAAGAGGTAAAGTGGTCAGGTCACCCTAAGAAGTGACATTTGTTACTTACTGCATGAACCCTGTAAGACTTGCGTCATATTTCCCTCATGCTTGAAACCATTATACTTGCAGCATTTTCTAGCTTTCTCCTTTTTCTCTTAACACAAATGCAAACACATTCGCAGGATTGTAGGCAAACCCTTCCCTTCCAACATTGATTTGTTTTGTACTGCTGGGAAGAGACATCACTGCAAACCTTGGCAATGCAACATGCGCTCCTTTCAGTGGGCCTTTCATGGAATTAAAGGTGGAAGATACCTGCTATTTGACTTACCATGATGTGGCAGAGTTTTGATATAGGCACAGCGGAAGGGTGCGTATATATGAAATGTTGGAAAGAGAAGGGGGTTGGTAGGTGGTTTGCAAGCATGGCGCTCAGTTCGGCTGCCCCACCTCAGTTTGCTTGCTGCTCTGCGGGTGTTCTTCATCAACTGTTATTTTCAGTCCTGATCTTCGGCTTCTGGTACCCAGCTGAACCACAGAGGCTGCCCACCTTTTCTGCTGCATAATTTTCAAGGATTTAGCACAGCAATTTTTTTCTTCTCCGCTGCCATATCATGTATTAAGTCAGAAATGAACATCAACCGAGTACGTCACTTATTTGTCAAAGTGTCACGGGATCAAAAATCTGCATGCTTCACTCTTAGCAAGATGCATTACCAAAATCTAATGGAGGGTTCTTGCTGGTCAGTGATACACAGCATAGCAAGGGAGTTTGCCCTCTTGGTCTCCTCACCATCCTTCCTTCTTTTTTTGACTTCTAAAATGCCCCTGTTCTTTCAAATATGACTACAGAGAGGTAATACTCCTCCTCGACCTTATTTTCTGTTGTTCAAATCCCGCTTGGTGTTAAAACGCTCCGCTCACCTCCAGGTTTAAGAAATTAAAAATTGCTTCTTGAGTGAGGTGAAGGCAGCAATTGAAGGGGCTGGGGGATATATTCTATCTGCTTTACATCTTTGCATCTCAGATGCTTGTTTTCCCCACTTTGTCTGGATAAAGATGGACAGGTAAGCATAACGTGCCAAGTTAAGGACAGAAACTTGCTGCCTGCAAGGTTTGTGACGGAGACACTGCTTTTTAAACAGTCAGGGCTTCCAAACGATGGCCCTCCGGCTTTCCAAAAGAAAAGACCAGGCAAGTTAAATGCACATCTTGTACAATTCTGTTACAAAATATTTTTATTTCTTAGTATCATCAAGAGGTTGGTGATGGAAGCAAAATCCCATGGAGGTAGCCTTCGTTACATAATCGGAGTATACAATATTTAAAGGGTAGCTTAAATGAACCTGCTCAGGTCTTGGACAAATTGTTATAAAGTTAAGAAATTTAAAGTTTGCCCACACTAAAGATGCCCACAGCATCTTTGTAATCCCACATGATAGCTGTAGAAACATTTTACCTTTTTTTTTTTTTTTTTTCTTTTGGCGGGCAGTAATGCCTGGGATTGCTCTGGAAAAGGGATGGCTGTCTTCCCGGCAGTCTTCTTTTCCCCGACTAAATGTGAGAAAACCTGGGTCCACAAGTACTTTGTGTGTCTCCTTCCATTCTTCTGCTTATTCTTCAACTGTGTCAACAGTATGTGTGGATAAATAAAATATCAGGAATGCTGATATCATCTTCCTTTTCCCCTTTCCCTCCTCTAACTTACAATAATGTGGGGCAAAGGTCTACTTAACATAACACAGTTACGATAACTAGTACATTTGTATTTCTGCTATGATGAGAGGTCTGCTGTAGTGAGACTCATCCACTGGTGCTGCTTCTTCTCAGCAGTGTTAATTATTCTTCAGGCTCGTGTAGCGTGCGTATGGAAACACAAAATAAGCGATCAGGGAGTAGGATATTTTTGGGTTTATTTGTTGTGTCAGTGACACTTCCACTCTGACACAAACTCACAGCGCAACACTCCTGATCTGTAATGAGGTTGTATCCCAGGATGTGTATTAAAAGCCCTAAATAGTCCCTTGCTTATTCAAAATCCTCATTTATCTGAATTAATTTTGTGTCCCCCATTTCATTTGGGTAAATTAGGTTTCACAGTTTCACAATTTGATCACAAGTCTCACCATGTTCGGTGCTTCTGTCTCAACCTGAGCCCCTGATAGGACAGCACTGCATCAAAATCTCAAGTCTTCATTTGGGGGGGACCCCAAATACTGGCTTTCCTTGTTACAGAGAAGCCCTCCGAGGAGGAACGGCCCAAACCTGAAGGCCCCGTGCAGAATTCCAGGCGTACACTCGGTTAAAGCTCATGATTTTAAACCGTTCTCCCGATTTTGCGGCACTTGGCATTAAGGAGCTGGGTTTCGGGGAGCGCCGGACACCCTGTGCGTGCGCCCGCGGCGCCGTCGGGCCGGGCCCGCTCAGCCCCGGGTGGCTTGTTCCCCTTTAATATGTTTTCAAACATGAGACTGCTTCTTTGGGGGAAGTTAGACCTTTGTTTCATAACAAATGATGAAGTTACAGGATTTTTCTAGAGTTTTGAACATGCAAATATTCACTTTTTTTTTTTTCTCAACGAGGTTGCCCTGACTCAAAATTGAGAAGTCCATCTCAGAAATACATGTTGCTGCAAGAGAAGGAATGAGGGCAGAATGCAGAGGTTTAGGAATCCACTTTTCCTACAGCAGTCTCCCACCCACTGTCTGGAACAGGTAGAATACTTCAGGGATAAGTGAATATGCATTCAAGGAGAGATACATTTAGATAAGCTAGAAGAAACACTCATGTAACTTTTAAAGGTCTTTGTAAGGTACTCATTACTAAATGAGGCCATCTAGTGCAGAGCTAATCTGTCACACAAAGTGAATAAAACCAGGCTTCCTCAAAACTCATGCTATTGTTCTGTAAGAACTCCAGTTCGTGGATCCTGGGTGGCTATTTTAGTGGCTCTCAACACCACAATCAGATGTTCAAAGTCTTCCAGTGGAACAAGAAATTTTTCCAGTTCTGCCAACTTAATACTGTAAAAAAATCAGACATTTAACTTGTACAAAATAGATATGTAGCCATTTTACCACCACCACCACCACCACACACACACACACACACACACACACACACCCCACCCACCCCCCGTCGAAAACTCAGCGGGCCTTCTGGAGCGTATTTCAGCCTTGCAAGTGATGTACTGGCGTGTGCCTTCGTCAAAGGCTGATGCCTTGCGGTGGGCAGCCACCTCTCTCTTGCTGTTACAGGCATGGCTTTCGTATCGCACTTCAGATTTCCTCAGAGTCTTACAAGTGTTTTTTGGGTTTTCAGTGACGTTAATCACCTCATAGTCATTTAATGTCACGCCACATTTTTCTCCAGCTCTGTAAGTTTTATCTAGAGAGGATATGCGCTGACCTGACAGCCTATACATTTGTTTTTCTCCTAATAGTGCTGTATGTTTTTTTCCTTTGGTAATATTTTTTGATGCCTTATACTTGTAACCTGCTGTTCTTTTTAATTGCTTATTGTTATTAATTATATAGTGGTAACATTGCTGGCTTGAGACATTTGGCTGTAAAAATACATCTATCATTATTGCCATTGGATCTGCACTAAATTACCCAAGCTCTGTCTGGAAATGAAAGCTTCTCTGCATTTCTTCATGGAAATTTGAGTGAGGGTTAAATCAAGACTTTCTTGTGCCTCTTCGCCTCCAGCTAGGGTTTCATGCCCTTGTCCTACTTCTGCTCGCCACCTCTTCTCCTCCATCAGCCTTTCCAGTCTACAACCCCCCCCCCCCCCTTTTTTTTCTTTATTGTTGCTACTATGGCTGTTCTCCTTCCCCAACCAGTCTTTGCCTGTCAGTGATACATCTCTTTTCAGCCAGCTCTTCTCTGTTTCTTCTAGTCTGCTGTTTATCCTCTTTTCTCCCCTCATTATTTCATGTTCATAACTGCCATTCTGCTACCTGAAAGTTCACTGGAGAGGGACGGTGTTCTTAGGTACCTCTCCTCCGTTGCTAGCATAGTGGGAAATGATGTCTCTGCTTCAGTGAGAAATTTGAAGAAGAATTGGAATATATCTGTGAAAGTAGCATTTAGGATTTAAAAAGCCAGCCCACAAACATGTAACAAATAGAGGAAAAATAATTAATTGGCCCTCATTATTCTCTTCCCCACAAACAAAGAACTTTTAATAAAGAAATCCCAACAGCTGTTTGTTCAGCTCAGTGTGAAGTCTTAGTACCAGCAGAGAAAGTGGGAAGGAGAGTGGAGTAGGTTTAGAATGAAGTCTGGGCCTTTTTTGATATGTGAGCCCAAAGCTGCTTGCTTGCTTTATAGCAGGATCAAAGAGACAGACAGGGAGAGGTTAGTGCAAATTAAAACTGAGCTTTCTCATGCTTTCCTAAATAAAACAGCAAACTAAGTCAGACGAGTGATATAAATAATACTTTATATTAAATGGAGCTTTATCATTTTAATACATTGCTGTACAAGAAGATCTCCCCTAACTGGCAAAGTAGTTTGCTCGGGTGAAAAGAATCTAATTAAATGCCCAATTATCCTGAGAGCTGGGGGGAGGGGGTGGAGGTTAAGAGGAAAGAAAGCAGGAAGTTGATACACCCCGAAATGAGTTTTAAGAGCTGGATCAATATCCCCGCAACTGCTGCTCATCTCAAAGTGTCCCTCACCTATGTAAGAAGATGCCAAATAATCTTCGACTCATGTAATGGCATTCAGATTTGGAAAAAATTATCAATAGTGTCTGATGTATTAGAAAATACGAGGAACGCTGTTATTTCTTCACACTATCAATTCAAATATCCAGTAATACAGGAAATCCCTGCCCTATCCTATCCTATCCTAGTCTACTCTTTTTTTTTCCGTTTTCCTTTTTTCTTCCCCTTCTTTTAAGAGTAAGCAGACAGTTCTTTGTAGGTGGGATAAACAGCATTTCAGCATTTAGGGACTTCATCTTCCAGACGTCTAATGGCTTCATGCCAAAAGAAGGAAGGCAACTCTGACCCTTTCTGTATACTCGGAACAAAACAAATACCTGATGAGAGTTGTGTACAAAACATAATTTCTACTGCTGGTCCACTGTGATGTGGAATTAATATTGACGCTTTGATTGTCTCCATGGAAGAAGATGTCTTCCTGGTAGCCCTAAATTTAGAACAGGCTGCATTTAGTTTATGCAACATGAATCCTCTCCTCGTGTAACAATTTGTGTTTTCTTTGTGCAATACTTAAAAGTAGATATACCTGTACTTCCACCACTTCCAGAATTCCCAGGTGGGTGGGCAGTACTGGTAGGTATTTAACATCAAATAGCAGAGAAAGCTGGATCTCCAACCAGAAAGCAAGAACAAGAAAAAGAAACGGTGAACAAAAATACTGAAATTAAATGAACGATGCTAAAAAACCTAGAAGTTTTTACTTATATTTTACTTATATATTATTTTACTGTTCTTAATTCTTCTGAATACAAATGTGACATTTTCATTAGTTTTTCCCCCTACAGTTTGATTAAATTGTTAATAACTACTATGCTCAGGCAATCTCTGAGACGTTCAAATTGTAATTTTACTTTACTAGAGAAGGTTTGGTCCAAAAAACTTTTGTCTTGGAAAGAAATGGGCTCTTAGCTCACGGAATAGAGCAAAGAAAAACTTAATTCTGACCTTAATGCTGACACTGTGTTCATAAAACCGAGCAGATTAAGCAGGGCCTGATTCTTCATCCACTTGAATTTAGTAAGAGAGTTTTCGTTCTCTGTTTGGGGTAGGAAACCAGACATTTAGCAGCTCCGGGGTTTGGGTTCTTTATCTGTAATATGCAGACAATAATCTGTGTCTCACTGTGCGGTGTAAGGATGGAGGGCTTGACCTTGCACACCTTGGCAGAATTTAGTCCCACAAAAAGTCTAGACAAGGGTCTAGTAAGACAGGAGGCCTGCTCCCCTGAGTTAGTTATGCCAGCGTTTGAAGGATCAGTCTCCAAGTTTTTAATCAGTGAGCACTAAGTGCTTTTTGAAAAGGTAAACGTTGAGCTGTATCATCTGTCTACAAATAACTCATACCACTCAGCTTATTCCTACTGGTTTAAATTTCTTTTTATATCCCATGGTAAAATTGTTTCCAAAATAAGCTCTATCACATGGGATTTTATTGCAGTGATGAAGTGTAACCTTGTAGTGTGTATAGCTACGTGATGCAACACAGACTTTTTTTTTTTCGAACAAATTTTAATACCTTTTCCTGGTGCAGTTACAGACAAGGAGTAGCAAATTATGCATGTCCCATCAGCTGGTGAATAGCCCTGTTGCTGAATTCCTGAACTCTCTCCTGGTAGCCAGTTGCCCAGAAAATGCTGTTCTTTGATGGAGAGGGCATTTGCTGCATTTAAATCATTCTTACTTGAGCTGAAAACATGACAGTTATTAAGAAATAGACCCTGCCAGTTGCCCTTCTTTTATTTTCATCCAGCCTCACTGCAGCCAGACAATTCATGGCTTTAACAGAACATACAAGGCACATGTGGTAAGAAGAGTTCACTTACAAGCAGCCAAAGTGAGTGCAACCAAGCAAAAAAGTGAACAGTTGGTGAAGTGAAATGCATCCCTTGCTTCAGACAAAAATACAGTGGAATGAAAGATGCAGTAGACTGGCTTTCCTTTAAGCAGATCTAATTTCAAAATCTGGCCCTGGAGAGATGAACTTTTGCTTTAATTGAGGAGGTGGATCCCAGCTCTTTGTCACTCCATCAGTCAGCACCCTTTGCCGTAGCTCCAGCAGTACGCTGCAGAAGGCTGTAGGATTTATTCCCTGCCTATAGAATAAAGGTTCCGACCTGGTGCTGCTGGGAGCCAGCGTGGCCTGGCCTCAGCAGCGCAGTGCGTATCCCATCCTCTTCCTTCTAACGTTGGCCAGCATCCTTCAAGACAGAGTCATCGCCTGGTCTCGGCTTTCCCCTTGGGAGGCTACAGCCGTTGGTGACTCGAGAGTTTAGGACTGTTCTTTACATCTTGTCCGCCTCCTTCCTCAGGCATGGGCAGCGCCTTGCCAAATATCATTCTGAACTGAAAAAAAAAAAAACCAAGGGGAGAGACATCGCTCAGGTTGCAGCCTGATGTGGCAAGTTTCCCAGTCTCTAGCTAATATCATGATTTCGGTTAAAAGTGGTATTAAGAGTAAACACAGACCACCATCCAGGCCTGCCTACGCAAGCAGCAGTGCGTGGCACAACAGGGAAACACAGGATAATGGTGCCGAGAGGGTGGGGAAAATATTACGTTCCCCTGCCCTGCAGATTCCATACACGTGGTGATCTGCCCTGGACCCTGTGCAGGGGAGACACGGGTGTACTTTCCGTCCAGTCCTCCATCCTGTCCCATCAGGATTGAACAGTTAGGTAGGACTTTAAAAAATCCTGTTTTCCCATGGCAGGTTCTTCTAATGGCTGTAAATTCTAGCTGTATTCTTCTTCCTGCTGCAAATTCCAGCTGTATGCTTTGCCTTCACTATGTGTCTCCTTCTTTATCACTATATTCCCATGCTTTTTGTGTCAGCTTCCAAAATTAACACCGTGGTGGATAGTGTTTTTCATGGGGGGGGCGGGTTGTGATAATGTTTGAGAAATTGAAAATGACAGAAGCACTATTACAATCAGGGAGAAATTATGAACGTGGTGCTGGAGACTTCAGGCACCGTTTCATTTCAGCTTCCAGGCTTGGAAGAGGTGTTGCGTGTTCCTTAGCAGGTGAGGAGACTTGTCATGCACTT
>NW_009270000.1:2740707-2760577 GCF_000687185.1 Egretta garzetta | reverse complement strand
AGGCTGATGAGTGTGTGGGTGTGCGGCCGGTAGAATTAAAAGGGTGCAGGCAAACACAGCACACTATAAACTAGGAAGCACGGATGGCTGTATACTCCTGCAAATTATAGTGTTGTATGCTGTATTTTGTCCTTCCCTGGTTTTCAGTGTGAGATGTTGTAGCCGAGGGGTTAGCTGTCATCCATGGCGTTCCTTCCTTACTCCTCAGATCTCTGGCTTATAAATGTGTGCTGCAAAATTAACTCGGGGAAGAGTGGAAGCAATGTGAAGAAGGAGAAATTGGTTTAGGGGCATGGTTTGCTTGGTAAAAAAGAAAAATTATAAAGAAAACACATTAAATGTGGGAGCTGTGCATGCTTTAGACCGGAAAAAAACACAGGGACTGCAGGCAATTTCTTTCCTGCATTGTATGTGGAGGGCAGAGTTTACACTACTTCTTAGCAGATGCTTTTAAGCATGGACCCAGCCTCGTGATGATTTACCAGGAGGACATCATCATCTTTGGACCTTTGCCTATAGATTTATTCAGAGTAAAAGGCAGAAGGACCCTTCTGGACAATCTCGAGGGTGAATAAGAGAAAGAGTTACTTATAAACAGTTACAAATTGGTACTTGGTAATGGCTGTAGTGTTGATCAGACAATATAAGAGGGCCCCCAGTGGCTACCGACTTAACAGCTGCATGTAAGTCAGCCAGTGAACATTTGCTTGTAGCTGCTCTAGTTTTGTTTTTATTGAAGAACAAGAAGCATAAACGTGGGACAGGCAGTCTAGAGGCTGCTTAAAGGGTTTCACTTGTTTAAAGCCTATATTGAAGTGTCGGGGCCTTCCGTGAAAGGAACACGTTGTGCATTGAGTTGGTAACACAAATTGGGCCGGGTCATCTAACGCGGTGCCTTCAGCGGGGGTGCGGGGGATCGGGGGGGATCTGGCCTGCCGTACAAGTAACTCAGCAGCTCTGCAGCACGGGTAGCCAGTGCAAAGACACAGGATCCCCAAATGCGAGCATATGCTCAGCACGAAGACTGGTTTTGTTTGCTTTTATAGCTGGTTATCAGGTTAGTTGCTGAGGCAATGGGCTGCACCTCAATTAAAATCTACCTACCCCCATTGAAACATTTAATATTTGTGTAAATATTGAACATTTATATGAATATTAAGTGCATTTATTTAGAATTGATTCATGTTTACATTTTCCCACTATCTGAGTAAAGATTACAAATGGAAAGTAATTTACTTATGCAGAAATTCTGCATGCATCAAACTCATTTGTCTACCAGCAGTGGGGTAAACCATCCTCATCCGTGTTGCGAGGTCTTAACCATGTCCAAACTCATATCCTAACCATGGAAGGGCAATAGTAATCAGCAGTTCTGTGCTGTACAGTGGGTACTTTGTTCTTGCCTTCCTTACGGAGTTGTTGGATCCATAATGTGAAGGACGTGCTGACTTGTTTTACGACGTACCACATCAGGGAATGCAGTGCATGGTTTTCTGTTAGATTTGGAAAAGTGCAGGCTTTATATTAAAGGTTCATTTCTTTTTCATCGTTCAGCTAACTCATTTGCAGTGTAATGTACTTTCCTATTCCTCCTCCTGATAGTTGCTGCTTTTATACCTATTTTGCAAGCCATATTTTTAGTCTAATCCATACAGCAGTTGTCTAAAATTCCATAGCATTGCTTATTTCTTACCTATAACTCTTAATAAAAAATAGGGCTGTGCCAACCTATTATATCCTTAATAGAATATTCTAATGGTTATTAAATCAATTGACTCTGAATCTCACTTTAATAAATGAGTCAGACAGTATTTTCCAATTACTGTCAGCCACCACCTTTCCAAAGAGCAGATTATTTTGATTGAATTTTTTAAAGCTGTTCAGCACTTCTTTTTTCTTTTTCTTTTTTTCTTTTTTTCCCCAAGTAAGAGCAAAGAGCAGTAGCTCTGTTCTGCAGGGAAGGAGATCCTCTTGGACTGTATCTGACACTCCATTGCATTTCAGATTTATCCCAAATGGAAACTGAAAATGTGACATTTCACCGGCCCTTTATTTATTAATGATATCATACTTTGCACTTCCACAGCACCCTATCAGACTGTTTGCTAAACACGAAGAGCTAGATGGGGGCCAGCGTGTCAACAGAGCCTTTTGCCCCCGCTTTCCACATCTGGCACTTTTGCAAGAGCTGCCCCACCCTGGCTCTTTCATACTGGTGGGAGATAAGATGCTAGCTATGTTTTTTAAATTCTCCAAGGAGAGCAGAGCAGGAACAAGGCCTTGTTCCCTCATCCTTCCGCAGTGCTGGGTGACCCATGCAAGCAGGCAGTTGTGTGCCCAGACATGGTATCTTAAACCTTTTCAAAGGCAGATGGCAGTGATTCTGGGTCTTCTGTGTACGGTAGCTAGTCCTGGACTCTTCTCCAGCTCCACTGTCCCAGCTGTAATTAAAGTCTTAAGGGACACTAACTAGGTCAGCCTATTAAAGTAGAAATTAAAAATTAACACCTCTTTTTTAGAGATGGGTAGTCTGAGAAACACAGGCCATACTGGCATGCCCAAGGTGATAAGTGTAAGTCAGTGTTGGAGTTTGCAACAGCACCCAGGACTCCTGGCTCTTCTGCCAATACTGTAACCTTATCTGTCTCCCTTCAGTTTAAATCATGCTGGTCTCACGTTCTTGAATTCAAGGACTGGAACCTTGCCCTTTCTTCTGAGGCTGTAACACAGACCAGGTGATGTGCACAAAATGGGTGAAAAAGAGTGTGTAGGGGGGCGTTGATAACTCCCTAAACAGTGGGACTTAGGAAAAAAATTATTCTATTAGTTACACAAATGTAGTCATATTTTAAATGCGGTCTTTAGAACTAGGAGACTAAAAACATTTTATTTTTAAGAGAAAGCTTAGATTCTGCACAAATTGATGTCTCTTGCCTGGGGAAGTTTCCTATCTGCCCCAGGCGAGTGGGTGAGGGGATTTTTCAAACCCTGTTTATAAGCCTTTAGGAAAATCAGATTTGCAACATACAGTAATCAAAGTGGTTTTGATGTTTGTGACCAGGAGACTGCCTCGGATCTGAGTGATATGGGAAATACAATAGGGTCACATTTAATGGGGTTCAATTCTTCTTGAACAAGTACAGATACTGTGTAACTACAATTAGTTTTGCTTCAGCGTCAGGAGTGCATGCCTTTCTTCCTGCTTTTTCCTCATTAGCTAAGGTAATGGAAAGAGAAAAAAAGCCTTCTCTGTCTTCCGTAGCTCCATATAAAAATATTTCTTTTTAGGAAGTCTTTCTCCTTTGGTATGTTTGAAGAACTCCCCGTTCAGTGTTCCCATGCTCAAGAATGATTAGCGTGGTTCATTTACACTTTGCCAACAGTATCTCTGTGATCTGAGAATTGGCATCGATTATCTTCACCTTGACATGTGGAAGATCCTGAGATGGAGCTCCCTTTGTCCTAATTGCTTTGACTGTGTATATCAGCACAAACAGTCTGATGAAGAAACTTCACCCTTTGTGGGGACTTGCACCGTCTTCAGAACTATCTCTTTGGTAATGACCACGGCAAGGATCTGGATGTAGGAGGAGTGATCTGGTCACGTGTGGCAGTCTCTACATTCCTCGTAATTGAGTTGCAAGTTCGGGGAAGAAGAGGCATTTATATATGGTTTGCTGAGCCTTCCTCCTCTTTTCATTATGCTGTTCTGCAGCTTTGTCCACAGCTGTGGGTTGCTGCCTGTTGGGAGAGTGCAGCGTATAGCCTGCCTCGCAGGATGTGGACATCTCTCTTAGATGTACAGGCTGGTGCGTGCCAGGTTCTTTTCCCTCATGCTCCCCTTGACGGTGCTTGCATGGGCCATACTGGTCTTCTTTCAGCAGCAGCAAAAGCAGAACACGCTGGAAGGGTTTGTCAGTGATGGCGGAAAACCCCAAATCCCAGGCAACTTGAGAATCCACTGAAGTTTTCCCCGCTAAGGAAATAGCTAATGTATATTTGATAAATGGTTGCTAATTTACCTATGAAGACTTACAAAAGGTGTCACCTTCTTGATGAGAATGTGCCGCCTACCCCTAATCTGCCCCTGGAGGCTGTTGCGCAGCACGTGTTCGGCCAGCAGTGCCTGGCTGCCAGTGCAACTGGCCAGACGGGACACGGACCTCAGCAGCCCCTCCTCCGCTGCCTCGGCGGCAGTAGCCCGTGGGCACAGGATCGACAGGACCACTGGCCTTTTTCATCTGTTGCCCAGAGCAGGCCTGCCATTTCACACCCCTCTGGTAGCTCTTCAGTGTGTGGAGGTAGGCAGGAACATTGAACGTGGCTTTAATGAGGGCCTGGGTAGAGGACGGAGGGAAGTCTGCGGTTTGCTGCAGGAGCGCACGGGCGACGCGCGGCCACGTTTGCCTATACCTGTGGCACCGCTCTGTTGGCGCCAAGTCTGACAGGATGACAGGTCAACTTAAAATGGCCACATGCCAGCGTGTCCATTTGAGAGCCAAAAAGGAGGCCTACATTCCTCTCACAGTTGCTACGTGAAAAACACAGTTTTACCATGAAAGGCCATGGAGTCACCATATATATGAAAATTACGAAAGCTAGCTTTTTGGTGGAGAGAGAGCTCCCTGGCTACAGACTGTTGTCGGGGCAGAAATTTTTATAGTCGGCATGTTTTTACCTCCAAAGGAGACACCCCGCTACCCAACCCCAATTCTGTGTAAATCTTTTGGCTTTGTTGGTTTTCATCTGCCCCTTACCTTCTCATTATGAAGAGCTCTGGCCCCTTGTAGAGAACCACACGATGGTAGTTTTCAGTAGTCTCGCCTGCAGAACGGCCACCACCGCCTGGCTTAGCTCACGCTCTCTGAAGCCCAGAAATTCCCACCCTTGGCTAAACATGCCGTGACTTACGTGAAGGCTGAATTTAGCTTTCGGGCTGATGGGAAGTGAAAGCTGAGGGCTACCATTGAAATTTTGTCGGTTCTGCTAAGTTACTAAGGATAATTGTAGAGCGGGCGTGTGGCCCCACTCGGCTACACGAGGACCGTGTCGTGTTTTCTTTACGTTGGTGGGCAGGGTTGTTGCGTGCAGCACAAAACGTTGTCTCCGCTGTCACCATCTACAGCAACTGCCAAGCGCACACGTCCGTCACGGCGGTCACTAATGGCTGCAGGCAGCACTCTCTTTGGCAGGAGGTGGCCAGGGTGGGCAGGGCGCTCTCCTAAATCACCCCCTTTTCACCTGAGAAACGGTAGGGAGCCGTGCCAGTCGCCAAGCGCTTTACTCCCGCGTGGTTTTTAATAATCAGATACAGTATTTACCTGCGAGATCAATGCTACTCGTGTAGCACACCGGTGACATACAGAAGGACCTTTTCTAAGCGGCGCTGTGGGAATTGAGGCCTCTGCAGCAGGGCTGGAAGCCACTTCTTACCTAGCAACTGTTTCTAAGTAGGACAGCCGTTGACTGCCCTCATGGCGGAGTGGATGAATCCTGCAGCACCCTCAGGAAGGGAACCCGGTGCCAAGCACCAGCCGGCCTTCGGAGGACAATGGGAGGAAGCCGAAGAACAAGCGGCGGGGGGGGGGAAGGGTTTTAAAGCTGCAGGACCTTGACGGGAAAGCTGCGTCAGGAGACGCACGGGGACTTTTCTGAGCCGTTAAGAGAAGAAATGCAAATAAAGGGGGGAAAAAAAAAAAATCTAGGACTGTCAGAAAGGGAGCTGGGAAATCCTGCGGCTTGCAAAAGGTTTTGCGTACACCCCTGGGACTGAAAACCTGGAGCGGCAGTGATGTGAGGGTATAAACTACCCTCCCCTGTCATGGTGCTTTTACGAGAAATGCCACGTTAGCCAGAGTGCCAAAAACGTGTGCGTTCACAGTTCTTACCCATGCTAGGAGGATGATGTGTGATCGGCATTAATTCCTCACGCGCTGTTTTGCAAATGCACTTGATCGTGATCGGGTGACTGCTAAGAGATGATGTTTCAGGTCCCACTCATCATTTCCAAAGTCTAATGCTCTGCATTCCTGTTCAGTGGTAATTGTATGTGGACAATCCGTGCTTTTAATGCCCAGTTAAGCTTTGTACATTCTGAAACCTTCCAGGTAAAAGAACACATTAGCAGCCATAGGTGCTATGGGGCATCCAGTTTCCTGAGCTTGGGAGAACAGAAAGTCTCCTTGGTGCACAGATCATGTTGGACTGTCTCTTTGGTAAGGGCTGTGGTGAATTTCACTTTTCCTTTGATTTCTCCCGCAGATGAAGGACTGAACCATGAATGCAAACTCTGCAATCAGACGTTCGACTCTCCTGCCAAACTTCAGTGCCACCTGATAGAGCACAGCTTTGAAGGCATGGGGGGCACTTTCAAATGTCCAGTGTGCTTTACAGGTAGGAGGCGATCACTGCTTGGCCCAGTCATGCCCTTGGCTTGTGTGCGTGGAATTCCACTTACAACTGTGTCACGTGCTGGCTTTCAGTCAGTTTTAGGAGGGGACATTACATTTGTTCTCATTGGAAATACTGATTAGAAATCATTTAGAAAGCTGAGCTTCTTGTAAGGTCAGGTATCCTATCTGTAAGAACTACATTTCAAGCTCCCCTATCGGAAACTTGAGTTTCTTCTTATAATTACAGAAGTGATAGTCTGTTACCTTCCATGGTATCATGTTCATTACCTTCACATTCCAAACTTGCCGAGGTTAAAACTGCCCATAAATTTGTGCTTTAAAGCTACAGATGTTTCATCTAAAACGATATAACTCAGAGCTAAACTTGGCCCCACGGGCAAGGGTTGCTAGGCATAGCCTGTGCAGCAACATTCTCCTCTGATCGGGTAAGAAAGCTTGCTTGCGTGTGTTTGTTGGCTTGTGGTGAGAAGAAACACCCTTGTAATGTGCTTTAGAAAGCAAACCATGCTGTCTTGCCACAAGTCAAGTTCTGCTCTCCCCTGACACAAGTCCAAGTGTGGAATAATCCTCCCCAACTCAGTGGTGTTATTCAGTAGTAAAACCCAAGTGAGAAAATAACTTGACCCAGTAGGGCTAAGCACTGCAGTGTTTGGGCCATAATGAGGAACAGAAAAATGCTGTTGTTGGAAATGAAAACACATTAAAAGGATGCCTACAGAGTTGTTGTGAGTTTTTTTAAGGATTTCCTAATAGAACATTTCATAAAATGATAACCTAAAACATAAGCGTTAATATGTAGCTTACATGCCCAATTTTGCTTTACAAGATGAAAATCAAAGATAATCACAAACATGACAAAACACACTTTGGGTATTCTCGCATCAATGGCATGCTAATTCTGGAAGCCATTCAAGGTTTCTGTTCTCCATTAATGGGAGTGAAGGATTTTCATTGATAGGCAAATAGACCCTTTAATACCTTCGTTTTACTTCTCTTTGTTTGGCAGCTCCCCTCCCAATAAAACCCAAGTGCGCGCTACAGAGGAAAATTAAAGTTGAATTTTTCATCTCTCAGATACAGTGGCTGGTGATGATTATTACCTCACTGTGTTCAGGTTTCACGCATCTCTGTGGGTTATAAAATTAAAAAAATACATAGTTCATCTTCACTGCACAGCTTGTCGTAGTAATGTCTGAGCGTGAATAGCACTGCTGTAAACAGTTTGCCTGTTAGGCGTCTGCGTTCAATAATTCTTTCAGTTAGGCATTTTTTTTGTTTTTTAGTTTTATTACTGCTTCTCCAAATTTTTTGCTCTTGTCTTTGTGTACACATTATGAGGCAACGTTTTTTTAGCGTAATGCCATGGGTCTTTGATTTCCAAGTTTGGGGGAGTTGTAAGTGCAATATAAAAGCTTGCATATGTAAGGAGTACCCAGTGACGGTTCTCCTTGTGAGCAAGATCCCTGATAAAACTAATTCTTTAATGTTTGAGCCAGTAGCCTTGTAAAATGTGTTAAAGAGTACGGAGATAAGTCGATTCCAATCTGTGTGAAACGTTTTTAAATTTTGCTGATGGGGTAAATAGACACCGAGCATTAATCATAAACAATGGTGTTTTATTAGCAATATGCCATTAAATTATTTCAGTACGTCTTGCTAGAATATTAACAAGAAGTAAAAATCACCAGTATGAGCTTTATATGGAAAATGGAATCTGATCTTTTTTTTTTTCAGGGTAATGAGAAATGTGATTAAAATGTATGACTCAGAAGAACAATATTCTGATGGTTTTTGTTGCCTTGCAATTAGAATAATTTTAATGATTAGGAGTGGAGTCAAAGTCAAATGCCAGCATCTTTAATAAATCCTTTCCCTGCCTATACAGATTAATATTGTAGATGCAAACTTTTTTAGGTCACAGTGCACCAGGCATCCATCAGAAGTCAGTGCTGCCAACCCAAACACTGCCTCTGGCATATACAATTTAATTATTAATAGTATGTCTCCTAGGTAAACTGTTACACAGTCTTAGGGCCTTGTTTTGTAGTCATTAAAATTGAACATGTTTATATTATTGAAACCCTTGCATTCAGTGTGTAGGCAGAGTTGATCTTAAAGTATCCAAAGAGAATTTACCTGCAGTTCTGTTTCACATTTATAGACATTGCCCCAGAGTAGCTGTGGGATATAATTTTTAGCATTAACACATTTAAATACAGAGCTGTTTGTTAGCTTTAACTTTAGGCGCACAGAGTAAACAGGACTTTGGCATCTGTGCTTTTCAAACCTGTTTGTTGCTAGGAAATAAGTTTTGTGTGTGTTCACTCAAAGTGCAGTAAGCATGAAGAAATAATTCTGAAGAGAGAATGGCATTTTTAAATTCTTTACATTTGAAACCTTCACTGGTTGTCCTGTTAGGGTCTTTTTTTTTTTTTTTTTTCTGTTTATCTCTTTCAATTCATTCATTTTAGAAGAAGGATCACACTTTGTAGATAGCATTCATTGATACCCATTATAGCAACAGTGTAATGTGAAATCAGAGTGCGCCAGCCTAATTTTACCTCTTGGAATTGCTGAGTGTTAATGGGAAATTGTTTATAAAAAATTCTTCACTTGCAATATGAAATAATGAAAAACTTGTTCTTGTTGTTTGTCTAATATTCCAGTGTTTGTCCAAGCAAACAAGTTGCAGCAGCATATTTTCTCAGCCCATGGACAAGAGGACAAGATCTATGACTGCACACAGTGTCCACAGAAGTTCTTCTTCCAAACAGAGCTGCAGGTACGACACTTGTTACCTAAGGGTTATAACAGCGTTATATATTTGATAGCTGAGTTCAAAGCTTTACTTGCCATGACTTCCTCTGATACTTACTCATCATCAGGATGGGAATGAGGGAAGGACGAGAGAAATTGCAGGTGATTCAATCCGTGCTGCTTCAAAAAGGTGCTGACAGAAAGCCACCTGGTACAGACCTGAATTTTGGGAGCCATCTTTGGATTCTTGCTCTGGAGCTTGTTGCAGCTCAAGATATTCTTCAGGAGAGAAAAATGGGCATCCTATTTTTCAGTTTGATATCCATAAAACATTTACTCAAGCAGTGGAATGGAAAATAAGCATATTCTTTCGTCTCTTAAGTGTGAAAAGCTAAGCACTGAAGTCAGAGTGTAGGAATGGGGCAAGGGTGAGGAGGGGGGAAGTAAAATTTATCTTGGCTGGCCATTTCCCATAAATACTAACTTGGTGGGGAAAAAAAATAATAGGGTCAAATGAATGGTACACTGTCTTCTTGCGTGCTGTTGTCAGACTTGTAATGATACTATTTACTAATGGTAAACAAAAGGACAGAGAGGAAGAA
The DNA here is from genome assembly GCF_000687185.1 of Egretta garzetta. Taxonomy (NCBI): domain Eukaryota; kingdom Metazoa; phylum Chordata; class Aves; order Pelecaniformes; family Ardeidae; genus Egretta; species Egretta garzetta. The sequence continues at coordinate 2,750,805 of NW_009270000.1, read as the reverse complement.
ATAAATGTTGAACAAGATCTGAAAACAATTTTGGATGAAGGGATTATTTACTACTTATTAACATACTGCACTGCTTGTCTTACAATGACAAGTGGTGGTGTGTTATTCCTGATATGGTGTTACATTTTGAGACAGCATCAGAAGATTGTTTCTAAATTACTTTAGTTTGTATTGAAGCATTAAGATAAATTGACAGAGGAAGAAATTTCATGGTCTCTGATGGTATATAGGGATGGAACAAGGAGAAGTATTTGTACAGTAAGGCCTTTCTCACACCATCCAGCATGTGTTTTTTTATTTGGAATGGAGACACTTTTCAGCACTTAAGGTTTTTCAGTAGTTTTTTATAGCATGGGCCCCCATTTCTAAGTCCTTTGACTGAGGTGTCCACTATTAATTTTGTTTTGGACCAGAGCTGGATTTTGTCTCATCAACAGAGGCAAAAGGCTAGTGAGGCATGTGCACATGTATGCCCATTCAGTATTTCACTTACTGGAAGTTTTACATGCTGAAAACCTGATATTAACGTTTGGCATGATGATATGAAATACTTCTTTGGAGAAAAAGAAATCAGAGCGTTTAAACCATGCATGAATTCATTGCGTGAGACATTGGTGTTTATATCAATTGCACTGCATTTTCTCTTTCCTAATTTCTCAGAATCATAGAATTGTATAGGTTGCAAAAGACATTGAAGATCATCAAGTCCCACCGTTAGCCTAGCACTGCCAAGTGTACCCCTAAACCATGTCCCTAAGCACCACCCGTCTTTTAAACGCCTCCAGGGATGAGGACTCAACCACTTCCCTGGGCAGCCCGTTCCAATGCTTAACAACCCTTTTGGTGGAGATTTTTTTCCTAATATCCGATCTAAACTTCTCCTGGCACGACTTGAGGCCATTTCCTCTTGTCTTATCGCTTGTTACTTGGCAGAAGAGACCGACCCCCACCTTGCTACAGCCTCCTTTCAAGCAGTTGTAGAGGGTGATAAGGTCTCCCCTCAGCCTCCTCTTCTCCAGATTAAACAACCCCAGTTCCCTCAGCTGCTCCTCATAAGACTTGTGCTCCAGACCCCTCACCAGCTGTGTTGCCCTTCTCTGGACATGTTCCAGCAATGCAACATCTTTCTTGTAGTGAGGGGCCCAAAACTGAACACAGTATTTGAGGTGCGGCCTCACCAGTGCCAAGTACAGGGTAACAATCACTTCCCTGGTCCTGATGGCCGCACTACTTCTGATACAAGCCAGGATGCTGTTGGCCTTCTTGGCCACCTGGGCACACTGCCGGCTCATATTCAGTTGGCTGTCGACCAACACCCCCAGGTCCTTTTCTGCTGGGCAGCTTTCCAGCCACTCTTCCCCAAGCCTGTAGCATTGCATGGGGTCATTGTGACCCAAGTGCAGGACCTGGCACTTGGCCTTGTTGAACCTCATACAGTTGGCCTCGGCCCATCGATCCAGCCTGTCCAGATCCCTCAGCAGAGCCTTCCTACTCTCAAGCAGATCAAGCCTCCTGCCCAGCTTGGTGTCATCTGCAAACTTGCTGAGCGTGCATTCAATCCCCTTGTTGAGATCATTGATAAAGATAGATATTAAACAGAAATTACCTCTGTACTGAGCCCTGGGGAACACCACTTGTGACCAGCCGCCAACTGGATTTAACTCCATTCACCACAACTCCTTGGGCCCAGCCATCCAGACAGTTTTTTACTCAGCAAAGAGTACGCCCGTCCAAGCCATGAGCAGCCAGTTTCTCCAGGAGAACGCTGTGGGAAATGGTGTCAAAGGCTTTACTAAAGTCTAGATAGACAACATCCATGGTCTTTCACTCATCCACTAGGTGGGTCACCTTGTCATAGCAGGAGATCAGTCAAGCAGGACCTGCCTTTCATAAACCCATGCTGACTGGGCCTGATCACCTGGTTGTCCTGTATGTGCTGTGTGATGGCACTCAGGATGATCTGCTCCATCACCTTCCCTGGCACTGAGGTCAGACTGACAGGCCTATAGTTCCCTGGATCCTCCTTCCAGCCCTTCTTGTAGATTGGGCGTCACATTTGCTAACCTCCAGTCAGCTGGGACCTCCCCGGTTATCCAGGGCTGCTGGTAAATGATGGGAAGTGGCCTGGTGAGCACTTGTGCCAGCTCCCTCAGTACCCTTGGGTGGATCCCATCCAGCCCCATAGACCTGTGTGTGCCTAAGTGGTGTAGCAGGTTGCTAACCGTTTCCCCTTGGATTTGGGGGCTTTTATACTGCTCCCCATCCCTGTCTTCCAGCTCAGAGGGCTGGGTACCAGGAGAATGACTGATCTGACTATTAAAGACTGAGGCAAAGAAGGCATTAAGTACCTCTGCCTTTTCCTCATCCTTTGCCACTGTGTTTCCCCCCACATCCAGTAAAGGATGGGGACTCTCCTTACCCCTCCTTTTCTTGCTAATGTATTTATAGAAACATTTTTATTGTCTTTTATGGCAGTAGACAGATTAAGTTCTAGTTGGGCTTTGGCCCTTCTTATTTTCTCCCTGCATCACCTCATGACATCCTTGTAGTCCTTCTGAGTTGCCTGCCCCTTCTTCCAAAGGTCATAAACTCTCTTTTTTTTTCCTGAGTTCCAGCCAAAGATCTCTGTTCAGCCAGCCCGGTCTTATTGCTCACTGGCTCATGTTTCAGCACAGGGGGACAGCCTGCTCCTGCACCTTTAAGATTTCCTTCTTGAAGAACATCCAGCCTTCCTGGACTCTGTCAACCAGGCTGTTAAACAGGCCAAAGTCTGCCCTCCGGAAGTCCATGGTGGCAGTTCTGCTGACCCCCCTCCTTACTTCTCCAAGAATCGAAAACTATCGTTTTGTGATCTGTATGCCCAAGATGGCCTCCAACCATCACATCACCCAACAATCCTTCTGTGTTCACAAACAACAGGCCCAACGCAATGCCCTCCCTAGTTGGTTCCCTCACCAAATGTGTCAGGAAGTTATCTTCCACACACTCCAGGAACCTCCTAGACTGTTTCTTCTCTGCTGCATTGTATTTCCAGCAGATATCTGTAAGTTGAAGTCTCCCACAAGAACAAGAGCTAGTCGTTGTGAGACTTCTCCCAGCTGCTTATAGAATATTTTGTCTGCCTCTTCATCCTGGTTGGTTGGTCTCTAACAGACTCCCACCATATCTGCCCTGTTGGCCTCCCCCCTGATTCGTACCCATAAACACTCAACCCTATCATCATCATCATTAAGTTTTAGACAATCACAACACTCCCTAACATAGAGGGGTACCCCACCACCTCTCCTTCCTTGCTTATCGCTTCTGAAGAGTTTATAGCCATCCATTGCAGCTCTCCAGTGTGTGAGTCATCCCACCACGTTTCTGTGATGGCAACTATGTCATTGTTTTCCTGCTGCAGCAGTGGCTTCCAGCTCCTCCTGTTTGTTGCCCACGCTGCGTGCATTGGTGTAGATGCACTTCAGCTGGGCTATTGATCCCACCACCTTTTTGGGGAGAGAAACCCTAATTCCTACATGACTGGTCTCAGGCACTTCTGTGGTTTCTAACACATCAATAACCCTTGCATCTTTGCTACTGCATGGATTTCCATCTCCTACCTCTGGTGAGATGGCAGACTGAAGGACCTTGCTAGCACACCATCCCTCAAACGTTGGCATGCCACCCCCAGGCTTATCGCTAGCAAGCCTGGTTTTATCCCTCTCCCCCTTCAAATCTTATACAAAGCTCTTTCAATGAACCCTGATAACTCCTGTGCAAAGATTCTTTTCCCCCTTTGAGACAAGTATACCCCTTCTGTCACCATCAGGCCTGGTGTCGTGTAGACCAACCCATGATCAAAAACCCCAAAATTCTGCCAGTGACACCAGGCTTGGAGCCAGGTATGGATGGCTCTTCCTGTGTCTTCCCTCATCATTCCCTGCAACTGGAAGGATAGAGGAGAACACTGCTTGTGCTCTTGATCCCTTAACCAGTCGTCCCAAGGCCCTGAAGTCTCTCTTGATTGCCCTCAGAATTCTTGTTGCAACTTTATTGCTGCTTACCTGAAAAATCAATAATGGACAGTAATCTGAGGGCCATACCAGGGTAGGGAGCTTTCTCTTCACATCTTTAACCCATCCCCAGGGAGGCAGCAGACTTCCCTAAGAAGTGGGTCTGGTCCGCATAATGGGCTTTCTGTTCCCTTCAGAATGGAGTGTCCTAGAACAACAAACCATCTTTTTTTCTTTACGGAAGCAGTTTTGACAGAGGGCACAGGCTGACTTAACGTCAGTGACACCTCCAAGCTGGATGAACCATGGTCCTCATCATTGTTCGGTTCCACTTGCAGAACCTCATACCTATTCTGCAAGGGCACCTGGGATGGTGGGGCAGCCTCAGAGGAGAGGCGTTTGCTGCACCGGGCAGGAGCTTGTCACCATTGTGCCCTGCCCCTTAAGTCACCGTGTTCAGCCACTGTATTCTGCATGAAAACAGTATGGAGTAAAGCCTTTCTGATAGCCTTCCTTACCTCTTTGTCAGTGGACCCCTAGGTCATGGCAGCTCCTGTAGTACCTGCAGTACCATACCGGTAATGCTCCAAGATGCCTGTGCTGTATCTCTCTCCTGTTTTTAATAGATGTAAATCTGTTTAGTTTAACTGTCCATTCCAGGTATTGCATGTAAGCTCTGACCCAAAGTAGAAGAGGAGGACAAGGAAAAGAAAATAAAAAGTTGGACACTTAGGGGAAAAGACAGTCATACCTAGTGATGGACAGGAAGATGGAAGATTGAGTTTTGAAGTCAGAAAATAGTCTGGATTATGTAGAAAGTTATTGGACTTGTGGGAAAAATAAAGGAGAAACTGAGTTGAATGAGGAAAGGTCAGAAACTAATTTTGTTGTATGTGTTTCTTTCATGGCATGGTTTTTGTGGAATCATTTTCTTTGCTTTTTTTGGTCAAAATACTTGCTGGGGTTTTTTTGCAAAGTGTTTCCAATAAGGAGAAACTGCTTTTTTCAGGAAAATATATTTAAATATTTTTGGCTTACTGATTTTCACAAATTCTGTTTTTCATCACTGATTAATGAAATGAAGAAGTAGGGACATGAGCAGTTTCTGGAAAGAGAAAGAAGAGATTGTTAGGCAAGAAAGACCAAAAGGAAAAAAAAAAAAATCTCATCAAGGGAGAAGGTGCAGGCATGCAAAAGACAATTATGAAAAGAAAGAAACGGGAACAAGAGGATAGAAATTAGTTTTAACTGCAGAATTCAAGCTGGATTTTAAAAAAGCAGAATAGGTAACTGGACTCTGAAGATGCAAAATATACAGAGATCAGGTGTAGTTGTGACATGTACAATCACCTCCTTGCTATTCTGTCCCCCCTAAAATATGCTCTCGTTTCAAAATACATGGAGTCCCAAGCAGCTGCCTTCAGCTTTTTTATTATGATAAAAGTGCATGGTTTTCCACTCGAAATTCATCCTTTCCCAAGAAGAGGGCAAGATTTTGCTCTCTCCATCTAAGCCTAGTTTATGAGAACTGCAGCATAACTGAGGCACCTGGTTTTCTAGTGAAGGGCACAAAAGGATGTCACTACAGAGAGACAAATTATGCTCCACGTTGGCTGGGTGACAATCAGTGTGTTGGTTGTTCCATGCTGCAGAAGGCTCTTAATAGACCACATCCCCATACCCTTAGGGACAGCCTCTCTCTGGCTTATCTACACTTGCAAAAAGGAAAAGGTACTCATTTTCTTATTCACTTAATTCATTATGATTATTATTTTAATTAACTTGGGTAGCCCCACCCCGGTTGAGAATGCATTATGTTCAAAAAAAAAGCAGTACTATCATGCCATTTGCATTTATTTGTTGGGATCACTGGCTTCCGGCTCTTACCTCCAGTTATCTACCCAGACTGGTGAAAGGGCAGCATAGCACTTAGGCAGAGCAGTAGGTACTGACCTTTAGAGTCTGCTTTTGCTGAAAATACATTGATCTCGAGCCCACTCTCATTTAAAACCTATTCTAGGAGTCATCATTTTGTTCAGGCTATCTACCAGCTGAAGCAGTGGAATCTTTGGCAACTAGCCTCCATGTTAGGTTTCTCTATCCTTTCACATTACCGTGCCTTGTGTTGGGGCTTGCAGCGTAACAGTGTATTTATTCTCTCTATCAGGAACGGTTCCTTGCTTTTAATTTAAACATGCATCTAAAGTGCATCTCCCATGCATGAGAGATGCTAATCATCTCAGATTAGAAGCCACAGACAGCATTCCATGGCTGTAGGGCAGAGTAAGAACATGAACAAGGTAGAGCAGAGCAGAACACAATAGCATAGAAGCCCTATCCACGCATACAGTACGGCTGATAACTAAAGGGAATGAATTCAGGGATACAAAAAATAAATGCATTATAATGATGCTTAACTTGGTGTTTTACCCAGTGCAATTCTTTACTTAGCATCTTCTGACCCCTGTTCCGGGAAGAGTAGTCTATAGGAACATAAGAATCCCAGCATAGTACATTCAGCTCACCTTGGGGAAGTTACTATCCCCTCATTACCGATCTTCTCAAAGCAAAAAGCAAGTAGGACTCTCTTTAGAGGTTTCCATGCTTTCACTGCAGACCCGTTAGGAATGCAAGACTATCCCATAGGACCACATTCTGGTGAGAACAGAGAGTAAATGACCAGTCCTGAAAATCAAACCTGCAATGTATTACTCAACTTCAAGTTGAAATAATGAGATTTTACAGGAATTTGCTCTTTGTTTTAAGATCATCTCCCTAGCTCGCTCTTCTTCCACCGTTGAGGCTTCCTTTAAATGGCTTTGTGCTCCATAGCTATTGAACCATCTTTAAATTTTTGGAGATACTACGTCCATAGAAAGGAAGCAAATGGAAACCTTCTGTAACAGTTAGAAGTGTATGTTTTAAGAGTGTTCTGAGTTGTGAATTTTCATAGTTACATGTTCAAAAGGCGTGGTGTATTTACACTTCTGAAATGGAGTTGAAAAATTATGTCCCTATAAACATTTATTCTTTAGAATGGAAATCTTTTAATAGGAAATACTTAATACAATAAGGGCTTTTCAGAAATAGGCTTGTAACAATCTTTAAAATCAGAAATATATCCCATCTAGGTAAGGAAGCTGCAAGGTAGGTGTATTTATAGGGTGCCTAGATGTCTCCCAGGTGTTGAAACTTTTCTAACTGAACACCTGGAGTATGACCATACAGTTCTCTCTGCAGGGTGGATATAACTAAAACAGTCTTCTCCATCCATCATCCATAATACTCAACTTTTAATTAATAAGGAAGCAAAAAAACTTACCGTTAATTGAACTTCATATTGAATTTTCATTAAATTATGATAAAGTCATTTGTGCCTATTAAAGCTTCCCTTTCTTCTCATGCTCTTCCCATTGCCTGTTTCTTTTGCCTTAGTCTTTGGACTTAGGCTTAGGTATTACTGGGTGTTTGTCCTTCCCTTGTCCCTGATTGAGGAGTAGCCATTTCTTTCCTATTCCCAGTCCTAGTGTTACTTCCGTAGTCAACACAACATATCATGGTGTTTGTGGGGAGGAACGAGACACTCTTGTGGGGTGTTACCCAGAGTGAATGGATTAATTTTTAGATTTTTTTTTAGATGTCACTGGGTCAGAGGTACCAATGTCTGGTGGAGTTGCTGAATAATTGTACAGGTTTTATCAGTGTTTTATCGGTGACGATAGTTAGTTCTGAATATGATCCTAGCCAAGATTACATGGCCTCTCAGGACCATTTTGCCCAGTACAAAAATTATATCTCTTTTTAGTGAATTAGAGCATTTACTTAACATTTTGTGTCTAATAATTAGTTGCCCCTGGGGTAGTTAAGTGTCCCCGCTTTACAGACATCAAAACTAGGGCAAGAAATAATTGGATCAGCAGTTGCTTCCCATCCTGTTCAAAAGGGACCTGGCCTCAGTGATTCACGCCCTTGCTGCTTCCCGTCTGGACTCCATCAGTGCAGAATACCTGGGCAGGAAGCCATCAGACCGCAGGACGTTCCAGCTAATACAGAGAGCTGCAGCACTGTTCCTCAGTAGCAAAGGAGGCGAGGAGCATATTCACCCTGCTCACTTGCTGTCTACACTGCCTTCCTACACGTTTGTCCAGTTGTGCTCTAAGACTCGGTCCTTAATATTCTTGGTGGACTGGGTCCAGCAGATGTCAGAGATCGCCTGAAAAGTTCTTCCCATTTGGTAACAACGCAGTAGTTGACAGCCCTGCTTTGTGAGTGTTTTTATTAAAGAGCTGAAGGTTGTTTGCATAGGAGCTAGAACTTTCTCACAGGCTGGCCTGGGAGTGTGGAACATACTTCCACAGCAGTTGAGTATTACAATGAATGTCCTCAATTTATACTTCTAAGAGTAGGGTGCACCTAGAGGTGCCAAAGGCTCCCTTCTCTCATATAAACATGTACCTGCATGTAGATTTCTAAACTTTCCCCAAAACCCCAACCCGGAGCTCTTCCAAAACGAAACACACAGTTCCTTCCCCAGGGAAAGGATGAAAGAAAGGATGAAGCACTCATAGCAGATGTTACTCATGTCGCTTAAAAAAGCAGGAGAACATTCTCAGCTCCCAGTGCAAGCAGCTGAAGCAGAGTGGGGCAGGGGCAGCATAGAAGAGTCTCCAGAAGATTTATGTAGCTTTATGTGTGTCCCTCTCTGGATGCCCAGTTTTAACATTTTCATGTTCCCACCTTAGCACTGTTGAAACTAATCTTACAGTTTCTTCCTCATTTTTTTACAGGTTAAACTTTCCAAAGATCTCTGCCTTGTAAAATGCTCCCAAAGATCTCAACATTTTAAAAAAGCCTTTAAAATACCCTTGACCTGAGCCGGAGCAGAACTAAGCAAGCTCTAGGCTATCTCAAGAAATAAAAGACTTGACTGAGACCTTTAGTGGAGACAGTAGCAAAGCTGGGATTCAAACACTATATTCTCTCATTTGGAGGTCAGCTAGAGAAAACTGCCAATTCACCTGGGCTGGGGTTGTCTCCTTGTGGCAGAGGCCTTCTGGGGCCGGCTGGGAAAGAGATTAGTGTGGGAATAGCACCAGCCATAGCAGCAGTGGCCCCACTACCTCCATATAGGATCGTTTTGCCAAGGCCTCCACAGTACTTGAGTCTGCGTATCATGTGGGTCCCAACAGCGAGCCTTCTATGGCAGCAGGGGAGACCATGAATAATTTACACTCTTTACACAAAAACAGGGACAAAACTTTGAAACCTGCAGGTGAAGTTAGATTTTCAAGGATGTTTTCTTCACAAAGAAAAGGCCTCAAAACATTTTTTTAAGTGAAATTGGAGATTAGCTTTGGCATTTCTAGGTCCCCAAACTCTTAGGGTGAGGAGTGGAACATAGATGCTGGCTTTCTAGGCCCCAAAGGCCAGGAGCCAGCAGGGAATAACTTTGTCAGCTCTTCTTAAAAAGAAGCCTACCTGAAATCCAATTAACAATCAAAGCTTTAGGCCAACATTTTCAAACTCAATGGCCTATTTCTGAGAGGGTGCTGAGCACCTCCAGCTGCACTTAAGGCAAGGTGCTGGTGCTGAGTACATCAGGAAATCAGGTCATAAATGCCTGAAGTTAGGAACCTTGATAAAAGCATAGGTGCTGAGCAGCCATAGCCTCTTTTAAGGTTTCAGCAAAATACTTTTGATGCCTAAATACAGGCGCCACGTTCAGTAATGTTGGCCTTAGTCCTTAGCAGGCAATCAGATTGCTTTTGTCAGAGCAAATGCCTCCGAGTCAGGAGAGCTGGATTCAGTTGCGAGGTCTGGTACTAACTTGCTCCACTTAACCATGCATGCTCTCCATCTCATGAGTGAGGATGATGATAACATGTGTGCCAGAGATACTAGGATTGTAATTAATGCTTATGTTTTGAGGGAACTAGATAGGGCTGCATGCACTGCAAGTATTATTAGTTCGAGTGCTTTTACTGTGCTTTCTGTTTCAGATAGATATATGGATATTAGTGTGCACCAGTCTGTGCACTGAGGATTTTTCCATGTCTTCCAAGATTTAAAAAATTCAGGTTTTCGTTCCTGAGACTCGGGCTTTCTT